>NW_020230315.1:0-342500 GCF_003227715.2 Harpegnathos saltator | reverse complement strand
CTCTGTCTCTCTCCCTTTCTCTCGATATCTCATCCGTTTCTATCTCGGACCACACAAACCTTCTCGCGGCTATTATCCGCGAAAAACTGCTGGCTAAATAGTTCTGCGATGAATGAGTCGATAATGCGGCTCCTCGAAACTTAATTCGAGCAATCGGAAGGCGACTCGGCGACTCGATTCAGACGAACGAGTGGCTCGTCGAGAGAGGAGCGTTTTTCTCAAGACCAAAGCCTCTCAACACCAAGCGGACCAAATTGGTCACGACGCTGCATCTCGTACGGAAAGCACTCGTTCGCATAGTAATCGTTCGCGCAGCTCCGAGACGCGCATAGTATGCATACACAAACACACACACATACGCACATATACAGCAACTCCTTTACTGATACTTTCGCCCCCGCCTCCTGCGCGTGTCGGAACGTCTTTAAAAAGTACCCACGGAGGTTCACAACGCTTCGCAGTCGCCTTTAAAATATTGATAACCGATGTGCGCGCGCGACGCGAATGAAAACAAACGCGCGTGCCGTGACCGGCGAAATGCGTCCGCGCGCGATCGTCCGTTTACGCGCGAGCTCGCGAATAACGCGCGCGAAATTGCTCGCTCGTACCTTTCCGCGCCCGCGTGTGCATATACACGCGCGCGGAAGGTAAAAAATAAAATAGAGAAAAAAAACAAGAGCGAAGCAACGGGAGAGAAAAGTGGCGCGCGGGGGTGGCCGTAACGGGTGGTGGTGGTGGTGGGGGGGGGCAGGAGGGGGAAGGGGAGGCGGCAGGGGGAGGGGACAGGAACACGCGCGTAATTCCGGCGAATTTTCGCGAAATTGCGCTCACGTCGTTCTCGCGCGGGCACATTGCCATCGCCGCCCGCCCGTTCGCCCCGGGTCCATTTTACGGCTGACTCAGCAACGAATTTCACCGACGCGGCAACGAATATTGCTATTGGTAACAGTTTCTGAATACCGGTGCCGCCGCCGCCGCAATTTTCGCCCGAGACGAATATACCGCGTGTGCGCGCGGGGCCCGCCGGCGGAGAGACACCCGCCGGGGTTCACCGCACGCGTTTTCGTCCGCACGAGGCTCTCTCTCTCTCTCTCTCTCTCTCTCTCTCTCTCTCTCTCTCTCTCTCTCTCCCTCTCTCTCTCTCTATACTCTCTCGGCGGACCACTCCTCTGCTCTCTCGACAGGGCCATCTCGCCGATGGAGGAAGCGTTCCGGTGCGAAGCGAGACGGATTAACCCCTCTTGCGGTTCCGCTGTGTTCCGCGACAGTTGCCTGTCAGGTCCCATTTAGCCGGTCCGCCGCGGCGCGTTTAGTCGCCGGCGTCTCGCCTGTCTGCGTCCGGGAACAATACCGACTGAGAGAGTATCCAGTCCGACGTCGAAGTCATTTTTCAGAAAGTCACATCTTACGCCCCGTTTCCGCGTGTGATACGCATCACTCGTCCGGCGCGCTACTTAAACCCGCCGAGAGGAGCTGCTGTTGCACTTCTCCGGGCGGACACATGACACCTAGGGTTGCCAGATCCAAAAGTTAAAATTACCGGACATTTCTTCTTTGGTAATAAACCCAAGGCGGACTAAACCGGACGGAAATAATAATCATAACGTTACATTAAATACAAAGTACAATAACAATTTATTTGCAATATTAATTTCCAAACAATTTTATAAACAAGATTCGATTGAATAAAATAATAAACTATTACTTTTTTAATATATATATATATATGGAATGATGGATCGGCAGATCATCTACTAGATGACTTTTCGTGGCGCTCGATCGTTTGTAGGCGCTTGAAACGGAGAAACGTTGCTAAACGCTGAACTCCCATTCCATTGATTGGATATAACTTGAAAATCGGACATATGACGTCCGGACAAGACTTCTGAGAACCTGACAGTCCGGGTCAAAACCGGGCAGTTGGCAACCCTAATGACACCGCGAGACGCGGACGCGCGCGTCGACAGGGATAGATCTTAAAGCCGTCCTCTGTGATCTGTGGACGTACCGCTTCGGATTTGCATATATCGTATATACGCGCCTATTTCTCGGATCTCTCGTGTTTGCATAGTTACCAAGATTACCCCTGGCTCATAATTAACGGAAACTGCAGACAAGACACTTTGGTCTTAGCGAGCGGGATGGAGGAAGGTAGTGCGAATTACAGCGTGTTCCTCGAAGGTTTCTTAGCTCCGCGTAAAATCAGCATAAAACGATACCGCGACACTCAACGAGGAACTCAATCTCCTATTTTTGACGTTTTGACGAGCCGCGCTCCTGCGCCCGAATTTTCATCTTCGCGACGGAACTAACGCTTATCGTCAAACTGAGTAGTGAACACCTCCGAGGTGTATTTTTTCTAAACGAAACACGCGGCCGCAGATACAACCACGCGAGACTTGTGTATTCTTAAACGAACTTGCGTGTATAGAATTTCAAAGTGCTGTGAGGGGATGGTGAAAATAGCTCTCCTTCGTATTGAATTTTCTCTCTTGCTGATTGCTAATGAGATGCCGCTTTTTCGATAACCCGGCTATCTTGTCTAACGTCATTCCTCGTCTTAATCTTCTTTCATATTGGCATCGTTTTAAGATAACAACGTTTGCTTAATTTTTATTGGCAAATAGCGGTCATATCTGAGAGAGCAGGCATAGCTCGTGCGCTATTAAAAGCGCGCGATCCGCACTTTGTGAAAAGATAAGCCGGAAATGCGTGCGTCCGGTCGCGCGTTTCGAGGGACAATAGGAAGCTGGAGCGCGCATATATTTATATTAATAATTCAATTAATATAATTATGATTATGTCCGTGCCTGGCTTCCTTTCCCAGGGGAGTTATCGTTACCTGTTGGCCCGACACTGCTACGAGTAAAACAGGAATTTAACATAAATTAATTAGCAGCGTGATACGTGGGGCAACATGGCAACTTCCCCTCTCTCCCTCTCTCTGTCTCTCCCCTTCAGAGCAAATGGATTAAAATAATCTGAATGAATAATTATTCAGCTTCTGTCTTTCTCCTCGAACACACATACACACACACACACACACACATACGATATGCGAGCTCGAATGACTTAATAAAACTTAGCGCTATAATGTCTTTAAATAAAAAAGAAGAAAAAAATGTTACCGCATTTATACGAGACGATATTCGCGACTGTATCTGATTTAATCGGAGTGCGCTACGTGAGGAAACTATAATTGGATGGCTTTTATATAAAAAGAATCAAGACGCGAGACTCGTATCGAGCGCAATTTATTTCTGCACTCGCGCGCTGCAATAAAATTACGAATTATCGTATCCGTCTTATCGGCCGTAGAATGCGGCCGTGTTTTTAATTCAGATGACGGCAACGACGACGACGACGACGACGACGACTCAAGAAACGTATTTCGCCGACGAGATCAGACGAGCGAGATAGCGCGCGCTGCGGCACGGCGTGGTGTTGAGTGCGCGCTATTATTAAATCACACCGCGTGTGTATCGTGCGGCCGCGTTATAGCAAGTACACACGCTGTGTGTGCGCGTTTCGTGCGGCGTCCCGACGATTGATAGATATCGCATTGTTCTATATATATATATATATATATATTTCAAAAGCCATTGTTCAACAACGGACTCGGTCTACGCGCGTCGCAACAGGCGGCTTCCCCGGTGCCATCGCACCGCATCGCCGTCGTCGCCGACGCGCATAATTCCGCGCATATTGCACACACGGAATGGCCGAATGAGATTAAACCTCGCGAAATAGGCCATTGTGTATCCGCATGTTGCGCAAGTGCTTAAATAGTCATCGCCGTGCGCCGTTGCTGCGGCGAGCACACGCGCACGCGATTGCCCTGCTCGAGCAGTAAACAACACGCTTTCGTCCTTCGCGGCGTTTCCCGCGCAAATCGCGCGGCGTACGCTGCGTGCGGTTAGCTTCATTACGTTCAAGCGCTCGCGCTCGCGCGCGCGCGATCGACGTTCTTTGGAAATATACGTGCTCCGCGTACTTATACGTGTTTCAATTGCCGTGTTTTGCCCGTAATAACGCCCGCTAATCTTCGCTTGATATTCTTGCCTGCAAGCTTCTCCCTAAAGCATTTTTATCTAGATCTCACGTAGCTTTAATCTCAGACTTAAATTTAGTCCGCCTTCTCACTGCGCTCACCTACACACACACACACACACAGAGAGAGAGAGAGAGAGAGAGAGAAAGGTGGCGGTGGTGAATCACCGTTATTGAATCTTATATTCTGATATATCTCGAGCGCGGCGCGCACGCGATGACGACGTAACGATTATTACGATTATTACGACGTCACGATTTCCCGAGAGCTCTGGGAGACTCGAGAGTCCCCGGTATAATTTCGCCGAAAGCGAATTCCGTTATATACGCGCGAAACGCTTAAAATATGCGGCCGGCGGTGCGGACTCAATTTACCGTCGGTAAGATACCGAATGAACTTCTCTATCAAAGCGGAGTGGGAACTCAGCGGAAATCGTTGCCAGGAAAAATAGTAAGAGCTATTCACTTCGCCGCGTAATGGAGTTAAAGGATTTAGAACTTGGCACACGAGGCGGATCGCGGCGGCCCGGTCGAAAAAGGAGCATCTTAACTCTCGGGGATTACCGAATCCCGTACATACTGCCCGTAGAATGGATCATTGAACGTCGGTCGGACCGACATAAAACACACCATAAAGGCACGGCCTGCTAATTACCCCGGCGGAAAAGTCAAGTGTGCAGAAGAGAAATAAAATCAAATACAGAAGGAGTGGGATGGGAAGAAAAGATATAACATCGTCGAGAGAGGAAAAAAGAGTTATAGAGAGAGAGAGAGAGAGAGAGAGGGGGGGGAAGGAGGGATGACAGAACGAGAGAGCGCACGCGCGCACGCGCGTTCTCGGAATTCTTGCACCTGTGCGTTTTTAATTGGTTCCATGTAAGAGGTGGAGAGATCGAGCCGCGAGGCTTACCGATAACACGGCGATTCGGGCGTGAGCGGCGTACGCGATTACGATCGCGTTTCCAATTCGGTCTCTCCGCTCGGTATATCCGCGATTCGCATTTTATTGCGCAAAGTCTCTTTCTTCTTCCCGCGGCGGTAATGTGCCGGTGCCACGGCCGATCTCACGTGCTCGGGACTCGTTGCGCAAACCGGTAATGAATGTCGATGTCGATTATCGCGCGACAACTGTAGCACCGATTGTTGCGACGATAAAGCGCGCGTTATTATTTTCGCCGAGCGCACCCTCGCACGGCCCTGCCTGCCTCTTTCTCTTTCTGTCTCTCGCTCGCTCGTCCGCTCGTTCGTTCGCTCGCTCGCTCGCTCGCTCGTTCGTTCGTTCGTTCGTTCGTTCGTTCGTTCGTTCATTCGCTCGCTCGCTCGCTCGCTCGTCGTGAAGTACAGCCTCGTGCACCTCGAGAGAGCTTAACTAACTTTGGTTAGCGATCAGGGGCGTATAAGAGTACCGTAATTACCGCATAAGAGTGTGTACGCCAAGCATGAAGGATCCATTTGTTCCTCCTTTTTTCCTCGTTGCACAAAGAAATCGAGAGCGGAAAGTACGTCGGACGGGGGAGGAGGGGGCGCGGGATTTTTTTTTTTTAATTAAAACCCGCTCGAGTGTTCGACTCATTATTGAAGCAGATTAGTGAATTGTTTTTGTCGCGTGTATGTTTCTCTCGAGAAGATGCGCGTTGATTAAGAGCTCGGTTGAATTTGATTTAGCGTGACAGTGCGAAGTGATGTCGCGCGTGCGTGATGTGGAAGAAAATGCGATTTTATATTTCCGATCGCAGCTAATTATCTTTATCTCGCGAAGACATCGTGGTTTTAACGTTCAGTCGGAAACACGATGTAGAGACCGTTTGCACAAGCATACGGCAATTCTAATCGTCACCGTTGGCACGATCTTTGCCGTTGTTTTAGAACTTTCCGAGGAACGTACGGAGGCCGGATATTTATCGAAGCGCAGTGATCGTCGGGACGCGATAAATCGATAAATTATTAAAACAGCCGTCATCCATCGCGCTTTAATATTTGTACGGGTGTATGTTATCTCGCTTCCTAGCGTCAAGTTTTCTGGCAACTGGCCACGTGTATGGCACCCTTAAGTCCACTCGCAACAATATTAGCATATGAATTTTCATGAGTTTAATATTCATGATGCTGTTTTGTGGCAGTTACGTGTTATAGCTTACATCCGGGGAAATCTAGTCGCATAAAACAAGTTTAACAAAGCAGCCAGAGTTAATAACAAGGGGAGGGGGAGGGGGGAGGGGAGGGGGGCTGTAGGTAGATATCCGCGAATTCATGCGAAGCGCGTTCGAGCGAAGGGAAAGGAAGGAAAAGAAAAGATAAGAAAGGAAAAGAAAAGAAGAGGAGAGAAAAGGAAGAAAAAGAAAAGAAGAGCAAGAGGCGATCCTCTTCTCCGCGTAAACTTGCGTCGCTGCACGCTTTCTGTGTCGCGCGCGCGCGCGCACAACTCATATATTTTTCATATTAAATAACTTTCTCTCTCGGCGGAGAGGCTGAACGCGATTTAAGAGTCTGCCTTAGAGGAAAGGAGTCTCGCTGGAAATTAAACGGGACGTCATTTCGTCGTTCAGCCGCGCGTTCGGGACTTCATTCGCGGGAAGCCTTGAACTCGCGACATCGAGCAGCCCCGTAATTACGTAGTCGGGCTTAAGGACCGCCGAGAAAAGAGCTTGTCGCGGATACGTTTCTGCTGCCAACTCTGCCAACCGAGACGCAGCTCGCGCGTGATCGCGGCGGCCATCGAGCCGTGTCGACGCAGCTGCGATCACTAAACTTGCCTGTCGCTAATCGCGTCTCCCCGACGAAGAGGCGACGGTGAGCCCACGATGCGGCCAATTACCGAGCTGCAATTATCGAGTTAACCCGCGCGCGCGCGCACGTCCGCGATATGTATAATTCGACTCTGGCCGGATCCGCGAAATCGCGGGATGTCTCCGCTAGTTAGCGGCGCGCGTTCCGATTGTTTGCGACGAGCCGAAAATTTACTCATCTCCATACGCGCGCGCCATCAGGTTCTCGGCGTGATTCGCCGGCATTCATGAACCAGCAATTTTATCGACAAACACCGCTCGCCGTTCAGATACATATTTAATGCTCGTGGTGCGCGCGAGAGAGAAAGAGAGAGAGAGAGAGAGAGACAGAGAGTTTGCACGCTCGGCGTGTGCGTGTGCGTGTGCGTGTGCGAGCGCAAGGCAAACATGATTTCGCGCATCGAATACGGGCCGCGCGCGGTTTACACAGCTGATGGATCAATACGGGACATTACCGCGACGAGTAATAAGTTGCCAATACCTGATTCATCACCGTCAATACACCGTCAGAATACATCGCGATAATTAGCTGATAATCCTTGAGCGCTCGATGACCGAGCGCGATACGCGCGCGTGCGCGCGCGTGACAGCGCTGTCGCGCGTGAACGCTTCCCGTAAATGATAATTATCGTCACGGGATGATAACTCCGAAGATATCCGATTAATGCCGGTCCCATGGCTTAGCATATCAGCTAAGGTCGCCGGCGTGAGAGCACCGTGTGTTATCGTAGTCAATATCAGCCCAAGCCGGCCTGAGATTGGGAAAGGACACGATTTACGGTGATGATAGTCCTTAGAACAGCAGCGATGTGCCACGCCGATAAGCTATAATTACCGACTCTCGCCGTCGGAGAAAGCCCGAGCCAGTTAGGCGCGGCTGTGTTATTTCGCCGATACCCTCCCGATATCGGCGCGTATACTCGCTTATCGCGGCCTCGCCATCTTCGAGCGTCGCGATCTTCAAAATAGTGTCATCCATCGCTAGCTAGGCGTTTTCACACATTACCCTGCCCTTCTTTTTCTATTTTCTATTTTCTTTCTATTTCTATTTTCTATTTTCTTTCTATTTCTATTTTCTATTTTCTTTCTATTTTCGCGCATCGCTTCGTTAATGACTTCCGTGTCTCTGGAGAGTCTCTCCGCAGGAAGTGATTATTCTCGCGGCAAATTACGACTCCGCTCTCCTCCGGTCAAAGCTGCTCTCCTCGCCCGAGCCGGGCTTCATCCTTCTTATTTTTATATTCCTTCGTCCGCGCGCGCGCGCGCGCGCGCGATTCGCTGGCTGGCCGATGCAGCGCTCGGCGCGGCGACGGTCGCAAATTTATTATCAGCGGCGTTCAGATTACAGCACGGCTATTCGCTATTCCGCGCGCACGTGAGCTACGGCACGCAGACGCCCGACGCCGGCCGCTTTCGGCTCTTATGAAATATAAGCCGCCGTACCGCACGATCGTTTGCGGCATTGTGCGCAAACCCTCGAAATGCATCAAGGCTGCATGCGAGCGCTAAAGCCCCCGGCGCGGCGCGGTGTGGCGGCGGCGGATATCGCCGCGACCGCACACTCGCGTATTTTATCCTCGAGGACTACGAGGGCTACCTCGCTCCGTCCATCCGTCCGTCTGTCCGTCCATCCGCTCGTTCGTTCGTTCGTTCGTTCGTTCGTTCGTTTGTTGCTTCGTTGTTCGCGCGAAGGATTCACCGAGACATAAAGTCCGCGTCGATGTGCGTTTGGCGACGTGCGTTTCCGCCCCCTTGGGGCCCCGAATTGGGCCGTTCGCGCTCCTACGCGCGATTACGATCGGCGAGATTACGATCACCGCCCATGATATCCACGGCTCGCTCGCTCGCGCGACGCACCGGTGCAATATTGCGGTAATAAAGACATTTGGCGGAAATCCAGATGTGCGCATGGGATTTCCCCCACTGTAAACAGTCGTTTCGCAGAGACGGACGGCGAAACTTTGCGACGGCGTGTATACTCTTCGCGGATTTGATGAACTCGTTCCCTCTCTCTCTCTCTCTCTCTCTCTCTCTCTCGCGCGCGCGCTCGAAATTCTTCCGGCGCTTCCTAGCCGGCGTCGCCGGTCGTTCGAAAGAAGCTCGTTTCTCTCTCGCCGCAAACACGCTCGTCGCATACGAATCGCATTACGCGCGCTCCTACGGCGACGCCGGTCGCCTCGATATTGCCGCGCGATTCCAGTCGTATCGGAGTCGTCGTCGTCGAGCTAAATGAACGCGCGACGCGACGCGAGCGGGAAAAGGCGAGAGAGAGAGAGAGAGAGAGAGAGAGAGAGAGAGAGAGAGAGAGAGAGAGAGAGAGCGATCTTCAACTGGCCGACACCACGGACGCGGCTTTACGAGCCAGCCGTTGTGTACTCGTACTTGTACTCGGAGTCGTTCGGATATTGCGCCCATCGACACGCATGCATATTCAAACGGACCGCGTTGGTTTTCATCGTGCGCATCATAGGACTCTTGTTATACGCGTCGCGATTTCGCACGGCTAATGCATTCGTGCACGTACGCGAGCAAGTCGCGATTCCGAGTCGGTAAACACGGCCGAGCATGGCGTGACATTATTGGAATCGCACCCGGAGTGCGCCCGGCCGCCGTGTTTTCTCTGCCCCCTTCTCCCCTCTCTCCCTCTCTCCCTCTCTCTCTCTCGCTCGCTCGCTCGCTCGCTGCGTGCGGTTCGTGCGTGCGTGCGTGCGCGCGCGCGCGTGCGTTGTGTTTTTTCCCTCCTGTGTTTCGCGACTTTATCCCTTTCTTTTTCGGTACGAACAACGATTACGCGTTTCGCACGCCGTTGCGCGAGCTCGAAAAATTTTTTAATCTCGCCGACTCGACGTCGTGCGCGCATTGCCCGGAAATTAAAATGCGTCCACTTCGTTAGGTAAATTTTTAATATGCGCAAGTAGCGCGTCCGCACCTGCGTTCTAGTGCCGCGCACCCTTCTGGAAATCCGCGCGTAAAGTACGCAAAGCGCGATACAATAAAAATCGCGGCGAAATTGCGAAAAACCCGTACGAGGCGCAATTATGGGGCGCGGCTGCGGCCTCTCCCCCCCCCCCGGCACACGTTGCCAGACTTATAACTTTTTATCCGGCCGAATATTGTTTCATCGTCGGTTCGATCGGTATACCGGACCGTCGTCCGTCGCTCTTCCTCTGCCCCTCCTCTGTCCCCGCGCCATCGAATGAAATTTTCGTCGCGCACCCTTTGAGGTATTTGCCCGACGAGTTTATTCGCTCGCGGTAGTTTCGACAGTAGGCGGAATTCGCCGCGGCCCTTTAATTTCGGTATATGACGAGATACCGCCGTAACGATGTCACGACGCGCCGAAATGAAATTCTATCGAGATCTCTGACTGCGTTACGTCACATCGAAAACCGACAACGCCAGGTCGGGATTATTTGCAGTTTTTGCACGGCGTCAATTGCTCGCGCTTTGCTGTTTGTGTTCGGCTCGTCAACATTCCCGGATCGCGCTCGATCGCGGCGGCCGGGAGAACGAACGGAGAGTCTCGCGTTCTTCGCGACGCGGAGGAGGAGGTGGAGGATACCGCCCCTTCATCTCGATTTAATGTGCACAGAAGCGCGCGTGATTCGCCTGTGCAAACCTCTTTATTCCGCGACGCGAAAATTCACGATTCGCGCTACGGCCAGCGTGCACCAAGTGTGTTCGTCGTTAGTAGAACGTGTGTGTGTGTGTGTGTGTGCTTCGAATATCCACGCTCTTTTCATTCCGTGGGAGGGAAAGGAAAGAGAGAGAGAGAGAGAGAGAGAGAGTGGGAGGGAGGGAAAAACAGAGAGAGAAAGTGAAAACGTACACTCTCATTATCTAATTTCCACCTCTCATTAGCCGGGGCAAATTTTTTGCCGGACGCGCCGCGCCTTCCACCCTTGTACTTTTGCAAACGTATCACCTGGCCATTTGGCCCCCGGACGGCCCGCTTGGACCGTTCCGCGCCGGAACAATGTCGTCTGCATATGCCCATCGAAACCGCTCGGCCTCGACAAAAGGGAGCCCCAAAGGGTGCCACGTTGTCGGGCACCACGTGTTTCATCGTAGCCGACGTAGCCGAAGGTCACTCCTCCTCTCTCCTCCCTCTGCTTTCGCGCCCCCTCTCACGCCGCGTCTCCTCCTTGCCGCGCGCCTGCAGCTCGAGGAATATGCAAGATCGAGTTCAAATCGATATCCCAAGTCAGTCGACTTTTTTCTCCCTTCCGTGGCGCGTGATAAACAGCGGCGATCAGTTTGACGCGATATTTCTCTATTTCGCGCTCGCGCTCGGTGACTCGGAAATTCCTCGCGTAGGCTCGCGTCGAGACTCGCGACGCGTAGCAGCAGCTCCGCTTTGTCGTCGCAGTTGCAGAATCGCAGCGTCGAGCAGCGTTCAAGTATCGGGCCGCTCGTGACCCATTTTCCCGCACAATTGCAACTTTTCGTCGCATCGCGCCGAAATCGTCGTCGGCGAGGAAACCGCTTCCTCCGCGCGCGCGCGCGATTTTAACGATTCTCTCTTCTTTTGTGAATGCCGGACTTTTGTCGCGACAATCGATCGAGTCCTGGCGCGCGATCGGTATCGGGGAGGGGGCGGGGGGCGGACGAGAAGCGTCCATATTCGTCGAATTAAAGCCCGACGTACGTATCCCAACTAAATCAACAGACGTGGAGTGTGCTCGCAGTACGCGAGACAGCAAGACGGGAAGAAAACAAACGACGTCCCGCCACCACCGTCGTCGTCGTTGTCGGCCTATGGGATCGGCTGTTATTCTAATGCCAGTCCGAGCGAATAAATTTCGCAATCATACTCGGCAAACACAGGAGAGAGTCCTTCCGCCGCGCGCTCGCCGGCGCGGCGCGGCGAAGGAACGCAGCTGTTGTATGTCTGTGCGCGGGCGTGACGTTAAGATCGAAGGCATTACGGCCGCGGTAACGCCGATATTTCGCGTATTCCCGCGCGCGTGCGTATGTGCGTGCATGCGCGCGCGCGACGATATTTTATTTATATCCTTACGAGCGCGCCTTTATACACGGCTCGAGCACGTGCTCGGCGAATATTTCAGCCGCGACACAAAGGTATCCCCGAATTCGCGGATGTAGAAAACGGCACCGATCGCGCGCCGCTCATGCATGTATTCATGCACGGCCGCGTCCGCGAGCGAGCTCGTCTCGCCGAAAGACGCCAGCGCGATGTATTCTCGCCGGCACGACCGCGAGTTGCGCAGCAACTCGCCGATGATGCGGTCCAGACTCTCGTGCGTTACGCCAGCTCGGTCGTCGGGCAGGTGGACGTCGGCTGGAAATTCGTTAAGGGGGGCTTTGCACGTCGCTCCCGTTTATCCCCGGCCGAGTTCGCCCGTCGCCCCCGGGGGCGATGGGAGGGGTGGAGCGCGGCCTTTATGTCCCGCGCCCGTGACGCTGAGAATCTAAGGCGATACGCGCGGTCCGGCGAGCGCGCTAACGCGAATCGGGGATCTTTGTCGCGTGGACGCGAGGGCTCTCTCTGACGAGGGGAAACGGGGCTTGTATCAACGCGACACCGCGGCGCCCGTTTGCCTGGCCGCTTCGCGAAAGCTGTCAGAGTTGGCTTCGCTCGCGCCCGAATTGCAGAGTAATGAAATCGCATTGAGTGTCGCGCGCGCGCGCGCGCGCGCACGCGCTATCGAAACTCCTTGCTGCCTCTTCTCCTTTTTTCTTTTCTTTTCTTTTTCTTTCCTCGCTGAATGGTGACGGGAAGTGAACGTTGCATCTCCGTTGGCAGGGTAAAGGGTAAAACTCCTGTTTAGGGGGCCCACCTCCGATGACCTTGTCTGTTAGATATATTATCAAGGAGACCCTCCTGAGTCACAATCAAACGGTTTTAGCCGTCGCCCATTGTTTATGAAAAAATAATTGACAAAAGAAATTTCATAAATAGAATGTAATTTTCCGACACTGTGTACATACTTAAGGAATCAGCACATGCTATACATGTCCTATACATGAATGACCTACGACTTCGTCTGTTCCTTTTAGTCGCAAAAAGTTTTTTTTGGTAATTATGCAGAAATAGGGACCATCTCCCGATGTCAATAATTGTCACATACGTTATCGAGATTCTGTAATATTGTTCTGTAATGAGTAATGTTCTGAAAGTTTTAACCCGCGCTCATTGTTTATAACAAAGTTATGAACAAATCAAGTTTCATAAATTTTTCCATACATAGTTAATCCAAACACAGTGTACATATAGAAATGTAGGAAACAGTACAATATAAGCGGGAGAGGGGCTTCGCCCCCCTCCCCGTACCCCCTTCCCGAATAAATCCTAACCTAACCTAACTTATTGTATCTTTATATATTTTTGGACATTGTTGAACAAGTTCTCTTAAGATCTATCATCTAACCCAATTTAACTTATTATATCTGCATACAATTTGGTGTGGTGGGGTTTTAAGGAAATCTTTTCATATAAAGATGCATATAAGTTACGCAATAAGTTAGGATTTGTTCGGAGAGGGGGTGCGGGGAGCCCCTCTCCCGGTTATATGTACTGTTTCCTACATTTCTATATATACACTTTCGAAAAATTACGTTACATTCGTACAACATTTTTTGTTAATAACTAATTCTAATAAACAATGAGCGACGGCTAAAACCTTTTGATTGTGACTCAGCAGGGCCTCCTTGATGATATATCTAACAGACAAGGTCATCGGAGGTCGGTCCCCTAAAGGGACAGGAGTTTTACCGGGAAAGGAATTAGAAATTGAGGAACGGACGTTAGGATTTGTTAAACAACGAAGCAGGAAACGCTTCGTTTAATCGTGGATACGGGTTGTCTATGGGTTGCGCGATGGGAATGAGGTACGTTTGAGCAGAGACGGCTATGTAGTCCCTTTGTACTTCGCCAAGATTCGTAGAATCGATATAAGGACCGCGCGCGTCCTCGCAGTTCGGACGGACGAGATTGCGCGTTCCTGGATTGCTACACCTTATATCCTTGCGCCATAATCCCGGTTTTCTACATTCGCCGCTCCTCGACCGCAGCGGGAACGAGAGGCGGCACTTGGCGGTCCTCGGAAACTGCGATCTAATTCCTAACGGCCAATTTCGCTTATAGACCGTGTTGACTTCTTCCACCAGCGGCTTTACCGAACTCAATTCCGCAAAACAGCGTTTGCGCAAATCGCCAGCTAATGCCGCACGACGTCGGGATTTAAGGACGCTTAAAGGTCGCGCCCGGTGGTATTATCCAGCCTCGGGATTAGCTCGCGCTCGATCATCAGCAGATATCTCACCCACACGTTCTCGCGACGTTCACCAAGTATCCACCGATTAACCGAGTCTCCGAGTATCACACAGTAATTAGCACCGCGCCGTGCTATTGTCACCATCTCGACGCGGAGTTATCTCGTTCCGACCAGACCGATCGACTTGGTATTGGACCTCGATACCTCGATACCTCGATACCTCGTGAGCGATGGGAATGCTCTCTTTTAAGAGAGCGTCGAGCAGCCGTCGCGAGCGATATATCGCGCGCGACGGAACGAATATCGAGGCGTTTTAAATTCGCGGGCATTTTCCCACGCGCAGCTCCAGCCTGAAATTAATAGCACGTGCATCCCGGCAGAGTCCCGGGCGGACACGTCGCATCTTTGACATTTATACGCCGGATATATTTCGCACGCTTCAACGTGTCGCGGAAATTACGATTTGTTTCGCACCCGGGGCGAATGGCCGCGTACGCGTGAAATTTGAATCGGCTCGCAATGACGCGCAGAATCGCGTCGCCATAGGCCGCAGGCGGAAATTGGCGACACGCAAAGAACACTTCCTGCACGTCGCTTTTATCGCGCGTTTTTTAACCATCGGAAACACTCGGTCAGGAATTTTATTACGACGCGATGTGCGCGACGCGCGCGTGCTCGCGTCAAACTTAAATAAAGGGGAATATTCGGACGTGTGCGAAATGATTTCGCGTATTTGTTATTTTTATTCCGTCAATATTTTTTTCCCCCGCGATGCGCGTGCTAAAAGTGTGCGGAGCGATACGAAGCAAACGAACGGTGTAAATAAGGGGTCTCTAATTAATTAAACTTTCTCGTTTTTCATTTCCTCCCCCCCCCCCATGTGCTCGTTTCCTCGTGTGCATTTCCATATTCCGCTCCGTCCGCGTGCAATTCGCCGATTTAAGAAAATCAACAATCGTCCGATCTCTTTCGAAAACGTCACAACGATAAATCATAAAAATCAGTCTTATCTCTTGCCTCGCCCTTTTAATTGGCCGCTTCTACCCGCGATCATTAATTACCTCGTCCCATTATCGCGCTTGATTGCTCGGCTGAAATATTTTCACCTGGAACCGCATTAATTCATCATCCGCATTAAATAATAAGAATATGGCGGAAATTGCCATTAGACCGCGTATTCTTCAAGATCACAGTAATTTGCCGTCCGCTCAACCACCCCTCGACGTACAGTCTGAAATGTACGCTCGGTCGTTACGCTTTAGGGGGGGGGGAGGAGGGGAAAGCGCAAGCTGGCTTTCTGTCGTTAACCGGCTATTTAACTCGACTTCGTCAAACTGAAAAGGAAATTGACAGACAGTTTTAAAATATTACAGCAAAGAGACACAGAGGGAGAGTGGCACGGTGGCAATAAAAAGCAGAAAGATTCGAGCATTCCTAATTTTGTTTCGTAATGTAAATCACTCGCAGGACACGCTTGAAAATACAACTCGAGGAAGCTCGTAAATATAATCTGTCTGAAATGCGACCTGCTCGCGTGTAAGCACGATAGTGCAGATTTTATCGTAACCAGGAAAATAATCTCCGCTGAAGAGGGGTGTGTAAATATCACTTGATTGGAACTTAATATTCTCTCGTGTAAACACGACACGGCGGGCAAACCTCGCCGTATATAATCGAGATATATAATATCACCCAACAACAATTAAGCGACGTAAACACCTGCAATACTGCAATATACGAGGACTTTCGTCAAGTTTCAAAATTATCCGAAATTCTAAATTCGACGAGAATGAAGGCAGATGTAAATTTTTCGCGCTTCGAAGCCGCGTCGTTATATTTTCGCCGTGGCGTATTCGTCTTCCCACGTGTGGACGTTTAAACGCGACTCTGTCCGCGCGCTCGTTGTCCACTGGATATCGGACGTACGCGAACAAATTAGAGCGCGAAAAGGATCCACCCTGACGGATTGTCGATTAATTATATCGTTCTGGGTGAATCTATCCGCCTTCTATCCGCACCCCATTCCGGCTCGCCCTTTGCCGCACTATCCTGATGGCAGCAAGTCGATAAACGCGCCCGCTACTCGCGTGCATTCGCCCGATGGATTAATGACCACTGCAACGGCTGCGTCGCCTATAAATCATGCTTACGCGCCGCCACCACCGCCGCCGCCGCCGCCGCCGCCGCCGTCGCCGCCACTGTCGCCGTCTGCGGTGATCGGCGGAATACGGCGGTGAGGCTAAAGAAATCACCCCGCGGAGAATGTATAAAAGTGAAACTCGCGTTACGGTCACCCTCTGTGACCCGTTCCCGTCCACTTGAAAACTTGCGCGCGTAATGTCTTCATCGGGTCGCGAAGGGTGCGTTGAGTCGTCGTTTTATCGTACACGCCGTGCTTGTCATGCGGCATCGCCGCGGTAGCGGGAGATTGAGAGAAACAGCGAAGTACAAGCGAGAAATTGGAAAATTAATATTGTCACTTCCCACTACGCAAAAATTGAAAAAAGATATTGAGAAGGAGAAACAGATGTGCGAGAGTTGGCAGGGGATTGGAAAATCAAAGTCGTTGTTAAGTTGGACAGTGCGAAAATTTCCAGACAAACGGAACGGAATTTTCGCAAAGTCGCGCGGATGAGCAACAGATTATACGGCTGCAAAGAATATTTGCGTCTTTCGCACATGAGGACTTTCTCGAGTAGCTTTTGATCCGAGGCCTTTCAGTTCGATTTCGCGGGGAGGGGGTCGACGAGTTCTTAATTTGTTCGGAAAAATTACACGGCAGAATTTCGCGACATTCATTAAATTCTTATGCTCGCGCAATTGTGGGCGCGGACGTTTCTTACGTCGCTCATATCGCGGCGCTCTTTGCCACGACGGTTCACGGTACGGCGTGTTGTGCCAATTAAGCTCCGCGGGAATCAAAGTAAACAATTGTACGCCGGCGCGCCGCTTTCGCAGCGCTGCAGCGTAATTAACACACCTGCACTCGACGGAACACGTTGTTCAAGGATGACGAGTGCATTCGTCTTTGAGTGAAGCCCGCGGACGAAGTGTTCATATTTCTCGCAACACCGGAATTATTTGCCGGAACGGGCGCTTTATACGTATAATGAGCGGTTTCCTTTAACACTTCTCGCGGCGTGCGGCGCATGACGGAAGCTTTCGGATGAATTATGGCTAAACATTTGAATTTTGTTTCCAAACGCATGCGCGACGTTCTCGAATCCTCCTCTTCGTCCGTCGTATTCTCCTGAGACGAAAATGCGAAAACCGGGAAACTGGGAAAATTCGCAGATTTTTAAATTTCCCGCTGGAATTTCATGCTACCCTCTCGCTCATTATATTCCGCTGACGCAAAAACGTGACAATCGGAGAAATGGGCAAGGCTATTTTCGTAGAACATTTTGCGTTCAAAAAAAAAAAAAAAAGAAAAAGACATAGAGAAGACGAGCCGTCGCGTCGGTGAAAGTTTTCAGGCATCCTCTTAACACACACGTGCCGGGGCAAACTAAAGCATCGTCTCTCGTCGAGAATGGAGGTGACGATCGTTTTCGCGTGCGCGACGATTCTAAGAAATATGCATATCGAGTCGAGCGATATTTAGAACCAATATACATCGCGAGATAGCGCGAAATTAGTCGGAGGACAGGAGAGAGAAAAGGGATTCACATGCGCACGAAGCGATGAGACGAGGGATCCGCGACTTTCGTGCACAAGTGGCAGGAAATTGGAATTCGTTATGTGGCCGAAAAGGCACTCCGCCGTCCGCGGTCGTCCGGAAAAGGCCGTCCTATTATGCACACGCTACAATTTACCGCTTCTGCTCGCAAGCGGCCTCCGCCGAGGAAGAGAGAGAGAGAGAGAGAGAGAGAGAGAGAGAGAGAGAGAGAGCGCCTTGACTGCCGGCGCTCGGTCGACCGGCCGGCCGGCCGGCCATTCGTGTGTCTCAGACTTCCGCGGAAAGTTCCGCGTCTCGCTTCGACGGCCGCGTTGTATACGGCGCGCTGTATGGATAAGAATAAGGACGTCGTTTCCTAGTGAAAACGCATTATATCGTTCGCTTCCGCGCCGCGCCGACAGACACGGCAGGCGCGAGCGGAAAGCGCCGGGGCCTCGCGGCGCTTTCGAGAGAGCTCCACTGGCGCGTTGTCGTTCAACCACGACCTCTCGACGTGGAAACTTCCGTCTCGACGGCCCGTATTGAGCGGACTCTCTCGCTCTTTTGAGCGGTTCTCACGTGAGAGACGCGCGTCGCAGCGGCGACGGATAGGTAGGCTGTGCGCGACGCAAAATTCGTGCTCTCCCCTCCTGCCCCGCTGGAAGGAGAGCGCTCCTCCTGCGCCGTAACGCCGACGTCAAGCGAGAATTTATTGCACCCGCCGACGAGAGTCTCCGGGACTTTCTTTCGATTCGAGGAGCCGGCGGATTTTTCGTACGACCGATTCGCGCGGTGAAAAATAGATCGTGCTAACCCCCTAGTCCCCGACCTCCCTCTTCCTCGTCCTCCTCCTCCTTCTCCGGCGTTCGCCGTCGTCTGTCGTGGAAGTTAAAAAGCCGCTGCTCTCCCGGCCGGCGCGGCGCTTCGGTTTTTGCCCGGCACGCCACCCCTCGCGCGTCCGCTTTTCATTCGGTGTATATTTCAAGGTGTCTTTGCGACGTCCTCCCGCCCTAAAACCGCCCCTCGCCAGACGACGCCATTTGTCGCGTGACCACTTCGGAACTCGCGCCACGTGTATGCGCGTGTACATGTGTACACCGCGCAGCGTGGCGGTGTGTAACTATCCATTAAGTCGTCGAGAAGAAACGCTGGCAGAGCCCGAGACAACGAATTATCGGCGAACGAAAGCATGGCGGATTCGCGCGGTAGCCCGTACCTTGTCCGTATCCTCGTCACACTTTCGATAGAAATGTCATACAATACTCGGATCAAATTCGCATGCAAACGTACGTCTAAGCCCACGTTTGTGTCTAAAAGAAAAAAGAAAGAAAGAAAGAAAAAAAGAAAGAAAACCGCGTTGATTCCCGCAGTCACCCACAAATCTCCTTTCTTTCATATTCTCTCTCGCGCTCGCGCGAGAGAAAGAAGCGGCGCTTGTCATTTGTTCTTCTTTTCAGTCACCCACCAGTTGAAAATCCGCTTTCGCGGGCAAATGACGGATTTCGTTCTCATTCCGAGCGCCGTACGGGACAGCGGCCCAGCTCGGCTCACGGAGTGTATCATCCCGCTGGAAATATCCACATCCAGTCAGCGGCGAGACTGCTCGCCGCGCGCGCGCGCGCGCGCGGCGTATAAAAATTCGATCAAACATACGCGCGAGAGAGCGTTAGGTGTCGCGTGTTAGAGCCGCCGCGCGCGAGAAAGCCCCTCCCCCCCCGCTCTCTCCCCGGCGCTCCTTCCATTACGACGTCGTTTCGCGCACAATATGCTTTTAACGCTGCTTTTAACGCGAAGAAACGACGACAAGCGTAAGGCGACAGGTATAACGTACGCGCGCGCGCGGCAGCACTTTTAAACTACCTGGCTGCGCGCTTCGAGCGGCGGCCCGCGGTAGTTCAATCGACCGCGTTGCCTACTCGACTCTAGTCAAATGCATCATCTCACGCCCACGCGAACCCTGTCGACGTGCGCGACAGGAATCCTTTTGCTCCTGCCCCTGCTCTCGACTCCAGTCCCCTCCGCTCCGCTCAGCTTCTCGCTCCTCGCTCCTCACCTCTCTTGGGCGGGCGACACAAAAATCCATTGTGCCCCTAACGAGCGCTATTCCTCGTCAACCGTCCATGGCACCGTGAGATTTGCCAGATTAACGCTGTTCGCCGGCAAAAATGAATTTTTTAATGCGCGAGCCGGACGCAAGCGGCTCCGCAAGCCGCGACGTGAGCGCGAGTGCGAGCGCGCTCGCGCAATCCTCTCGCGCCGTAAAACGCGTGAAATCCCCGGCGTAAAATGTAAATGCACGCGCCGTAAGCCGGCGTGAAGGAAGGGCCGCGACGCGACGCGACGCGACGCGACACGACGCGAATTTTCCGGCTGGTAATTGGTAATAAAGAGGATTAGCAGCGAATATCGTAAACCGGGCAAGAGGTAGGACAAGGTAGTCGAGGTGAATGGGATCGCGGTTGCGGTCGCGGAGGAGATGCATTATCAAGGCATTGCGCGTTGCGTGCGCGCTTTTTGCGCAATTCTTCTCCGCAAACTCGCGCTCGCGATCGCGTGGTCCGCTGCGTTATTGCACGCGGGCTCAATCACGCACACGCGATCGTTTATCGCCCATCGTTATCTGATTTAGCTCAACTTAGTTCACTTTAGCGGTTCAGTAGGGTGTATCCAATTTCGCGCGATCTGTCCTCTTTTGTCAATTATCAGCGTTGCGAAATAACACTGCACGATCGGCACGAGCGAAAATCCGACCCGCCGCCGCGCCGGCCGGCGCGGGCGGGCGGCGAGAGACGGGCCATTTGTTCGGACCATTTTATCCGATCGATAAGGTCGATGGGAGAATGAATGGTATTGATACGACAGGTTTCATCATTCCGAGATGGCACTTTGTGCGTTAACCTTGTCCACTCGCACGACACGCCCTTTACGCGGCGACGTGGAGCGAAAATAACCGCGGACTATTCGGCGACTTCGCGTGCGGCGATTCATTTTGTCGCACGCATCCTCACCGTCGTCCTTAGCCTTCGCCTTGGGCGTGCGTGCGTGCGTGCGTGCGTGCGCGTATTATGGATTGCGAGCGGCAGCGCTCTCTCGACCGAGCCGCTAAGATCGGGCTTTCCCACTTACGCGATTAAAAAGACGCCCACACGTGTGGAAGCAGAGACGCGGAACGCCGCCGTCGCCGCCAGTCGACGAGACGGTCAGTGCGGCGAAATTCAATTCGCTCCCTTTATCTCTTCAACATGTCATAAATCTTAATTATGTATACTGTATACACGCGGCGGATAATTAGCGGCAACGTGAATCGCTAATGCGCCGTCGTAACAAGAGAGAGAGAGAGAGAGAGAGAGAGAGAGAGAAAGGCATCGCGCGGGATTTATCATTTTAATGACGACCGCCGCGGCTATCCAGATAATATCACATTTAATACGACGATATTATACAACCATTCCGCGTCTCCAATTTATAAGCGTCGCGGGCTAATTTCAGCCTTATTAACACGTCTTTGCGTCTGAAGCTCACGACGCGAGATCAAAGATGCGTATCGCGCCCCCGCGCGCGTTATTACCATTTAGCCATTAATAATAACTCCGCGTATATTCTTCCGCCGATAAAAATGAGAGGGAGAAAAGCGCGCCCCGACAAGCGGAACGCCGCGGCCGCGTCGACAAGCGGGAGAAGCGCCGTCGAGCGCGGTGTGTTTTGTCTTTTCCGTACGCGACGTTAGAAGTTTGCGGAGCCGCAGAAGACGGACAGGGACAACACATCGGCGCTTTCACTACGCGCGCTTCGAGACGAAGTAAAATACGCGCTTTCGCCGCTGTGTTTGCCGCGAAGACGCTTAACAATAGCGATACCTATCGGCTCGCGCGACTTCGCGTCGTCGGCGCTGCATTCGGAAAAAACGCGCGCGACCGTCGCAGATACAGATCAGTATTTGTATCTATATACATACGTATCTCCCCGTGCATCTTCTTCTCCGCCGACTCTATTGATCCGCATCATCGCGAGGTGAACGGGAACACCTTTATTTCCAACTGGTTTGCTATTCGCGTTTCCACAAAGTTACACGAGGAGCTCGCGCAACGCAAAGCTCTCGCGCGCGAGCGTTTATTCGCTTCGAGACGCGAACTCGCGGCCGCTCGATACGAAGCTCAGCAAGAAGGAAAAAAAGGAGGGAGAGAATGCACCGACGGTGCCGCGGAACGTCGCGCCGCGCCTGGTGACCAGCGGGGGGCGGGGGAGGGGGTGGGTGCAATTACATCTTTTCCTGGCTTTTCTTGGCGAGTTCCCGCCGCGTATTCACGTATGCACCCCCCCTCCCTCCCCCCTCCTCGCTCACACGTTCGTTCTCGGGATTTTCGATATCGGGAAATCAGATTTCCTCTGACACATAATGAAACTTATAGCTGCGCGCGCCTCCCGCGTCTATTCGTATCTAATCTGTCCGATAAGACTTTCAAAGTCCGGAAGATGCTTGGAAGGCTCGCTCGCCGCGAGAAAAAATCTTTTCGCCGTATTTCGACAATGTTGACGCAATGCGCACACATGCAGCCGGGGAAACGACAAATCTCGGATCTCCGTGTGTGCAGCGGCGAGCCGATAAGAGAACTGATTTATCGGTACGTCGCGGTTCTCGTTTTGAGAACAAACACACTCGGCGGGACGTGAGGGTGTTTCGAGCCGTCCAAAGGGCGAAAGTCCGTCGAAAGAGGACGGTTTCTCCGACATTTGTTCCGACGAATATATATATATATATATATATATATATATATTTCACGTACATATACATACATATACAGGCGCGCATGTATGTACACGACTTGTCCCGTCGCAAGTGAGGGGAGGATACCCCGAAGCCGAGAGGACGCCATTAGTGTACATCAAGGGATCGACTTATTCCTCCTCTCTTTCCCTCCCGCCTTGCCATCCGCGCTCGCGCTCTCCTTCCCTCCCGAGTCCTTGTCGATATTCTGAATCACCGGGGATGCGCGGGAGAAAGGGGCGCTAGAGTAACGAGTACATGGGTACTCGGCGAATGGACCGGCCCGGCCACGGCTGCGGGGCCGAATGCTCGTTAAAGTGCCGCGGGTGCGCATGCAGCCTTATCGCTTTCGATCGCCGTCGAATCCTCGTTACAACTCTTTCCCTCGATCGCCCTCGTCCTCCTCGCCGTGCCTCCCCCTGCGCGCGCGCGATCACCTCTCCCTCTTCCTTCTCGTCCTCTTTCACCTCCTGCTGCCACCGCCGCCGCCGCCGCCGCCGCTGTTCTCGTGTCGCCCTTTCGTCCGCGGGCGCAACGGCCTAACGATCGCTTCGACCTCGTTTGAGATGCAGATCTCGCAGCCCAGGCATTGTCATACCCGCGCGCGATGCCGGCTACTACGGCTACCTGTTAGCGCTCCGTTCGAGCGGGCCGCGCGCGCGGCAATGACGCGCCCACGTATGCGCGCTTGTCACGGGCTAATTAATCGGATGTTCAGTGTGCCGCGCCGATAGATAACGAGCGGTCGATGTTATGGTTCACGGAGAACGTAAAAGTCACTCGCGCGCGCGCGCGCGCGCGCCCCGTATAAGCGGATTAACGCCGCCTGACGGATCAGGATCGGAATCTGCGTAATCATGGGCCGCGTAACACGCGGGTGTCCGCGCGGCTGGTAGGGGCCGCGGGGGGGGGGGAGGGGGGGCGGAGAGGCAGAGGCGGCGGGAGAGCACCGAGCGTTCATCGCGAGCGATAACGTTTCCAGATGTGATTAATCCTTTTTCTTATAATGCGTCGCCGATCACGTGTGTCGCGTCGCGAAACAATCTCGTTGCTCTTGTCGCTTTATTCCCCTCCCCTCTCCCCCGGCTTGGGTCTATCGTGGACGCGCACTCGCCGGCATTCAATTTCTGGCGGTGCATTACGCAGCGATCGCGCGCGCGCGCGCGCGCGCGTGCGAGAAGGTTTTAATGTATATTTTCGATTAACCAGCGATATTTCACAAACGCCGCCGACGAAAGTTATATACCGCCCCGTGGCGAGTTTCGCCGCGTTTATTCGGCGGAACGAGCGCCGGAGCTGTTCGGCCAATCGGCGGTCCATTATTGCTACGCGCGATAATTGAACAGCGCGGTAGTTTCGCATCATTTCGGGCGAAATCCGGTCGTATTGTCGGGGAGCGCGCGCGCGCGCAGAAAATGTAGCGTTTGCCCGCCGTGACCTCGATGGCGCCGCGAGTCGTTGCCAAAAAAGAGTAACGCCAATTACCAAACACCGCGCGTAACAACGCGCGTACGTCCGGCCGCGCGCGGCGTTCAACGACCGATAAATTAAGAGGCTTCCAAGCGTCCCGTCTATTATCAACAATCCAGAGAGCAGAATGATACGCGCGCGTAAATCAAAATCCGCATGCGGGCGGACGTGCGTGCGTGCGTGCGTGCGTGCGTGCGTGCGTAGCGTGAAATTTCACGAGTGCGACGGCACATCGGCCGGCAGCTCGCGCGCGCGCACGCGTATCGATCCGCAGAGGCCGGTAACGTCTCGTTATTTATCGCGCTGTGCCATAACGGTCGGATAAATAGCCGGCCGCTGTTAATTACGTTTACGTGGGAACGTACTTGGTCGCAAGGTAATAACGGCGAAGCGCCGCGCCGTCGGCCGGGCCTGGGATTAGCATAATGCTCGCGCGACGTAAAAGTTAACGCGGCCCGTTAGTCGCGTTTATGAGCCGGTTAAAGACAGCCGAATGGCGTGCCGTTATCGTGCCGGCCCTCTATTTGTATTTGTCCCGCAAATATTTAGGCATAATCGTAAGCTAGCGCATCCCGCCGCGGCCGCGGCCGGCCCGGCCCGGCCCGTCGCGGTTCGTCGAGCACCTGGCTGAGCTTAACATTCATTAACAATGTCGCCGCGTGCACACACATACGCGATTCGCACGTCACGATCTTTCCGCCGTTCGTCGATCCACTGATTCGCGCGATCTGTTTCTTCCCGACGACCAGGAATAACGAAAGGACAAGTTTCTCACTGAATGCGCCTCGGGACCGCTGACAAACGACGGCGAGACGCTTTGTTTCGTCTCTTTTTTCATTTTCTTTTTTTTTTTTTCATTTCTTTTTCATCGAGACTTTGCGGGCCTCACTCGCGAGCGAGATTAAGTTTGCCGGAGACTCCGCGGAGAAGACGTCCGGACGTCGTCGGCGAGCACCGAAGAACCCACGTGCGATACGATGTTCCCAATTCGCGTTCGATCAGCGCGGTTAATCGAAGAGTTGCCACGGGAGATTACCGGGCGCGGATTTCGTCCGCGGCTCGCGGAGATGCGTGAATTTTCAGCGACAACACGCGCGCGCCATTGCCCTCGTCGCATTTCTGCACCATAAATCCCCGCGTGCGTGTATGGCGGCAGTTAATTAGCTGAGTTGATTGGTACCCACGGCTAATTACTGATGCTCGTATGCTAATTAATGCATAGATGATGGATGATGGTAGCCGCACGCGCGTCGGGAAGCAAAGAGTAATTGGGAGATACCTTATGCGCGAATGCGACGCAATTAGGCGGATCCTGTGCGATATTACTTCTCGCCACGGCCATTCGCTTCACTTCTTTTCGCACGGCCGCTCTCCGGAAATGCGTCATGTACAGTGCGGGTATACGCGCTATATACTCGCAATTTTCCGCGCGATATAGACCTTAGAGCGTGTTCGCCGTGTTTGATAACTCCTTATCACGGGTTTATCATAAGGGGGGTCAGATTACTGAAAAATCGTGCTTGTTTTTGATCATGATTTTGTGACGAACTGAATAAATGTGCAAGAATGAAAATTTTACATATATTTATATAACACATGAAGAGCAGAAAAATTTTGTTTCTAAACAAATACTCATATAAATATACGCCCATTTAAATTTTAAATGCGTTTTTCTCGAAAATTTCGTCGTTCAACTTTTTGCGGTAATTTCTCCGAAACTGAGCTTCGTATCGGTTTGAAATTTTAAAGCAATAATATTTGTTCATGTGGCTCTCAAGTGAACCATGGACAACTCCGTCAAAATATTTCATTTCGAGATATTAATTTTTTTATTGTAAGAGAACTTAAAAACTTGAATTTTTTCCTAATAATAGCTGCCATTTTGCTAATTTTGTTCGATTTCTTTTTGTAGTGATTCACCGGAAATGATAATTTCCTCCTCAATTTCTAGCTAAAATTCGCTCTGGTCGGAGAGCCGCGATATTACTGCAAAAACGATAACTTGAAGAAAAAAGGAGAGTATATTTCAGCTATATATATCGTATATTTATATGAATATTTGTTAATAAACAAAATTTTTCTACTCTTCATATGTTGTATAACTATACCTAAACTTTTCATTCTTGCACATTTATTCGGTTCGTCACAAAATATTCGTCAAGAATAAGCACGATTTTTCAGCAATCTGATCAAGGGGACCTCCAGTCCCCTTAAGCGAATAAGAAATTTGCTCACAGCGCTGCAGATGTCGCGCTGCAAATTTTTATTCAGAAAAAAAAAAAAAATATATATATATATATTAATACATGAAAATAAATATATTGATATGTGAGAAGAAAAAAATAATGTATTAATACGTGAAAATAATATATATATATATATATTAATAACATATTAATGCGTGAAAAATTTCCCTCTACATTAATATGTAAAACAAGATTAGGATAAACGTCAGAAGACGGTTTAGAACGTTCTTCTCCTTCCGGATAAGATTAGCCCGAGCGGATACTTTTTTTTCTGCTCACCGTATCGTACGTACCGTATATTGCTATACTTTGAAACTTGAACAGCCAATATCGTCGTTGGCTTCGCGGAGCGTTTAGAGAGAAATTTCGCATACTCCCCGACGTGGGCTTTCTTCCATCCTTCTCCATTGGAGAGGAGCGGAAGGAACGTTGCTTGACTCGAAGTATCTACCGATACTTCCAACGGGGATACTTTTCCGGGATCGTTTCGTTTCCGAGCGAACGCGACGACAGAGGCCGCCGGTCGCACCTCGGCCTTTACTTCCACATACACGAGAGCCGTATCTTCCAGTGGGATAATAAAGATATCCCAGCGGCCTTTCCTTGGTTTAATATACGACAGGAGATCGGGAAATCAGGCCGTTGTGTGACGGCGGCTTCGTCGTTGATGGATGTGCGACGTCGCGTATGGGGCTCACGCGGAAATTCAGTCGAGGCTTTAGCAGCGCGCCGCGCGTGCAGTTTTGCGCGCGATAAATAAGTTATATTACACGTCGCGGCGCTGTTTTTCATGAATCTTTCATCGGCGGTGCGTGCACGAGGGCCGCACGTCGATGCCTCTCGTGGCACGGAATTTATTCACAAGCGGATAAGCCTATCGCGCTCTCTCCTCTCCTCTCTATTCTCGCTCCTCTCTCTCGTTTTCCCTCCTGTTTCGGCTACGAGCGTGCGCGTGCGACACTACAAAGTTGCGCTATGCAAAGCGAGAGATAATCTTAAAATATGCGCGTGCTCGTAACGTTTTAGCCGGTGCAAGGGATTGGCTGTAATTCGCGATGTACGCCAGCCGAGCGTTCGGTCCCCGCTGATCTCGCGCGGTAGAAATGGAACGCGATAACCGAACGATGATCCGCCGCCGCCGCCGCCGCCGCTGGTTTTATCTTTAATAGTATCGCTAAATGTCCGGTGAGACTCCTCGTGTGTGTGGGACAGACGGACGCTACAACAATGCCTGCCGATCATTAGTCAAGAACCCATCATTCAGTTATCTGGCCGTTATCGGCGAATATACTCGCGTAGTCCGATTTATAATGGTGAAGAATGATTTTTTCATGGCGCTATTGGCAACACGATCCGTGTGAGATAAACTCTCCGTCACACAACCAACCGCGGGCCTTTCCATTTCGGAACAATAGGTCGGGCCGTAGTAACGTGTGTGAAGTTGACCCCGCACTTTTCGAATTTTCTATTTTTCTCGAATTGTGCTGCATTGTGCCTACGTTTGTGCCGCAATCCGCAACTCTGTATACTCGATGCGCACTCAAGGAAATTAAGAAAAATTAAATTTTTGGTTGCCCCGCACTTTTTCGATTTTGTATTTTTTCGAATTGTGCTGCATCAGCACAATTCAGCTTGCAGACTTGCAGACTTGCGATAAATGCATTGCAGACAAAGTTATTTGTTAATTTGTATTTTAACTTCAATACTTTTCTTCTACCGAACGAAAGGAGATATCAGAGTCGCGAATTGCAGCACAATACGGCACAAACGTAGCACAGTGCAGCACAATTCGAAAAAATACAAAATTCGAAAAGTGCGGGGCCAACTTCACACACACACATGCCGTAGTGAGCCTTCATGTACCCATCACAGTCGAACGGAGACATAAACGAATAGTTTCATCGAGAATACTACACTGAGAGAAAAGTATATGATATTTGGAAATATAATGATATAGTAACTAAATTATAGTCCGAAATATCACATTTATAACAAGTGTTACCATAATATCGGTAATAATTACGATATAGGCGTAGTATAACCAACCATATAATACTTTTACTAAGAATTATAGTAAGTTAAACTAAAATTATTATATGAATACAAATATAAAATGATAGGTAAAGTAACTCTTTTATATAGTCAATATTACTAGAATATTTGCTAAATGATGACTGATGTAACTATATGAATATTAAATCTCACTATATTTGTGAATGAGAAATTACCATGTATGTGGTAAAAGTAACTAAACAATTATTTCAGACAATCATTGACTATATATTTGTGTTTATTCCACTATATTTTGCAGGTTCAACGAACTATAAAAATATGGTTGACGCCAAAATGGACTATAAAATATAGTGAAATTATGTAGTTAGTTAATTCAACTATATTTTTCTATCAGTGTAAAGAAACGCAAGATTTTTCACATTCCCTACAGTGTGCCGTTAGTTTCGTCTTTCTTCGATTTGCTGGGCAAAAATCACGCTTTTAATCGCGGATTTTTATCTTCAGCTGGAGAGAGAGAGAGAGAGAGAGAGAGAGAGAGTCGCGACTGATGCTGGTGGGAAAATTAGATTAAGAAATTCAGCTGGAAAATGTTCCCGTCGCCGGAAGCGCGACGGCGTCAGCTTTCGAATGCATTTTGTTCCACGTCTCTACGACTTTCCTATGCGGAGATGTGAACGGCGGGCGGTGGATCGTCAAACGGGGGACTGAGGTCGCGGACAATGTTGCATCCGCCGCTCCCTTTTAACCGAGCGCGTCGCCACCCGCTGCTCTCGGAGAAGCTCGAGGTG
Organism: Harpegnathos saltator; assembly: GCF_003227715.2. Taxonomy (NCBI): domain Eukaryota; kingdom Metazoa; phylum Arthropoda; class Insecta; order Hymenoptera; family Formicidae; genus Harpegnathos; species Harpegnathos saltator. The sequence continues at coordinate 313,486 of NW_020230315.1, read as the reverse complement.
CGAAGTCTGCCGCGCGAACGTGCTGCAGTGTTTACGTGCGCGCCGCCGGTCGCCGCGCCGCGGCGAAGGACCGCACCACCGTTCGTAAAAAAGTCCGGACTCTTTAGACCCGGTCGTATCTCGCTGAAAAATGGACGCGAGTCAAATGCCAATCTCGCCGGTATCGCGCGCGGCACGCGTTCCTGCTGCTCGCGTGTGCTCCTGTAATGGCGCGTGCGGTCGCGCCACGTGACGTACACGACACGCCTTCGTCTTACACCAGGCTTACTCTTAATTACTCTTAAATGCCGGAGCAACGTCGCGAGTGTTTATCTCGTGCGAAACATGCGGTTTCCTTCGTGTTTGATTAGCAAATTAATCGCAAGCACGGCCAGGCACCCCACGTGAGCGATTTTATCGTCGGCTAATAACGCGAACGCTCGGCCCAGAATTGCCTGTTCGGCCCGAGTTATCATTCGACTGTGATCCAATGACAGCCAAACGTGAGCCAGTAGCGACTGCTAGTATCGAAGCGATATCGAAAATCCGGCACTTAGTAACGACTCGACACGCGGTGGGGGTGGGGGGAGGGGGGGAGGTGGTCGATCGTAAAATTCTATATGAGTCCCGCGCCGACGTGATTTCTCTTATGCAATTTTCGACGCCGATAAACCGCCCGAACTCGCGGAGTACACGCGAGAGATTTTACATACCGTCGACCGTAATGAAAATAACGAAAATATTGACATACGTTGCGCTCAGCTTCCACATCGACAGATAATACGAAGATATTATTACGTGTCGCACAATGGAACGTCGCACGATCGCGATTGTTTGTTGAAGTAATTTCATTATCGTAAATATTTGACGGATAATATTTGAAACGCACCCAAGAACTAAATAACGTGTTAACATCGTTCTAATTCCGCAGCTCTACCGCATTGTATCGTCGTTAATTTATAATTATAATATAATTATTACACGCGCGATAAGAGTAGGTAAACACACACACACACACACTCACACACACACACACACAGAGAGAGGCGCAGGCAGCGACCCCCCTTCTATCGGGTATTCACGCCGCACATTTAACGTTCAATGTGGCCAAATTCCGAGTCCATGACGGATGAATGCGGCCTGCACATTCATCAAATCAAACAATCGCGTTTGATCCACGCTAACTGCGGTTATGAGATTTTCATTATGTGATTACGTTCGATTGGGCCGCTTATATTAGGCATCGGCAATAAATAGCCATATGCGCGCATCGGCGCGCGTTTCGCCTTTGTGTTCTTCGGTCTGTTCGAGGAAGCCTCAGTGTTGCAGAAAGATTTTCCACCGGAGAAGCATTTCTGCCCCGTCGGCCGAAATCTAATTGCTCTTAACGAGCTGCGCGCGTTCGCAAACTCGTGGACTCTGCGGGGGGTACATTATTCATATGCGTGTGCGATACATCCTGATGGAATCTCTAATAAATCGGAGATTGCGGCGGCTCGGCCTAGAGCCCGACAGAATTGGGTCACGTTTTTAGTATTTAAATAGAGAGCGATCGCCGCGACAAGCGGATAGGGAGAAATTCGACGGGGGAGTGACACGCGTTCGTATTAGATCCGACGACATTACGTTAATGGGATTACCGCGAGAAGTTTTGCCGCGCCATCGAATGTCGATACCGTATTATAGAAATGGACAGCGTTCCGCTGCGGCAGACGCAACCTTTGATTTGCCTTTGAACGAAGTCACGAAGACGTCAGTTTGCAGATTTCCCATTCGCGACATTGAATCTGCCTCTCGGCAGATACCGCAAAGTCGGGCGGCAAAGCGGTACGGCGATATCGCATTAATTTAAAAAAGTACACCGTCTTCGGGAAACGTAACGTAGCGAAATTAATTAATCGCGCCGTCGGATATACGCCGTCGGATGACGTCGAACGCAAACGGAGAAATCGACGTGAATCGACGTGGCTATCGGTCGACGTTACCGTAAAACACGCCATTTCGGGGAACTGGATAACAGTCATTTTTGTCGCAACTGGAGCGAACTCCCTTTGGCGACGCGCAAGAATCGCGCAAAAGTCGCGAGACCAAGCTCGACGCGATTTATGTTATCTGAAATTTATCTGAGTTATCTGAATAAAATACACACACACACACACACAGCAGTCCTTGATCCGATAGATAACATGGAAATACATTGTCGCGAATGGGACGCGCTAAAAGATTGGCTATAGTCCATTTGAACAAAAGGTTGAGGCGGGCGCATCGTCTTACTTCGCCCGGCAAAACGCTACACGGTCGCGGGAAGTGGCGACTCAATTTGGCTAAATCTTGGCGCCGGGCGGTAAATCTTTGCAAATCCGCAGATACGGCTAAAGGCCGTAAATTCGGACGCGCACCGGCGCGCCAGCTAAACGTAAATAATCGTTATCATCGTGCCCCGTTGTAACGGGGTAATGTTAATACCGTGACGACGCGACGCGCGCTCGCCGATTTTTAAGCCGCCCCTCGCCCCGAAACGCGCCGCGAGTAAGTCCCATTTTTACGAGGCCGCGCCATTCAATTTGAATCCGCCGGCGTACGCGCATTCAAGCTGGATAACAGGCCGCGCGTTACACGCGCCTGGGACGAAAATGCTCGGCGATTGTTTCGCACGTTTTCTATTTTTTTTTTTTTTTAACGTGCTCCACGACGGCAGCTCGATTAATTCGGACACTGTAGACTCTCCGCGACGAGAATTTAGGGGTGATTTTTCCGCTGGCGGAGAGGGCGATCACGAGAGAGCTATCGATCTTTTTTTCCTTTTGTTTTGAACTTACATACCCTCGCGCGATTATATCCTGAAATTCGCGCGAAAATACACACACACACACACACACACATCGTATTTTTGTGTGCATTTTTAATCGAATGGAAGATCGCGGGAGGTGGATTTAATTGGATTTAATCGCTCCCAGGTCGATTCAAACCGCCGATCCGGCCGAACGCGCTATTCATATCTGAATGTATCCCGGGTGTACAGCATACGCGCGCGATAGGAACAAGATTTTTTCGACGTCGGCGCACTCGACGTAGTACGTACAATGCGGCGTTCGCGAGATCAATTCCATTATAGGCCACGGCGGGTAAATAACACTCACGCATAAAACACATCAGCTCGACGCTATGGGATTTGCAGAGTACAGTGCATCGAAATCCCATCGCAAATTGCCGCGCCGAGCCGAGCCGAGCCGCCCTCTCATCTCTCTCGTTCTGTCCCTCTATCTCTCTTTCTGCTCTCTCTCCTCTGTCCTTCCCATTCTACCGCTCTCCTCCCTCTCTCTCTCTCTCTCTCTCTCTCTGTGTGTGTGTGTATGTGTGTGTGTCTCCCTCGCTCTCTGTCTCTCTCGCATAGCGTTTGTGCAATACGATCAAATCAAGCGCAATCTCCAAATCTGCTAGAGCACTGCCCCGGAGTGCCTATTCGGTTAGAGGCCGACGGAACGCGGCTTCGTGCTTATCGCCGATGGAACACGTGGAGCAAAATCCACCGCGTCGCACCGCGCGCGCGGGGCACAACCTGACGGAGTTGCGGGAAGAGGGTCGCCGGGGGCCGGGGGGAGGGGTAGTGCGAGGGGGGCCAGAGGTCGGTCGACGGGTTCTCTCCCCGGCGCAAAGCCTCCAATCGATACAGCTTCCCTCCGCGCCGCCGGCGCGCCTTCCCCACGCATGGGGATGCGTCGCTGAGAGAGAACGGGAGGGAATGAGAGAGCGAGAAAGAGAACGAGGAACAGGGAGCGCGAGAGAGAGAGAGAGAGAGATGGAGGAAAAAAGAGAGGAGGAGAGCGGCAGGGATCAAGAGAGAGTGAGAGAGAGTGGACGAGGAAGAGACAGAGAGGCTCAAAGAGAGAGAGAGAGAGAGAGAGAGAGAGAGAGAGAGAGAGAGAGAGAGAGCGACGAATCTACCTGTTAGACTCGTCGATTGCGACGAGAAAAGCAATAGCGGATACACGAACGCGTGAGCAAGGACTCGTATTCCTGCAACGTCGCGGTGCGTCGTCGTCGTCGTCGTTGCCGTCGTTGCCACCGCCGACGGCGACGGCTGCGGCCTCCGCCGCAGCGGCTTTGTAATTACCGCGGACCCGCGCCCTATCGGCCAAAGGAATCATCCGCACACCGGGAGACGCGCGCGCGCGCGCACGCGGCGCAGCGCGGCGCGGCGCGGCGCGGCTTGCGAGCGAGAGCGTGAATGGGACTCCGGTAATGGCCGGAAAGTAATTTGCGACTTTTGTGCGCATTGAAATTTCGCGTTTTTCTCTCTCTTGCTCCCCATTTCCCCCTCTTTTTTTCCGCGACCACGTTACCCTTCTCTTCTCTCTCTCTCTCTCTCTCTCTCTCTCTCTCTCTCTCTCTCTCTCTCTCTCTCTCTCTCTCTGTCTCCCATTTTTTTTCTATTTTATTTCGCTCCGGCCATCGGCGCGCTCGTTGGGAAATGCACGGGCGATTATTGGACTACCGTATGAATACGCCTGCATTCTGAAACGCGCGTACCCAATTTTCCTCTCCCTCTTTTTTCCTTCTCCTCCTATTTCGCTTGATCCAGCGCGAAAATCAAGCGCATTGATTAACGGTAATTTGCCGATTTCACGCGAACGGGATGGTCGTGTCTTCGCTGCGGCGCGCAGCCGCCGTATTATTCGCAATTCGACGGTCGGAATTGTGCAGGGGCGCGCGTCGCGCGAAAACGGAAAAGAAAAAAAAAAAAAAAAACAAAAAAAAGAGCGAAAAACGCGTCGGAGACGTAAACATCCTCGAGGGAATAAATAACGTGCCGCGGTAAAACGTTTCTGTCCGTTCTGTACACAATGTAGGACTTTAATTAATTGAATGTATTCAAAAGAGAACGCACGGACGACTGTTACACGGAAAGCCATTCCGGGCGAAAGTGTTCAACTTCGTTGGTCCCTATCGCGCATTCTCTAACTTCTAAAACTAATTAAGTTAGGGCAGATCAGTTTAGAACTTTACAGAGCGCGCAACTTTTCCAACCGCGCCTAACTTAGCCAGTACCCGGGCCTAATCAAGTTGCGGTTTTGGCGGATATTACAAAAAAAAAAAGAGGAGAAGAAAAGGAAAACAAAAAAAGTAAGAACGCGCGTGTAACGCGTGTTTTGCCGTATTTCATACTCAACCTTTCCCGAGCCGCGACCGACTAACTTCTGTCAAACTGATTGAAACGGTTCTTAAAAACGGCGTTAAAGAGATGAATAAAACTGCAGGTAGCTCGCGCGCTCGTCAAACCACACACACGTACACACGTACAGACCATGTTCGACGCCCAACTTTCTTCGCACGATCGTTTACTAACTCGCCTGGTTTCGTCTCGGAACATCGGTCTGCCCACTTTCGAGTGCCGCAGAGATCCAGGCGAAGCGACGTCAGCGCGGCGCATCTCCTCCCTTCATCCCGCGGCGTTCCGATCCTCACAGAGCGGTTCACCTGTATGTTGCTTGCGCTCAAAATAGCGCACGAGTAATTTTAAAGCCTATACACGTCTGCCGAATGAAGGCCGCGCATCCCAATCGCCAGCACGGCCAGCCGTGTATAGCCGGCTACGTGCCAAGGAACAGGGGCGAAACCACCAGCTGTCAGTCAAACATTGCGACAGTTGGACCGAAGCGATTAGCGCCGCAGTAGGCGCGCGCGCGTTCGATATCGGTAATTGTGCGCGCGCGCGCGTTGTCGAGCGCTGGCGGCGCTGGCGGCAGCAGTTGCACGGATTTTATGTTTTCGTTAATCGCTGCTCCCCGTGCGGCGGCTACCGCCGGAGATCCATCGCGTTCATTAACAATCCGTAACGACGGATTAATTTAACGACGCCCGTAATCCCGCCAGCCGGCCGGCCGATCGACCGACCGAACGAACGAACGAACGAACGAACGAACGAACGAACGAACGAACGAACGAACGAACGAACGAACGAACGAACGAACGAACGAACGAACGAACGAACGAACGAACGAACGAACGAACGAACGAACGAACGAAGGAACGAACGAACGAAGGAACGAACGAACGAACGAACGAACAAACGGCCGTACGCGATTCGTTAAAAGCGCGATATTTCACCGAGTCACTCGGACTCGCTCTATAACAGCCGGGGCTATGCATGAGGTATGCGCGCGCGAGCAAAAGGTACGCCGGAAAGTTCCGAGGAGCGCGCTTAATTACGGGAACGCCCTCGGGCGTGAAGTGTTTTTCTAGAATTTATACCGGAAAAGTCTACCACCCTCAGCCGCCCTCCTGTCCCGCTCGCCCCTCCGAAGCCTCGCTTGGGTTATATAAACGCGCGTTCCTAGATAATATAATGATAAACAAATATTTTTATTCCTCGCGCGCGCGGTCACTTAATGAGCTGCACCCCCTGTGCCACTTCCTACCCCCTCGCCCATGCTTTCTTCTTTTTGTTGCGAGAACGTCGCCACGCTCCCTCCCGGGGCGACGGAGAGCAGGTGTGAAATTTATGGATCAATGATAATCGAGAGACTCGCGAGTGAACCTTCGCATTTCGTATCTGTCTGTCCCTCTCTCTCTCTCTCTCTCTCTCTCTCTCTCTCCCTCTCCATCCCTCCATCTCTCATGTCATCTCGTTAATTACATATCACGGACTGATCAGGAATAAAACCGTGTTGAACTTTGTGCCGTTCCGTTTCTGACGCTCCGCATCAGACTCTGTGCCGTCGCGCTGACTGTTTAGAAATAATTAAAAAATACTGTCCACTTCACGCGAGAAATTCGCGCCGTGTTTGTCGAATAAAGTTGCAAAAGTAGCGCAAGCGATGAAGGTGACACGCGCGAGTTTCAAAGTAATTTTTATCAATCGAAACAGCCACCCTCTCTCTCTCTCTCTCTCTTTCCTCACCTCAATATACCCCCAAAGAAACTCGAGGGAACTTTCTTGATCCTCTTAAGGGTGAAGAAAAAGACGAAGAAAGAACGAAGGAAAGAAGGAAGAAAGAGAAAGAGGACAGGAGAGGAAGAAAAATGATTCAAATTGGCGGCCGCGCGTTTGAAACGGAACCCACTGGGAAAACGAGAGGCGAGCTCCAGCGGCGATTTGATGCGTCGGCGCGCGTCAAGCCGGGACATGTCCGGCCTCGTGAGGAAATACGCACGCCGCTATTTATAAACGCAGCCCCTCCGAAACCCGTTTGATCGGAAAAAGTGCGAGCGCGCTTAACGCGCGCGTTTAAATGCTCCTCTGGCGCTCGCGCGCGCCGTGCCATTTGTGTGCGTGCCTGCGTGTGGGAGGGGGAGGGGGAGAGGGGGGAGACATTTGTACGTGTCACAGCGGCTGTGCACATCATGGAATTAGGGCTGTGTTACGCGTGACTGACGTGACTGTCAAACGTAGCGACAACGGGATTATAACCATTAGCGTCACGTATCTCGCCGACGCTGATAATTGCGCTACGCGGCGCGCAAAATTATCGCCACGCGGCTTTGATGCTCCGCTCCGCAACTCAAATCGTTCAATAGACGCATTCGCAGCCTACGTGCGAATATACGTGCAGCGTCCAGGGTTGCGTGCGTGCGTGCGTACGTGGGGCTGAAGGGTGCGCTCCGCGGCCAGAGACAGAGAGGGGTGAAACTTTGCGCCTGGCTCGCGCAAGGAGGCACGTCCGGCCGAAATCCTGCGACGCTCTCTCCGCGAGGTTGTCTCGCGGGATACGGAGCATTCACGCGCGACTCTCGATTTTCCAAACGGAGTCCGCGCGATATTTGTGTTAGAACGCGCGTTACTACCTAGCCTAACCTAACCTCTCGTACAGTTCGTCCCTCTCTTCCGCAAATAAGAGAAGCGCGGCCAGTCTCGCGCGAGTTATTTGTATTCCGGAATCTCGACGGTCGCCGCCGCCTCTCTCTCTCTCTCTCTCTCTCTCTCTCTCTCTCTCTCTCTCTCTCTCTCTCTCTCTCTCTCACTCGCTCGCTCGCGATATTGTTCCAAGAGAAAAAAATTTCTCCGGTCGCGTCCGTAATAAGCGAGCGGATCGATCTCGATGGATGCGCGACAGACGGCGAGCGGGCGCGTTGACGATGACGCTACGGGGTGAATCTGCGAGAGCGAGAGCGAGAGCGAGAGCAGGGGGAGGGGGATTTTTTCCGTTGGGAATATTCGTCAAAAGGCGGCACTGGGTGATTTAAAACTGCCGGAATAATTCGCGTCCGCGGCACGAGAGAGCGCGCGTGATCTCGTTCTCCTTTTCCCATCCATCCATCCACCACCCACCCGTCCTTCCATCTTTCCTTCCTTCCTTCCTTCCTTCCTTCCTTCCTTCCTTCCTCCCTCTCTTCCCTTCTTTTTCTTCTCGCAGACACGCGCGCACACCGGGGAAATATTTATGATGGTCTATGGATTACCGGCTTATCCCCTAGATCAGAACAGCCGCGGCGCCGCGGGCAAACAATTTACCGTGTGCGCCTCGCTATTTTTAGCCCGAAAACCGCTCGAGCGCGCCGCGCACGGCGCGGGCGCGGGCGCGACACATTAAATGGAATCGCCAATGGTCGCGGCGCGCAACGTTAAGCGTTTACCGACACCGCGCTTGTAATTCCGCGCGTTTGTTTACAGTCGAGATTTTGTTTACAATCGTACTAACGAGATCCAGAATGAAAGGGCTGATTCCCCAGCGGTGGCGGTTGGTGGTGGCAGTGACTGCGGCGGTGGCGGTGGCAGTGGCGGAGGCGGCGGCGGCGGCGGCGGCGGTGGCGGCGACGGTAATGGTGAATCGCGCGCGAGAGCGCGCGCACGAGATGCTCTGTGAGCGTTTCCGTTTCCGAAAATCCCCGCGGAGCTTTATTGGAGTGCGCGGCGATATTTAAACGACGAACACTAGCCGCTTCGCTCTCCCTGGCGAATATTTGTAGGTTACTCCTCGTGTTTGCACACGCACGCGTATCCGGACAGGAGGACGCGAGAGCCCGAACAGACGAGCGGGAGAGCGAGCGAGCGAGCGAGCGAGAGAGAGAGAGAGAGAGAGAGAGAGAGAGAGCGCCGTCCCGGGGTGAAGAGCAACAAGGCGGGCGGATTCTCGGCTTCTCTTCGCCGGGAAAGCCGCGCGAGTACGACGCGCAGGGTCGGGAGGGGATCGTAAATATTGCCCATCGACTCGCTGACGCGATCGGTTGCGGAACAGCCCGGTGTACGGCTCGACGGTGCGCTATTTATTTCATTTGTCGTAGCGCGGATTGCTTTACGCTCGCTCGCGCGCGCGCGCGCGCGAGGACGCTGCGCAGGTATGAATTACAGAGCGACAGAGGAGACGGCGGCGGCGCTCCAGGTGAAATTCAATGGCGACAGATTGCTAGACACGCGCAAAAATACCGCCTGCGTGATGTATAACGTCGGCGGTGCAACGGCGATATGCAACGAGCACGCGCGAGTATCCGCGAAACACGTGAGCGGCAAACACAAACACACACACACACACACACACACACACACGTGTGCGTCGTTCCGTGTGTTCCACGGGCATTCGTCGGGAGCGAACGGTCGCGGCGACGGCCGGTTCCGTCACGAGATAACGAACAAGGAAAAATGACGGAGCTCTTATTGCACAGCGGCGGCGATCCGATAGAATCGTCCGGCGGACGAAAGGCGGCGCCGAACGTCGCGCACTCGTGACGGATGCATTCGCGGCGGATAATGCCGCGATACGGATTCGCGCGGGAGCTTTTCTCCTTTGCGCAATGAGCGCGGCTTTTTATCGCCGTCTCACGCAGCGGCGCGAAGCAGAGAGAGAGAGAGAGAGAGAGAGAGAGCGGAATATTTCCTCATTTTCGACTGCCGCTACTACGAATCTCTTCCCCGCGGCTTTTCAATCTGATTCCGAGTCCGCGTATCGCGTTGGAACGGCCAATAATATCGTTTCCGGGATTGTAGTATCATTATCGGTTCCTCGGAGGAGCGCACCGCGATCTTTAGGCTACGTCGCGGACCGGTGAAATCGCGCAAAAATAGCATCCCGCAGCGAGGCAGCAATTTAAGTGAAACAACATCACTTTTCCGATAGTTACATCCTCTCCGTTATTCGGGAGCAATATAAAGTGAATATTCTAATAATAAAGTTTAAATTTCCGAACGTGCTCTCTGTTGCCCCCCCTCTCTCTTCCTCTCTCTCTCTCTCTCTCTCTCTCTCTCCTTCCTCTTTGGTCGGGAGGGTCCTGTTTCGAATTAACAACGATACAAGGATGTTAAATGAAATTGTCGGTTAATGAACGCTAGGTCGATAAACAAGTATTTTAATTGACAAGCGCGCATGATGATTCGAGCATGCGCGTGTGCTCTCTCTCTCTCTCTCTTCTGTGCCGAAGCGCTAAAATTGTATCATCTTAGACGACGACGGAAATAACCGTGGCGATTCTCGCAGCGTCGACTATTTCCAGAAGCGACGCTCTTCCTAATTCGGGTGCGAGCTGTTTAATTACCGCTGTCGTGGATCACCGCCGAGATCGGAGACTCGATTAATAGCGGGTCGATGAGGCACGCTTCCGCCTTATAAATTTCGCGCCGTATAATAAATTTCGGCGTTTCAAAAGAAAGAGAGAGAGAGAGAGAGAGAGAGAGAGAGAGAGAGAGAGAGAGAGAGAGAGAGAGAGAGAGAGGAGGGCACAATCGAGTGGCCAATTACCGCGAGATAAATCGTGCAGCCGCGCGCGCAAAAAGCTGCCGATTAACGCGGCCGCGTTTTCGCCGCGCAAACGCGCAGCGAGCCTCGCGGTTTTTTGCGCGACGGTACGCGCTTCTTCGCTCGACGCAAAAACGATCCGAGATTTTCGATGCGCGTACGTGCGTGCGTGCATGCGTGCGTGCGTGCGTGCGCTCCGTCGTTAACTCGTTTGCCGAGCTATGCTCCACGTCGTCGCGGCGGATCTCATTAACGTGCGACGTGCACACGCACGACTGCCGGCCAGATATGGATGCGAGAGGAGCGCAAGAACGGGAGCAAACACCGGGACGGGGGTTAATAAATACGGCGAGAACGAGTCGTTATCGCGGCGTTTGGGGGGAAAATAGCGAGACGTCTTCCAGCGGTCGGTCGTACCGCGCGACCGAATCGCGAGCGTATATGCGTTTGTATATATACGCTACGTGTGTGCGGCGTTTATATATGGCGGGCGCGCGCGCGCGCGCGCGTACGGTATCTCCCTCTCGCGTCTACGAGCGCCGCGCTCCTTATCGCCCGTGTGGAAATTGAATCGTAAGCGGAAGAAGAAGAGCCCATTTACACTAGCCGATGAAATCGTTTCTCACACGTAGGCGCGGCCTACGCAATAAGCGTAAGTTGTATGCAAATGCTCGGCGCGGGAAGCCGCTTTAACGAAAGCTGCCTTCCATCTCTCGAGAGCGAGAGAGTATATATGTTGTCGGTTTCGCTACTATTTCAACGCTACCGCGCGAGCGAGTGTATACATATCGTTTCCACGTCTGTCTGCCGCGCCGGTGCGCGCACTGCGGTGGAGGCCTTCTTCGTTGCGCCAAGAGTTTCGGCGACCTACTCCCTCCTCAACGGCGGTTACGGTGTGAACTTTGACCGGTCGATCTAACGCCGCGGCTCCGACAAAGGACTCGGAATCGTGTTAGCGCGAAATTATGTATCGGTGTGGCGACAGGCAGGGGAGTCGACGGACGGCGAGGGGAAGGGAGGGTCCGAGAGGGCGAGGGACAGAGTTAAAATTCGCATAATCGCATTCGTACAAATGGCTCGGGGCAATAACACGCTAAACCACGTGCCGCAAACTTTACAGGCCGGCGCGACTGATAAAGGAGAAAATAAAACATTAACGAGATTTAGCATTCTCGTCGGTGGCTTATGAATTTGTTCTTTAATGTGCTATCTGTGGAGAGCGAGAGAGAGAGAGAGAGAGAGGGGGGGGAGGGGAGGAAGAGGAAGAGAATGCAGTTTTTCAAACTTTAATTGGATCCCGTAAGTAAATCCGATCTAAGAGTCTCTCTCGGGCTTTCGCCGTGTGCCATAACACGTCATCGCTGCGGGGCTTTTCATGCACGTGCGGTTTGACTCGCGACTGGCGCAACAAACTTCGATGGGTAATACGCGAGGCAGTCGTGAGAGCAAAAAATTTCATACGGCCGCGCCGCTCTCGCCGCACTGCGCGTCGGTTTCGCTCGCGGGGCCGCAAGCGGTCAAATTTCCAACTTTCGCGTGTTCTTCGCCCCGGAAACGCAGCGAGACGCCTTCGCAAGTCGGCTAAAGTGAATCGACAGACGCTCCGTCGCATTCATATTCCCGATGGATTATTCGCTCCCGCGCGCGTATTGTATCGCCGAGACAGAGGGAAATTTTTTCTTTTCTTAACCAAGTAACGTTGCAACTAATCAAATTGATTATCTAGTAACTCCTTTCTATCAATTTGGTTATGATACGGATTCGTCCAGCGACAAGTTCCATTTAGTTTGTTTGAATTTAAATTATTTGAATAGGTTACGGGGTTTTGCTCTCTTTAGTGAGAAGGAGATGGAGAGAGGGAGAGGGAGAGGGAGAGGGAGAGAGAGAGAGAGAGAGAGAGATGTCCGACCGTACTTTTGGGCGTTCTGAGAAAAAACGCAACAATTGCAACGTGTGCACTGAGAGAAAAGTATATGATATTTGGAACTATAATGATATAGTAACTAAATTATAGTTCGAAATATCATAGTTATAGTGAGTATTAATATCGGTAATAATTACGATATAGGCGTAGTATAACCAACCATATAATATTTTTACTAAGAATTATAATAAGTTAAACTAAAATTATTGTATGGATACAAGTATAAAATGGTAGGTAAAGTAACTCTTTTATATAGTCAATATTACCAGAATATTTGCTAAATGATGACAGATGTAACTATATGAATATTAAATCTCATTATACTTGTGAATGAGAAATTATCATATATGTGGTAAAAGTAACTAAACAATTAATTCAGACAATCATTGACTATACATTTGTGTTTATTCTACTATATCTTGCAGGTTCCACAAACTATAAAAATATGGTTGACGCCAAAATGAACTATAAAATAGCGAGACTATAGTTAATTCAACTATATTTTTCTATCAGTGTGAGGTTATCATCATTATCGCTGCAGCAGCGCTCGCTACTGAAACCAGTTTTCTCAGTCGCAATGATCTCACTGTACGATTATGGTTATAACTATCAAATGTTTCTCTCCCGGCAATCGCTCCCCGCTCTCTCTCTCTCTCTCTCTCTCTCTCTCTCTCTCTCTCTCTCTCTCTCCTGGCACAATAAGATCGGCGTTCCGTCGAGAAAGTCACGGATCCGTTGCGCTCGACATCGCGCTCGGCCGCCGCGCCGCGGCGGAAAATCGAGTCGCGTGGCCGGCCGGCGCGAACGCGTCTCGCGATGCTCTCCTTACCGAAGGGGAGTGGAGCACGGGCATATAAATCCTTCCGGACTCGTTAGAGCGGGTGATTTAGGTCAGCCGCGGAAGCCGACGATCGATGGCGGGATCTCGCCTACCTCCGAGCACGGACGGCGCTCTGATTAATCCCTTCGCGCACGGTCGCGCAATCCCGCGATCTGCTGCGCCGCGCGATCTCGTTACTGTGGCCGAGCCGCACAGTGTGTGTGTGTGTGTGTGTGTATGCGTGGCCGCCGAACCCGGGACGAATTAAAATGCGGCAGGCGCGTCTCCTTGATTCGTCCTTAGATCACGCCGCCCTTCGGTCCTCCGCGTGACTCCTCGCTCGAGAGAATCGGAGAGCTTCACGTCCCGCTTAGATTCATGAATGCCGGAGGCCGGCAGGTTGTCTCCCGCGCGCGCAGATCGTGCCGCCGGTCCCGGATCACTCCGTCGTGCACGCAACGCGCGCGGACAAAGCGCAGGTTCAGCGACGAGGGTTTCAACAGGTAAGAATACCCGCGGGCGCGCATACCTGAATCCCCCCTGCGCGCGCGCGCGCGCGCGCGCGCTCCGGTCCTCAAGCGACCCGGGGCGACAATGCTGTATCTGCGACGGGGGTGTGCTTTACGATCGGCGCGGCTAACGTGCCCACACCGAGCGAAAGCGAGATGACAGTGGGTCGCATTAAAAAGACCAGCGAGAGACGTCAGGACGAGAGGAGAGCAGGAAGGGGAGAGAGAAAGAGAGAGAGAGAGAGAGAGAGAGGGAGAGAAAGAGGACCAGGGCCTTTACCGGGCGTGCTTGGGGGGCCGCGACCCAGGGAGAGATATAAAGTTACGCCCGCGCGACAGCGTTTGTCAAAGAGCCGAAATTACCTCCTCCCCCTCCCCCCCTCCACCCGAATAAGCCCTCTCGGACTCGCACATCTGCAGCCTTCGTCTCGGTACCCTCAGCAGCCTCAGTCGCGTTCGCATGTACGTTCGATGTCTCTCGCGCGCTTCTCAATAGCTGCGCGCTCGGACGAGAGCACAGTTGAAGTGCGCGCGCTTCTAATCCTCCTCTAATCGGCAAACGCTTAATTGAGAGAACTCGGAGAATGTCCCGAGGGGAGGAATCACCAGCCGAAAGCACCGGGCGGCTGTGCGCACGTAGACCTCGCGATTTCCAGCTGCAACGACACTGAGAGCTTCACCGGCGGCGCGGAGTCGGCCGCGCGATCGATCGCGTCGTCGCGATTGCGTCGTCGCGCACCTCGCCTTCTCCCGATGATGGCGTGAGTGTCATCTCCTTTCAGACGATTACAATGTATCGACGATCTCTGAAATTGTCGAGGTGAGAAGCCCGTGCAAACATCAGTCGCGCGCGTGTTCGTGGTAGCCGCGCGAGGCGAGCACGAATTCTCCGGAGCGACGCGCCGCGCCGCGCGGATACAGGTGATAAGCCAAATAACGTTTTTCGTGTTTACTCGGCTCAGCGCGTCCTACGGCAAATGTAACGGTAATTCTATTTAGGAAATGTATTTCGTGACGAGAGGATTGGCCAGGCTCTAGCCGTGTGGCGGTTCCTTCTATCTTTTCGAGCCGGCTTTAAGGACGCTGCCTGCCTTTTTCCCCAGTGCGGCATTCCATGCCCTGAATTTAAGATGGGCGAAGGACAGACGCGGCGCGGCGAGGGGATCGAGGAGGTTAACGCGATTTGTAGCCCGGTCCGTATCTATGGAATTTTAGGACTCCGTAGATTTCCACGCTGGAATTGCGGCAGCGGCCGGCTGCGACTCGCTCTCGTATTATTTATTTTCGCTCGAGGTGCTTTACGTGCCCGGCCGGCGTGTGACTCGACCGTTCGGCAGCCACGTAATCTCCCGTTAATGAAATAACCGTTGCGCCGTGTGTGCCGCATTATTATTTCGCTCAGATCGGAAAGGCGATGGCGCCGGCTGCCGGACACGAGCCATCGACATTCGCCACGCCGTCGCGCATTTTGCCGCGCGATTTACGCGCGCGCGCGCGCGCGCGCGTGCCATTTCTTCCCGTCTCTCGCCGCGGCTGCGCGTGTTTCTGCGCCTTTGAGACCTAATTTCAGGCTAATCTGATGAATCACCCTTGCCATCTCGCGCACACACGGTACACTCTCATTCAAATTCCGAGACCTCCGTCGCGGCATTTCGTTTCTCGAGGCCAACCCTCGACGTCCACGTCTGTTCCGGCTGAGTCGGAGACGTGACACATTTCGCGCGGATGGCGGAAACAAGCGCCGCGGCTGAGAGGGATTTCGAGTTTCTACAAAATCAGGATCGTATTATTGTCATCTACACGAGCGTAATCATGACCCTGAGCGCGCGCGGCGGCTCGACGTCGCGCTTCAGCATTTCCCCGACACCGTCTGATTCGATCTCGTGCATCGCTTACCCCGCGACGACGACGCTAAGCGGAACACTATTAAGGGGTTGATGTCGGCCAAGTATCGGTACCGGTTAGCGCAACCGCCTCCTCTCTATTCCTCCGCCCCTTGGCTCGTCTTGAAAATTGGACCGGTATCTCGCGAGAAATCGCGTGTACGCCTTCCTTGCCTCCTTGCATTGATAATAATCTCGCCGCCGCCGCCACCGCCGCCGTCGCCGTGAATCGGAACGATCTGTCCTGCTCCGTGTGGAAGATCGCATCGCCGATATTCTCATTAGTTGGCCCTCTCGAGACAGCTCAAGGAAACCCACGCCCGCCGCAGCCCTCGTTACCCAAACGATACCGCGCACTCGACAATGTCGAGACGCGCGTCCGAGCTGCTTCATTTCGCATCGAGCGGGCGTTAATGACGTACTTCGACGTGCGCGGGATTCGTTTCAGAAGAAACGTGCGGAGAACATGACGCTATTAATCTAGAGACACAGGCGGAACAGGCAGAGAGAGAGAGAGAGAGAGAGAGAGAGAGAGAGAGACACACACACTCCGAAATCGAAAATCCGAAGCACGAAAAATGCGAGTCGAATATGATCCCGTCGGATAATTAAACTTATCCAAATATGTGAAATATATTTCATAGCGAAGCTTGCGCGCGCGCAGTGTAAGGCAGACGGAATGAATAAAAAGTAAATAATTATAAAAAACAGATGAACGACATATAGACACGAAGCGAAATTAAAAGAACATGCAGAACGAGAGAGAAAGAATGGAGCCGCTTTTAAGATGGCCTCTCGTCATCGTTCCGCCAAAATTTGAAGACAATCGATCTTACACGGAATGTTTGTTCGAACGAAAGAATTCGCCGGTGAAGTGTCAACGATTGGGAGATTCTGCTTCAATTTTGGAGAACTTAGAAAATTGCGAGATTTCCGGGCGGAAGACTTGAGCGGAATTTTCGTGCCCTCGATTGGAATTTCTCGGTCGCATTCACGTTTCGCCGGGAAATTGGTTCGTCCAAGCGAGTATTTTTCTCCGCGTGTAACGGTGATCCAATATGAAAGCGAATCGCTCGTTATTTAGTTAAACTACTGAATGTTGCGGATTAAAAGGCCGCATTACATAACGTCGGCTTCTTTGGAGCGACGCGCGGACGAACATTTGACCCGCGCTCCGCTGCGAAGCTCGCTCGCGGCCGCCGCCGCCGCCGCCGTAAGTGCACGCGGTAAATTAATAACGGCACAATGGTCATTGTTCCGCTGCGTAATTGCTAAATTGACCGCGACGATAAATAAACGCATAACGCATAACGCGCACTCGGTAACGAGGTCTGCGTTTAATCAAGTCCGCGCCTATTATCCTCGTCGCGTGAAATCGGCCGCGCCGGAATCTTTTGTCAAGGTTACGCGCGGTAATTTTAGTTCGGTGCGTGCGCCGGACGTTTTCGCGCCGCGCTGCGGAGAACAATAACACGTTGTTATTACACGCCTGCTCAAAATACATTTAACGAGCTTGCCGCGTTCCGTCGGACGTCGTCAGGACGCGCGCGCACAGAGAGGAAACGGAGAGTGACGGAATCATTTTCCAAAATTTCCGCGGCGATTCCAAATCCCTGCGTGATCTGATGCTCCCTTTCTCCTCTTCTTCCACTTTCACGTCTCTCCCTCCCTCCCTCTCTCACTCTCTCTCTCTCTCTCTCTCTCTTTTTTCCTCGAGAAGTTGGGACGCCCCATTACGACGATTGCTTCGTCAAGCGATTCGCTTCGGAACGACGTCAATTCGCAAACCCTACCTACCTACATGGCCGATTATCCAATTGACAGAATACCCCATTAATCCATTAAGCTCTGTAAAAACAGATCGCGTCCGTGAAATCGCGTGACTTGACCCTTTCCGGGTCTGTGATTGCAATTGGCGTCGCGTCTGGTTATGTCGTGCATTATTCGCTCGTTTAGAAATCGCTCCGGAGACACGATCATCTCCACGCTTTCCGATGACGGTGAATCTCGCGGGAGACTTAAGCGAGCATCGGACAAAGACCGAGTAAGATGTCGGGTCTTTGGAGCGTTGCGCATCAAGATGGACCACAATAGTCTCCCTCTATAGCATCCCTCAACTTCCACAGCGATTTTGCATGCCGTCTTAAAAAAAAAAGCAAAAAAAAACAGAAAAAATCCCTGACAGTGGAGCGAGTAAATTATATACACTCGGGGGATAAGAAGAGGCGTACTTTTGACATTGAAGAGGAACTCGTCTCTCCGCCTATTTCCTTGCGCAGTTTACCCGCTGGTCACATTGCGCTGTGCGTGACAGTTATTACGCGTGATAGTTAAAGTAGGATTGGAATAATTGGAAAGTTCCGAGAGAGAGAGAGAGAGAGTGAGAGAGGGAGGGAGCGGAAGGAGGAAGGGAGATGGACGTCCTCCGGAGCGATTTAACATGCACGCGAATTTTTCGCACCCGCACACAGCCTTAATGGTCTATAAAGTGATCCCGCGTGTGACAGAGTTAACGCTAATTACCCGTGGGAATATATGGGCCGTAAATTCTATTTGCAACGCGTAAATTCCCAATTGCTTCCGTAATAGGCGCTCATTATACCTTTGTCGAAACCAGCCTCGCCATCCGGGCTGATCGCGCGCGCAGCGCCTTTACGTACTTATGGATCGCCCGTCTCGCGCGTAACAAGAGTTACGCAGAACTACGTCTAAACTCGATACGTGGCCGCGGTTACCGGGGCGTTAAAAGTTAACGATAATCGTCGGACGGTCGTACGACGACGCCGTCGTCGCGTCTATATATCGTCCTCTAATGACCGTCGATCTTACTGATAGACCTTAAAGTTAAACTTAAACGATTATTATGTCGTGCGATCGTCTTAGGCAAAGTGACGGCGAACGAGCGAGCGAGAGAGAGAGAGAGAGAGAGGGGTGGGAGGAGGAGGGAGAAGACCTTAACGATCCTCAATGAGAAAATTTAAACTGCGACACGACCGCGTTCTGCTTCGGTCAAGAGGACTGGCTGGCTTGATAATGGGGTGAAGGAGAACAGGGAACGGGCGGGGCGGGGCGGAGGCGACCGAGATAAGCAGTCGGAGGATGGCTTGACATGGATTATTTAACCGGTTTATCTAGCGAATGACCGCATAATTATTCGCGCTGCCCTGGGACCAGATGTTTTAGTGCTCGCGGCGCGATACTCCACACGGCTACGACGCGGCTCCGCCGTGTATTCCGGCTGGCAGCGTGCTCGGGACACGTTAGTTAAGTTGTAACGTCTACGGCAGATTAAAGCGCCGTTCTCTGGGGAAGGTGGAACGAAGAAGAGCTTGCGCGAGTCGCTTCGCCTCGCTTCGCGCGATTGGCTTCGGCAATTTTTCCCGATGTCGTTCGCTCGTGCCATCGGCGCTCTCCCGCTCGTGAACGCGAAATTATATTCATTAGCGTTTAGCTCGCGTCTCTCCCTTCCTCCATACCTCCGTCTCTATTTCTCTCTCTCTCTCTCTCTCTCTCTCTCTCTTTTTCTCACGTTAGCCGGCCGAGCTTCATAACGAACCGCGCGTTCCCGACACCTCCGCGTTCCTTCACACTGGAATTAAAACGTCACACCGAGACGTTGAGTATTCCCGCCAACGTCCCTCGGGGGAGACGACGGCGCGTTTCGAACACGCGGTACTCTCGGGCCTCCCGACTTCCGCCTCTCGCGTCGGGAACGAACAAGCGAGCGAGCGTGCGGACGAACAAATCCCCAGCAGAATTGGCGAACGTTCGGCTCGTCGATCGGACGATGGACATCAAAGAGTATCCCGGAAGCGCAATCTCTCCACTTACGTGTCCGAATCGGCAAAGGGGTTGACTCATGCGAGGAGAGAGGGAGAGTGGAGAGCGAGAGCGAGAGCGAGAGAGAGAGAGAAGAGGGGCCGACGACCGCTGAATCTCAGCGCGACTCGGATGTGAAATCAGGCGTACGGCGTATTGTAGTCGCGCCTCCCTTCTGCCCCTCGCGTCGATTCGCGTCACGTAATTCGCGAAAGATTTAAGAATCCCGTCCGGAGCGAAGCCGTCCCGCGTGCGTCGTATCCCGTCCGGAGCGAGACGCCGATTGGCTCGCTCCGTATACCGAGCACGGCTTCAATTAAGCATCCCCCGATATTCCTCGTGCGTGCTCTCGTTCTCGTCCTCGTTCTCCCGTTGCCGTTCCCGTTTCGTTGCGTTTCCGCGGCCGCACATAATTACGAGCGGCTCACAATACCGGCCGGATCGAGTATCGCGGCGGGCGGTGTGCCGATGCCCTTTCCGCGCGACGCTCCTCGCCACTTCGTGGCATCGTCAATCACGTCTTAACCGTGTCGAGTATCGATGTCGAGTTTAAACGCCGTCGAGAGTGCTCTTTCAACAATTTATCTGCTTACTTATTTTTTTTATTTTTCTACCGCGGTTTTTTTATTTTTCTCGCGCGATACCTCCGATACCTCCGATGATCATTCCTGCTCGGATGACCGAGGATCGTCACTGGGCGAACTCGATTATATAATTACTGTCGAGTGCCGAGCGAGCGAAGACGTCGAAGCCGTAAAGAACTGGGCGCGATTTTTCGCGAAGAGATACCGGACACGGAAACGTGTCGAGCGGAAGACGCGTCGAAGAAATAGCGTCGGTATTTATACCGAGCGTCGCTCCGCTTCATCCGTGCGCGCACGCATAATTAACGCGCGGATAATGCAGCGACGACCCGGATCTCTCTCTCTCTCTCTCTCTCTCTCTCTCTCTCTCTCTCTCTCTCTCTCTCTCTCTCTCTCTCTCTCCCCCTCCCTCTTTTTCCAGATTTGCCTTTTCGCGTTTTCACCTCGCGCGCCACTCCAAAGAGCTCGAGTTTAACATTGATACGGTTATCGTTACGACCGGCTGTTACTCGGTTACGGCTTATACCGCGACTCTTCCTCCTAACTTCGCGAATGCCGCACGCCTAATGACGCGTATCTCGGCCGGCGGCGCTATTCCGAGACGTTGCCTCACTTTTACGATTATTGGAATAGTCGCGCCCTCCGTTGTAAAAGTATAAAATAGAGGGGTGAGCCGCGAGGGTCTGTGTGCCGGCGCGATTTTAAGCCGCGATCGTTTCAACAGAGCGAGCGATCGCCATCCTCGGCGACGAGTCGCTGTTTTTCCGCTCGGAACTTTATCCGCGAGGCAAACGCGCGCGGTCGAGCTAACGAACGCGATCGCCCCCGCTACTTTGTTTGCGTTTCTTGCCGACGACGACGACGAGGGTGTGACATTTTTCTGCCCTTTCTCGCGGCATCATCCGTACTCTCTCTCTCTCTCTCTCTCTCTCTCTCTCTCTCTCTCTCTCTCTCTCTCTCTCTCTCTATATATATATATATATATATGAGTCTCTCTGCTGTAATTATTTTGTTTTCTTTTTTTTTTTTTTTAATTACTCGAAGAAAGCTGGGAACTCGAGAGCTGCCGATCAAACCCTTTCGCTAACCGGCCCATTCGTTCATGACTCTCGGAGAGTGGTGTTTCACTCGACGAGGTCACGGCAAATAAAGATAACGGACCGGTGGAAACGATCAGATTGGATCAGCCCGAACCGCATGGTTTCGTTTCCAATTCCGAGGGATTAGGCGCGCGCGAGCTATAGAGCGATAACGCAGCGCGTAACATAATTATATACGCTTAACGAAGCGTCGCGTCATTTCGTGCTGTGATCTCCTGCGCCGCTTCTGCAAATGCGACGTCATCGTAAATAAGCAATTTATTTCGCGCACGTGGGAGCAACGTTCTCGCTCTTCCCTCTCCCCCCTCCCCTGGGCGATAATTACACCCCCCCCCCTTTCCACATGTATGAATCCAATTAAAGGGAGCAAATCGTACAAACGACAAGCGCGTTGGACAGGGAGAAGCAATCTCAGAACTGCTGCAGAGCCGTATTGCGCGGACATGCGAGGGATTCGCGTCGCGCGCGCGCGATTCATGGCGCTTCAGTTGGGGATTCACAAATCATAGCCGAGTGCGGCGGCAAGTGCATCGAGTTTCTTTCTTTCCTCTCAGCCTTTGTCTCCCGTGCTCCGTGAGGATGGTCGCTCGTCGCGCGCTGGATAGCACAAAGAAAGTCGCTAACCAGCTTCCCTCGCGCGCAGAGACGGCGCGACAAGCTCGAGACGCGGGCAACGTGCCCGGACTTTTAATACCGCGAAAATGCTGCGCGGGGCCTCGCCTCTCCTCTCCGCCACCGATGACGGAACGTGAGGCTATCTCGCGCGCACGTGAGCCGAGGCCGGCGATGATTATTTTCTGATTCGGTGGGACTCCGTGTGCGGACGTGCGCGCGATCTGACACGCGCGCTGCACAGACACAGCGCGGCGGCGGCGGCACAATAATGCCGTGCTCCGCGAGAGCTGAAAAGCTCTCTCAGCGACGACGATGACGCGACGACGACGACGACGACGACGACGACGACGACGACGGCGGCGGCGGCGGCGGCGGCGGCGGCGGCGGCGTAGACGACGGGGGGGAGCGAGAATGACGGCTACGAGGCGCGGCATAAGTTACGATGTACGAGTTATCGATCCGCGGGCATACGTGCCTATGTAACGCACAAGCCGACTCGTCTTCCAAGGGCGCAACTTTATGACGATTTTCATACGACGGGGAGAGAGAGAGAGAGACAGAGAGAGAGAGAGAAGAGAGAAGAGAGAAAGAGAAGGAGAGCTAGAAGAGGAGTGGGAAGCCCTTACGGCGCTGGAATTGACAGACGTTCCACGAGGGAGCCGCCGCCGCCGCTGTCGTCGTCGTCGTCTTCGTCGTCGTCGTTGTCGCCGTCACCAGCCGAGATGTACACGCTGATTTTAACGCCGATAAGATTTATGCGGCCCGATAACGGCGGCAGCGCGCCGCTTATGTAACGTCTCCGTCTTCGCGCGAGATATCGGCTGGAGGAGGAACCGCGCGGATGTTCATTTAGACGGCAGTCTCACGTTTCAGGTCGCTCCCGTTCTACATCCTTCTCGCCAGACGACGCGGAGGACGCGCGTGGCGGAATTCCGCGGGCGATTTTTATACCCGCCCGCAGCGTGGCACGGCGACGACGGCGGTCGTCGGAACGGCCTGGCGGGACAACGCAATTCCGTGTTGGCCCTCGCGTAATTTAAGTCGCCGGATTCAATTTGCGCGGCGAGAGAAAGAGAGAGAGAGAGAGAGAGAGAGAGAGAGAGAGAGAGAAAGAGAGAGGGAGAGAGACAGAGAGACAGAGAGAGGGAGGAAGGGAGGAAGGGAGAGACTCGCGCGCCACGGAATCGCGACGAAAGAATGGGCTGTCTCGTCGCTCTCGCTCGAGGAGGAGAGAGAATCTCGCACGGAAACGGGACGGGCGCTTTTCGATTAAGCGCCGGGCTTCATTCCGGGGAAATTTCGCGCGACGACGACACTCGCCCGGCGCTAAATAATTTCGTGCGCGATCGAAAGTCCCGCGCGCGGCGGCCACCGTCGATGCTGGCAGAATCAATCTCCGACGTGTCAAAGAGCCCCCCCCCCCTCGCCCTCTTGCCGTGGAGGTATCGTTCAATAACAACCTTCTCCACTTCTCTCCGCGACTACTCCGCGAGAAGTTAATTAAATTCGACTAATCTCACTCGACTCGCGTCTCACCTTGGTCAACTTGCACACAAACAATGTCGCGCTTTCGAGAGTGTCTCTTCGTCGGTGGCATGCTGCCCGAGGAGCGAGAGCCAGAGGTTTCATGATAAACCCTTGGACGCGCCAAATATTGCTATTTTTCGAAAATCTGCTCGCGAGTTTCCCGCGGCTTTATGGCGCCGTTCGCGAAGTTTTGCAATCAAGCGGAAGCGCGCGATCGTTGCGTGTTCGAGGTGCGTTTCGAGGTGCGGCTTCTCTATCTATTTTCTCTCTCTCTCTCTCTCTCTCTCTCTCTCTGGCCTTCTTATCGGGCTGTCGCATAATTTTCTGCACGTTTTACAAAGTCGTTCGGTCGATAGCTTCGGGACCTTCGATTTTCCTCCCACGGACGCCAGCGATACAAGTTGGCGGCGCTCGCGCTCGCGCGAGAAAGGTGAGGCTGATTTCGGCGGGCGGGCGGGCGCGCGCGCGCTCGCGCAAACGACCCCATTCGGACGTCCGATCGGCGATGAAAGTTTCGCGAACTCGTTCGAAATCCCGCGCGAACGAACGATGATTTCCAAGTTTGCGCTCTCAAATAGTCGGCGATGCTGCGCGCCGCGAACGGTGAAACGACTCTTGGAATTGAACGCAGTCAGAACGGGGGAGGAGGGGGAGAGGGAGGCTGGCTGTGTGTCGCGCGTCGTCGCGCTTTCAGCGGCGGAAAAGTTGTCCGACTGCCGAGACTTGTTCCCGCTGAAACCGTGATTAAGGGAAAGAATGGGGATTCGAATCGGACGGGTTCGCGCGCGCGCGCGCGCGGTACACTAGTAATTTCTGTCGTTGTGGCGACTGCGTGTATCGCTGCGATTGATTCGACGACGCTGAGAGATCTCGCGCCGCGGAGATGTCTCCCCTCCGGGAAAAAGAGACGTTCCGCACCGAATGGGAACTATATCGCCCCACGGAATTGTTCCACGGAATTTTCGTCGCTTAAACATCGACATGGCGCGCCCGTGGGCGGGGGAGGGGAGGGGGGCGGTACCAGAGCAAATCAGCTGACATTTTCGCTTCGACGCCATTGTTCCTACAGGTTGCGCAACATGTGCGATGCGCATTTATTATTCTTCTATATACAGTCGCGAGCCAACCCCCCTCCCTCTCCCCCTCTCCCCCTCGCGCCTTTCTCTGCGCGAATTTTACTAAAAATGCAACATCTGGTCCGAGCAGCTTATGTAAGTTCGATAATTGCACATTGTTCCCCATTGTGTGCGTAGGAAGGGGGCGCACTTCATTGTACGACATGTCGATGAACGGCGTTCTTTTGCCGGGCAATTTCTCCTCCTCACCCTACAATTCAAATTTTGCCGTGGACTAAGCGACGCCATTAGCTCGCTTCAGAGCCTCCATTCGCGACATCGACGTTTCTCCATGAACCGAGCGCTGTGTGCCCGCCCGCGAAACAACGCGTCACCGGGACGGGCGCTTTGTTCCCTCAAAAATCACCATCAAGTTTTTGCACGCCTCGCGTATGAGCGTACGCGCGAGCGCGTCGCCGAGGCGCGAAAAACTCTGCGCGAATTCGCACAAAAACGTGCGAGACCGTTTTTTCTCTCCCTCGCCCTCCTCCTACCCGCCCGCCCCTGCCGCCATCCTTCCGTCTCACCCTTTCGCTTTCCGTTCATTCCCCCCCCCCTCTTTTTTTTTTTGCGTGACGCTCGCTCGCGCGCGCGCGCGCGAGACCACATCGTGACATGAAATTCGTCACGTTCCATCATTGCGGTTTACGCCGGCCGAAGCCCCATAGCGAATGAAAATTCCGCGTCGGCCGATCTCGTCGAGCCCCCGGATCGCGAAAACTTCTATCCCCGCGCGATTTGGCCGCCGTCGGTATGCTTTTTCTCCTCCTCGTCTCGTCTCTCGCGTCGGCCAAGAGAGAGCGAGAGAGAGAGAGAGAGAGAGAGAGAGAGAGAGAGAGAGAGAGAGAGAGACCTGGGAGGAGGACATCCTGGCACAGGATCACGTCCGACGTGGGATAGAACGACGACGACGACGACGACGACGACGTCTCGACGATCTCCCGTCGTCCCATTAAAATCCCCCGGAGAACGACTGGGGCCACTCGCGCGCGCGCGCGCGCGCGCGAGATAGTTCGGGTTCGCGCGCAGAAAAAACCGCGCTTAATCGGCGCCGGGCGAGGAAACGACGCTTAATGGCATTAGCCCCTCGGGCGATTTCCATCGGCGAATCGCGTGACTCGCCATAAGCGAATTTCGCTGCCGCGGGATTGGGTTAGATCGGCACGAGAAGCCGCGCGGACGGACGCGGCGGCGCGGGCGCGTGCGAGAGGAAGAGGAGAAGGTTCTCGCTCGGTTTGCTCGCTCATTCGCCTCGGCTCTTCGCCGGGCGATCTTCGATCGCAGATTAAGGCACCCGCCACAGCCGCCGTTCGACACGTAAACGCCGGGTAAACGGCGTCTCGTGCGGTCTTTTGTAATTGGCACTTGTTGCCGGGCCTTCGGCCCGCCGTTGCGCCGTGAGAGTTCAATTTACAGCCTGCAAGGGCTGACAATTATCGATAATCGTCGCCGGTTATCGGTAACGTCACGGTCGTATCGTCGCTTTGTCGGGATTGCCGATAACTCGTGTTAGCGTTGGACCCGCTGTTAACTCCGCTGTTACGTCCATTTCTTGGGATGAGTTGCGGCGACAGCCACCCTCGAGAGCCTCCGGAGAGCCTCGCCCTCTCTCTCTCTCCCCCTCCCTCTTGTGCGGCCGCCCGAGGGAGTGTTGCGTGTACCGCGTGGTATTAACGCGAATGAATGGCGCGGCCGCGTTATCAGATTTTAGTTAACGGTTCCCTGGTCCCCTCTTAGATTACAGCGGCGGACGTAATATCGATGGTGAAAGAAACTTCGGTTAACTATGATTGCGAGCACCCGTCGGGCCGCGCGCGATCGGCCTTTATTGATTTACAGACGCGGAGGGGTGCGCGGGCATTAACGCGTCGTCTTCCGTTCAACTCGCGAGCGCATAATAATGCTCAACGAATCTGCATTAGCGCGCGCGGATAACCGACTCGTATCGCCGAGTCCCGAGGCGAGCGAGCGAGCGAGCGAGCGAGCGAGGCGGCGAGAGGAGCTTTTCTCATCATTTCGCTCGTGTCTTAAAGTTGCTTCAAGTTTAAGGATATTTACGTCACTCTTGCGCTGGATATACAGCGGGAGAAACTTGCGCGCTTAAGAGTTTCGACTGCAGCGCGGCGGTGCAAGTGGACGACCCGATTTTTCTTCATTTCATCTCGCCAAGAGCTTTCTCCCCCCTCCCCCCTCGCCCTTTTCACTAACTCCTGCTCTCGCGCGCGAGTCGTGGATTTATTAATCCGCGATTTATTTAACGCTGCGACTCGCGAGCATCATGAAGCGCGAATTCGGGAGTTGCGGGGTAGAAGGAAGAAGAGAAAGGAAAAAAAACAAAAAAGAAAAAGGTTCAAGAAAA
This sequence comes from Harpegnathos saltator, assembly GCF_003227715.2. Taxonomy (NCBI): domain Eukaryota; kingdom Metazoa; phylum Arthropoda; class Insecta; order Hymenoptera; family Formicidae; genus Harpegnathos; species Harpegnathos saltator. The sequence goes on along the minus strand of NW_020230315.1, from coordinate 286,585 downwards.
GACAGGAGACGCGAGGAAGGCAAAGGGGAAAAGCCCGGAATCCGGTGAAATTTTCACCGGAGTCCAGGTGTATTCTCGACTCTACTACCGAATACTACACGTCAAAGTGTGCATTCGTGCGGCGGAGAGAAATTGCGCGATGCCTCGAACACCCCCTTTAGATGAGCGCATCCGTACAAGTGAGAGAAACTCGGAATCCGACAGACACGAGCTTTTCTGACTAGACGTTATTCGCGGGTGGCATATTGTCCAGGAGCAAGGCTGGCGCGAGTTTCGACGACGGAGTTTGGGATGTGGGCTTTGACTTGGGGTAACTCGCACTATAATCTACAACCCGCTCTAACACAATGGCCGGTCGAGTTCCCGGAGGGAATTGCGTCTACGGTCTCGTACCTGCGGCAACGGTCCCCCGGAGTGGTTTCGCGAGTAAATTATTCGCGCAGCGCGCGAGCGATCTTCTGGCTTCGCCGAATAAAATGACGCTTAAACTGTCTCGCGGGCTGTTTCGCCGGCGCGGCGCTTTTTTCGGCCCGGCGGAAGGGGACCGCGCGGGGGGTACGGCGACGCGGATGAATGGGATGGCGAGGAGACAGAAGACGGAAGGGGGAAGGGTATATTCTCTGCATTTCAGAGAGCGCGCGCCGCGCGTGAGAAGTTAGTTCGAAAAAATTTGCCCCGCAAACTTCGACGCGCGGTTAATTTAAATGCTTAATTGACGGAATACTTGGGGCCGTCGCCGTCGCCGCCAGCACCCGCCGAGCGACTCGTAAAAGCATCATGAATATTTAATCCGTCGCGTATCCGGTAATCAAGAAAGTTCGGCTAGTTAGGCCGAGTACACAATCGCGGTGTGTACGTGACAACGTCGAAAAGTGGGATGATGCTCGAGATTAGTAAGTCGCTAATTTACTGAGACTTCCGCGCGGTTCTACCCGAGATTAATCGTCGAAAGCGCGACGCGCGCCGCCATCGCGGTCTCATCGAGCCCTCGATATTGCGCGCGCGCGTGCGCGCGCGCTGCGCGACACCGGCCGATGTTATTTAGATAACGCGGTAGATCGGGTAAATATCTTGGCAACCTGTTCAACGGGGGTCACATATATCCGCATTAGGGACTCACGCTCTGCCGCTCGATAATTTATACCGATTACCGTAATCAAGCTGGATGCGGAAATATCGGAGCTCGCGTACGCGTGTACGAAATTATTGCCAAAGGGCACGCGCGAAACACGTTTTCGGGATCACCGACGCGATGTATCGGAAGTAGATAACGCCGACGCGATTTATTTTCATCACTATCGATGCGAGACCGCCCGCGGGCGTGTTATAGTTAGTGGAGTGAAACCGCGCCAGGTAAAATCCGAGGATTTTATTCGGGGGCCCGGCCGGCCGGCCGGCCGGGCGTTCCGCCCCGCGCGTTTAATGGTTAAAAATAAAGTAATTCACTGCCAATCTAGCAAATCTGGTGATTTAATGACGTCGATCCCGTATCAGCGGCAGTTTATACCGGCCCCAATTTTATCGTGTTACTCTGTTACTTTGATATACGCAAGTGGGATTTTACTGTCGGTGTAAACCCGATTTATGCGTGGCTTCCGGCCCGGCGACGTGAATTTCGTTCGACCAATCGATAAACCAGTCTCTACGCAATTGCATGCAGCAGCTTCTGCCATTCTTTACCATCACCGTGCAAACGAAATTATGTTCTCCCCCACCCCCCACCCGCTCCCTCCTCGCCGCCGCCACCTCCTCCCCCCCCATATCTCCTCCTTCTCCCTTTTGCATCTCGCTTTTGCCTCATCCGCGTCGCGCGGATAACGCGCGATTTGTTGCCGCATTTAGCTCACCGTATCGGAGGAGAGAAACGAAAGGAGAAGGAGAGTCCGGGGAGCGCGCGATTCGCGCACGCGAAGAAACTGCCGCGCGAAAGGGGATCATCTCTGCGTGTTGTCGTCGTGGCGACGTACGGGAGTTCTCGCTAAAACGGTCACAAATATTCCACCGCGGCGGCGACGCCCGCCCGCGCGATGTTTCGACAGACGTATGGAAATTGTATACACACGCGCGCGCGCACACACACACACATATGCCGAGTGAATGGCAAAATTCGTCGTATAAACGCGCATTTGCATTCTTCATCGAACGTATCCTGCGGAATGAATCGCATCGTAATTCTCGATCGCTTGTAACAGAAGGGGGGCTATTGATGCCGCGGCGTTTCGAGCTGTAACTCTTTTTTTGCGGAATGCGCCGTCGACTTGGCGGATGGAAGCCGTGGAAGAAACGAGAGAAAATAGGAACGATCGTTACGTGTCCTCGGTTGCGCCGTCGTGTGGGCGCGCGCGCGCGCGCGCATCATATATAAAGTCGGGAGAAATAAAAGGATTCGCGCGTCTCGCGCGCGCGCGCACGTGCGAACATCCGAGCCGGGCTCGCTCGGTCGTCAGCTTATCGATTTACTCCGCTTAGAGTCCGTTATGACGATAATTGAATTTATATTGTCAATATTCCGCCGTACTGTGCTAGGATCGGCGCCGGCGATCGCTAGGTCAATCCGCGGCGCGACCGTGAACCATTTTGTGGGCCGTGATAGCTTATCGCGAATATTTAATAAGTACAGCCGGAAATCTGCCCGATTCGAATCGATAGGGCTCCCTCTCCCTTCCTCCCTCCCACCTCTCTCTCTCTCTCTCTCTCTCTCTCTCTCTCTCTCTCTCTCTCTCTCTCTCTCTCTCTCTCTCATCTCGCCGGCGTGAAACGCGCTTCGTAAACATTATCGCGCCGCGGTGGGTCCTATTACAATCGCTCCCTCTGATTGGTTAATCGAATTACGGATATCTAGATTCAACGCCGGCAAGTATGATTCGACTGGTAAGCACTGTTCCGCGTATATACGCGTCTTTGATTGAATCAACGCCAATCTGTACGATTACGAGTACAATGAATGCGCCGGGCTGTGCGGTGAGCGCGCGCGCGCGAGAGAGAGAGAGAGAGAGAAAGAGAGAGAGAGAGAGAGAGAGAGAGAGAGAGAGAGAGAGAGAGAGAGAGAGAGAGAGAGAGAGCACTGAGCGTCGTCGTGGAGGCGAAATACGACGAAACATACGGGGGAGAATGTAAGAAGTGAAAAGTCAGTGACAGCCCGAAAGGTACAATATATTCGTGCGCGACGCGACTTCGGCAGATATTTATGTATATTTAACTTTTATGAAGACGCACGGAGAGACTTCGAATTGAAGCTCGCGATTGTCGGGCCGTAACGTGGTGTGTTCATCGAATAATAATAAATTCTGAACGGGATCGATATATTGATGGTTTGTCCTTTTTCGATAAATAATCGCTCATGAATCTTTATGAATCTCCGATTGTTTGTTCAGGCAAAGCAGTGATAGCAGTTGCAACGCACGAGGCTATCCGTCGCGTCCGATAAATTATTATCGGATATTAAATTTTATTGTAAACATTAAATATTGTTGTGATGAATATAACATTTATTATGGTATTATTACAATAAATATTAAATATTACGTATATATATATATATATATATATCATCAAACTATTGTTAAATATTATCATATTATATCTTATTATTTGTTATACTTGAAAATGATAAATACGTCGGTCGCGAAACAGCCCTCCAAAACAGCCCTCGGATAGGAATGCGTAATGGAGTCTCGTGGCCTTGTGATCGAAGAGCGCGAATAATTTACGAGCATGAATATCGGCTTCAAATTGAGCAAGGAGATACGTAACTGCACGTAAATTAGTTATAAGTATCCTCAAGCAAATCGCGTCTCCCTTCCTGTAACGCGAGCCCCGAAGAAGCTGCAGCTTAGTTTAGCTTGTACATCCGGCCGTGTTATCGCACGAACCTTATCCCCTTAACGCTCGAGCCTTAAAGCCATTATTCGGATTTTGTTTACTTCAGCGCGCTGCAGCGCAGCCACTGCTGCATAAAATGCGAAATTAACAATACGTGATAAGCTAATAATTACGGGAAGCGATCGAGGTGGAAGGCGGACGTAATTGAGAGGGAGGCGGAAGGGACGCGCAGCGACGGCGCGTTTAATTAGAAGCGAGGAGAAATATCGAATATTTATTTCTCGCGCGTAGAGAAAGAGAGAGAGAGAGAGAGAGAGAGAGAGAGAGAGAGAGAGAGAGAGAGAGAGAGAGAGAGAGAGAGAGAGAGAAATAGGACAAGCGAGAGAGACAGCTTGATCGCGCGTCGATGAACCGACGTTCGCGAGAGATGGGTGGGATTCTTTTTCATATCTCTTTCTCTCTCTCTCTCTCTCTCTCTCTCTCTCTCTCTCGCACCAATATCGCATCGCGTTCTTATGAGGCGCGACGTGTTTCGCTCGCGAACGCAGTGACGCAACTGTTCCCTCATTGGGGGCGCGGAAGGGAGAGGTGCGGACGTTGAAAATAACTAAAAAATATCTCGCGGCGCGAGAACGTGCTTTATCTCTATTTCACATGTCGATACGCGGAAAAATAAAAATGCGCACGTAGACGTGCATGTTTCATGAGATCCGTCTCTGGTGTATCGAATGTATTTATTTTTCAATGGCAGCCTCACGAGCTCGTAGCACACGAATCAATTGCTCGAACGCGCTCGCGTTCTGCCGTAATGAATAAACAATAACGTTATATCTAACAGGCAAATACACACCGCGTGCGCGCGCATACATACACGCACACACATACACACCGGCGAGCAGATGCTATCGAAAGATTTTTCGAGAGATGAAACGAACGGAGAAGAAAAGCGACGGTCGTGCGACCAATAAAATTCGGCAAAATTTCGTCGAGGCTGAATCGAGGAGCCTCGCTTTTTGCAGCGACAATTGCTTTCAAAATAATTACGCGCGAGAACTAACGTGCGTTTAGAACTGTGTCATCTTCACCGGACGCGACCGGACGCACACGCTGTCGTATATTCGCTATCAGTGACCCCAAGCAAATGAATAATTTTGTAACGAAGGTTCAACAACGGAGAGAGCAACGAGAGAGCGAGGGAAATAAAGAGAGAGGGAGAGAGCGAGAGAGGAAGAGAGAGAGAGAGAGAGAGAGAGAGAGAAGCAGCGAGGACAAGGGGTGGATTGGCGTTGTTGGGGGGTTGGCGGAGCTGCGCGCATGTTGGATTAATTAAGTATACGGTTCGCTTTAGCGCGAGCAGAAACCAACGCTCGACGAGGAACGCACCAACTCGGCTGTGTCGTAAATTTGCTAACCAAGATCAGAAGATTGGTGCCCGTCCAGAACGGCGGGGTAAAAGAGAGAGAGAGAGAGAGAGAGAGAGAGAGAGAGAGAGAGAGAGAGAGAGAGAGAGAGAGAGGGGGGGGGGGCGAGAGAGCGGCAACTACGGCGGCAACGGCAGCGGCGGTGGCGGTGGCGGAGGCGGCGGCGGTGGCGGCGGCGGCGGCTGATTGGTTTCTCAAGTGCTTGCAAAACATTCACCGTTGAAAGGCTTCCCGGTCGTGTGCTTCCGTCACCATGGCAATCTCGAGATCGTTCCAGTTTTAAATGCGGATATACCCAGCCTCCCTGCGCGCGCCAGACACAATACGCGTTTAATGTCGGAAGTCAAATTTATCTGCACGCTGCCGGGCGGGGCTGTAGCTTCGGCAACGATAAATACCCGCTCGAGGTAATTAATTTGATATTAAGCGAGGTATAAGGTATACCCGATCCCTGAGAACGAGCGCCGGCCCGCGGTACGCACAGTTGCGCGCGGTGCGCGGTTACCACTTTCGTAATTGAATACGCTTGCTCTAGAAAGGTGAAATATCTACGTGTATACACGGCTGTGTGTGTGTGTGTGTGTGTGTGTGTGCGTGCGCGCGCGCACGTTAATATACGTTGCTGGTTCTTCGTAAATTCAGCAATTTTATAAAAAGCCCGGTCTTTTTATAAAACGTCCACGACGTAAAAAGTGGTGCTTCGCGTACGCGTACACACACACACACACACGTGTGCGTGTGCGTGTGCGCGTAGAGGGTGGACTTTTTATGAAACGGCCGACTTAATAAATACCCCGCGTGAGATACGTGCGTGTTTCGAGAATTAAACGCTGAGATTAATAGCGGCGGTGCCACGTTGAAGAATTCCGCATGCCAGGGGGCGACACGCGGGAATAGAGTTACGAAGGATGTCAAGGTATTCAAGGTAGGAAGGGGTATTCCTCGGGCGAAAGTTGAGAGCGCAGCCGAATTATGTTCAGTGCGACCGATCCGTCGAAAACGAAACCGACGCGACTCACCGCGAACACCTGGAGCCGTAATTATACTAGATAACGCGCGAGATTACCGAATTGCCGAAAGCGACTGATTAAACAATTATCGGCGAGCCCACGAAAAAGCAGCCGCAGGGGTGGGGTGGGGGGAGGGGAGCTTTGCAGGGGGATCGATTCTCCGCACAATGCATCGGCGCAAAGTCACACGAAGCTTGAACGCGCGCGCGATGTTCTTTATTTTTTCTTCTCTCTAATAAAACACGGCAGTTCCCTCCCTTTTCCCTTCTCAAATAATAACTATACAGTCGCGCGACGCGCGTACGCCCGTGGGCGTTCGAGGCACGCGCGTGGGCGAGATAATAAAAGCGACAAAACGAATAACAAGACTCGCAAAGAGCCTGCAAATAGCCTGCGCACGCATCTGAAAAATGATACCCGACCTCCTTGTAATCCCTCGCTTCACAATTGAAGACCGGAGATACCGAGGGCGGGGGATGCAGCGGGAGAGAGGGAAGGGTAAATGTACGGGATGCGAGAAGAGGAGGAGGAGGAGGAAGAGCAGGCACTTAGTCTCTCCGCTCTTCAATCGTCGCCAGCTCTGACGAGCTCGCCCCCGGCCATGGCGGGGCTTAAGAACGGCTAGCCTCGGCTAGTTCGAGCCGAAGCCGAAATGGCAGCTTTCGAAAGAGATTCTAATCGAACACACGGCGCCAATAAATCTAAAAAAATTTAGAAAGAGAAGGAAAAAAAATTCGCGTGTACACGCGAGCTGACGGGCGGGCGGGCGGGAGTGTGCGTTAACGAATAGGTTCCGGGGGCCAAATGAAAGGACGCAACACAAGCGCGGCGCCACGTGAAATTCGGACGTTTGACGTTGGCCCCTCACCCTCCCTACCCTTTCCCTACCGAACCTTCTCCCTCTTGCCGCCCCGTCGCGCCTTGTTCTGGCCGGGATGATTTGACTGCGCCGGCCGAGCTTTGCTTTGAAGTCTTTTGCCCGCAAAAATTTTTCGCTCGACGGCGCCGTTTGATCAGAGCCATCGATCGCATCGCATCGCATCGCATCGCATCGCATCGCATCGCATCGCATCGCATCGCATCGCATCGCATCGCATTGCATCGCATCGCGTCGCGTCGCGTCGGGATCGCGCATCGCGCGGTGCGGCATTTTTCGCGGTGCGGCAACGGAATGTACACGTCGCGGAGAATCGCCAATTTAATCGTCGCTTCAATTAAAACGCGCGCGCACGGCCGACGCTCCTTTGGCGACGCTGTAATTGGCAGGCAACGAGGGGTGGGGGGGGGGGAGAGCAGCGCGCAGTGGCAGCGGTACAACCAACCGATATCTCGGTTGATTCTCGTTAATTGAGAAATACCCCGGTCGCTCGCGACCTGGCGAGGGCGCAATAAACTCGCGGCCAGGAAGGACAGTAACACGCACGCAACGACGACCGGGCGACCGGGCGACCGGGCGACCACCTGCATTATTCATGCATCGTTGTTCCGTCCCCCACCGCTCTCCTCCCCCAATCCTTTCGCGGCGTAATTTTCGAGGAGAACTTCTTAGATTTATATGAATTCCCGGGATGCCGCGCGTGGGTAAGGGGTGTAAAGCAAGAGAGCGTAAAAAATAAAAAATCAAAAGAGAGGGAGGAGAGAAGAGGGAGAGGAGGGATCGAGAAACGAGAAACGGGGTCGTCGTTCTAAAGATCCACGCGCAGCGATGACTTCTATAAATTCAATGGGACTCTCCTCTCTCTCTCTCTCTCTCTCCTCTCTCTCTCTCTCTCCCCCTCTCCCTCTCTTTCTTTCGGCTCGCCTCTCTCGGCTCGCCTTTTTCTCGGTCTCGCGCGCTCCTGAATTTTACGCGTCATTATACGTGTCGGAGATTTCGCGTTTGCTCCACGTAGCGCGAACGGCAACTCCCGAGGAGAAGCAGCCCGGGCACCATTAATTTTTATCAGAGACGCACGCGGTCACCGCTCGACCGCGATTTCTTCGCGTAGTGGGTGTGCGTGCGTGCGTCCGGATTTGCCGCCCCCTTATTTCGTTCCTCCGCCGAGAGAAACACGCGGCGCGCCTTTCTTTCCGATAACTGTCGCCGCGGGATGATTTGCGGCCGAAGGCCCGGCCCGTTAACGGGCAGTCCACGCTCGCGCGTCGATATAATTCGCCATGCGATGACTCAGAGGAGGGAGGGAGGGAGGGAGGGAGAGATCGCGACTTGGAGCGACGAATGTTCACTTATCGGGACTTCGGTAACTGAATGCCCGGTCACCGTTCCTTCGCTGGCGGACGATCCGCTGATCCAAGCGATGCTTCCCATTAGCAATTTCTTCCTCTAACGTCGATTAACACGCGGCTCACTTAGCGTCTCGATCCGTCCGACGTCGATTGTGTCCGCACGGTTTGCCTTGGATAAATCCGAACTCTCTCTCTCTCTCTCTCTCTCTCTCTCTCTCTCTCTCTCTCTCTCTCTCTCTCTCTCTCTCTCTCTCTCTCTCTCTCTCATTCTCATTCTCGAGCCTTTCTCAGATGCAGCATTTTGTGCATTGACGAGTGTCGATCGAATATCGATCGACGCGTTTGACAGGCTCTCTCCGGTAGAAGTCAGACGGTATCGAACGCGTTCGCCTCCTCGCGCGGATTACTACTTGTCGTATCGGCGATTTTTCAGCGCCGACCAGCGTGTGCGCGCAGCAGGTTAGCATCGTAGTATAGCGATATTGACGCTAAATATCGATCGTCCGTCGGATCGCCCTTTGGTAAAGCCCGGGCTTTAACGAGCGTGCTCGTTCTGTCGGAGTTAAGCGAGTGTGACATGGCCGGCAGCGCTGCACTTAGCGGATTTACATCGTGGCCAGCTTCCTCGTCGGCCCCGCCGCCATCGACGACTACTCTCTCTCTCTCTCTCTCTCTCTCTCTCTCTTTCCCTCGTGATCTCGCGAGGCGAGCTTTGGCTTGGCTCACAGAGGTGCGCAACTCGAATACCGGCGGGATACCGCGCTCGGCTGTAGCATTCGGCTTAAATTCAATTTCATCGGGACCGCCGTCGTCTTTGTTTCATAACAGTCTCGCGCCAAATAACAGTTTCATGGCAAATTGTTCCCAACGCGGGAATTCGGGCCCGCCGCGGTGCAGCAAGCCGCCGCGGCGCACCGAGCAAGTCCAAGAGCCGCCGGAAACCGGACGTCGTGTTTTCGCGCATTGTTTTTCACGAATCCGCGAGCCACTGAATACAGCCAGTGGAGTGACGCGCGCGCGCGATTGTCGACAATTTGTCGACTTGTCGAAAAAGCACAGCGAAGCTGAAAAATCATACGACTTTCGTCCGCGACGGTGAATCTTTAATTCCGTCCTCGTCGGACAGAGCGTGTACCGTTTGTCGTCGAGTTTGCAGGCCCGTTAAATTGGAACTTGGAAGAGAGCGGCCTATTTGATTCAATCGATAGCGCTGGAAAATGATAGCGCTCGATCTGAAGCATACCCCGCGCCTTGTTATCACCCTCGCGTGTCTCTCGCGGCATAATATTGCCGTCTTCAGTACGCGAGCACGCGCTGTGCATTGAAACGCTAAAGGCAATCGTTAGCTTCGCGACCGCGAATATGAAACCAGTGGAAATTAGAAGGCGGACGAGGAGCGTGGACGGGGCCCAACGGCGGCCCATCTCTCACGGGGTCTCATATTGCGCACCGCTGGGGCTGCCTAGAAACACGAGCGGCTAAATCCGCCAAGGCATTATCCGTCGAAGCGGCCGATTGAATGACAGCATCCGGCACGGGGCAGGTCGTGTTGCTCACGGGGTAATTCGAGGGTGTCGCGTCTTGCCACGGATCGACCTGACGTGGACGATTACCTACCTACCTACCTACCTACCTGCCTGCCTGCCTACCTGGCGGGGAGAAACATCTGAACGAAAAGCTCGTATTCGATCGAATTTCGTACGGCCGGCGTCGAGCGGCTGAGAAGAGCGTTTAACGTAATTTAATCCTTTTCGCGTTTCCCGAGGGTGAACATGCTTGTAAACAAGTAGATATAACGCGCTACTTTGCATTTCGGCGCTGCGGACGGCGAGAGATGCATCGTCCGCCGTGTGGAACGACTTGCGCGCGCTTTTGCAATAAGGGCTTTAATGGGATTTATATCGAAATTATGCAAAGTTTGCGGACTATCGGCCTCATGCGCGCAGACAGCCGCCTCCTCCTCCTCCGAGGGGGTGGGGGTGGGGAGGGGAATGCGGCATCATTACTCGACGTTGCGCGTGGAAGCGCGAGATGAAAGATCGGGAGCTAATCTCTCTCTCTCTCTCTCTCTCTCTCTTTGCTCTCAAACGATCTAAATTACTACGCGAGGGAGGAGTCCGAGTGTCTCGATGAGCGCGCGACGTCTACTTCGATGCGCATTGTTTCCCGTCGTACTTTGTATATAAACAATAGACTATCATCCATCTAAATGGGGTTTGCAGACTCGAGACACGATCGCAAGAAGCCAAGTTGGCCGGTCGTTGGTTCAAGCTCGTTGGTTTTAAAAGCGTTACATGGGCCGTGCGACGAGACGCCGGGGGCGTCTCGATCTATCTCCTTACGAAAGTAGCTGCCTTTAAGAATCCGTGCGACCTTGATACGCGCGACGAGAGGCGCGCGCGGCGCGGAACTTCCTGAAACTTAAATTGAAGGCGGCCGTCCGCTTCATAAACAACTATTAGCGGCGCTGCCCGGCTCGATCAATTCTTCTTTATATTTCCGCCTCGTGACGTGGCCGAACATTTAAGAGCTTCTCAAGACGGTAGTTTTTAAACTTATCGGAACGTAAATGGAACACGGTCGACGCGAATGGTGCCCGCCGATCATCAATCGCTTCCTTTCTCTCATTTGCTGAAATGCGCTATCGAGCTCCTTTGCTTTCATCTGTCTCGTTGCGGAATATCTCGCGCATCTCTCTCTCTCTCTCTCTCTCTCTCTCTCTCTCTCTCTCTCTCTCTCTCTCTCTCTCTCTCTCTGCAGAAAGGGCGCTTGGAACGCTTGCAAATACATTCGAGCCTAAATTGCACTTGGAAAATTATCCTGGCGCAGCGAGCGAAATTGGAAAGGTCTTTCCGGCCATTCCCGCCAACGTCCAAAGAGAACGGCGATACATTCGTTCGATTCCACACAAAGGTCCGCGTGATTGAGCGCTTATCGAGCGGCAAAATCTCCCTGTCGCCGCGTTTCCCCGATAGTCCCTATTTGGAGCCTAGAGGCTCCAGGAGACGCCCGGACGCGTCCATCGAGTACGAGATGCGTATCTGACTTTGTGTGCATTATCGCCGTAATAAGTCACGATAGAGATGCTCCTCGCGAGAATATCCGAGGAACGCTTTGGATAACCGAATGCCGTGGCACGCTTTTTTTAAGGAGAGCTCTATCCCGATCGTTCACCCCGCCGGCACTCGACCGCAATTTCGCCGCGCCGCGGCGACTTAACGACGCCCTCCACGTGTCCCAGGACGACAACGTCGTCGTGCCCGTCGTCATATCATCATCGTCGTTATTATCGTCGTCGTCGTCGTCGTCGTCGTCGCCGACGGCCTAGGCGGACGACGTCGCCTGGTCATCGTGTATCTGACGCCGTATCTGACGATCTGCGCATGTACGATCCGGGGCTGATTGTGAGTCGAGTGCAGTTCGTAAACACGCCGTAAAAGGCTGTAATCAACGGCCATTCCGCGATGCATCACCGGTGGGACGTTAATCGATTCGTTCGATAGTAATTGCAGATACGATTGGCGCGCTCGCGGGGCCTGTATTATTCATGAGGGGATCCGAATAATCGAACGGATACGCGTTACCTGCACGCGGATTGGCGTCGACGGGGATTTTCAGTCGCCCGCGCGCGCGGCGCGGTGTTCTCGCCGCAATGGCGCTTGCCAAATGTCCTCCTCCGAAATGCCCGATGAGGAGGAGGCGCGGCACCACGGCAGACGACAATAATGCGGCGTGCCTCGAATATCGCTGTTTTATCCGATCCCGAAATTGCGGGCAAAAATTGAATCTACTTCCGTGGAATGGGACCAAACACTGGATATTGTCGGCTCTTGCCTCTCCGCGGAATTCGCATCCGACCAAGAGAGGGGAAGGCGGAGGGAGAGAGAGAAAGAGAGAGAGAGAGAGAGAGAGAGAGAGAGAGAAAGAGAGAAAAGAGGGTCGCATTGCGGCGCAAAAATTGCGCATATCTCTCGGAGTGTCGGATTGCTCTTCTTTGAAATGTTTACGGGAGCTCGCGAGAGCTAATTAGTTTCAATATCTACTCGCCTATCTCGTCCCCCCCTCTCCCCTCCCCCGTCCCTCGTGTTTATGCGCGGCAAATTTACATACGGTTAAGTGCCGATGATACACCCGAAGTTTCACCACCGCCGTCGTGTATTATCGATCCGCGCTGATGATAGGAAATTCGTTTGGGACTTTTGTCGAATTAGCATACCAGAGGCTCCTTGTACTTGTTAGCACTATGATGGCCATTAAATATGCAATACGCTGCGCTCTGTAGCGCGCGCGCGCGCGCACGCGCACCTACGCCTCTCTGTAGCCACTTACTTCATTGAGCCGTCGCGCGTTTCCGCGCGAGCCCCGAGCACGAAAGCTCCTCCCGTTAGTATCAGCGATAACGAGACATTTCCGATAACTTGCGCGATATATCGCGCGAGCGCGCGCAAAGTGTCTTCAGCGTCTTCGGCGAGAGAGAAAGAGAGGGAGAGGGAGAGAGAGAGAGAGAGAGAGAGAGAGAGAAACTAAAGTCTCTATTTCGCAGTTAGACGCTCTCCTTGTGCTCCTTCGCACGACGCATCCTTATCTCCGCGGCACGGAGAGAGGGACGGGGAGAGAAGGGGGGAGTTCCCTCTCTCCCCCCCCTCATCCTCTGTCGGTGATTATCGCAGAGTACAGCGATTTTCGTTCGTCACGCGCGCCCCGGCGATCGCGATCGCGATCGAGTATAATTACACTCCGGAAGAGACCAAAAATAAAATCCGAGATTATCTTTATTTATGAGACTGTGGGCCGCGATCGTTCGTTCGCGGAATCGGCCGCCGAAAGTAGGGACCGACCGGTTCCGACGATCACTGTCTGTGGCGCTACTTTATTTACGATCGGCCAATGTTTGCGGTTAATTTACAGAGGGCCGGCCAACGCGACGCGACGCGACGCGACGCGAGATCCGCGCGCGGAGGAGGAGGAGGAGAAGGAGGAGGAGGACGAGATCGTGCGCGACGGGGCGCGGAGGGCCAAGAAGGAACACGGCAGGCTGATCCGGGGCCACTTTTGACCTGAGCATCCGCCCCGTGTGTTATCCTGAGGGATATATTTATCTTTTACCGATATACAACAAACAAACACGGCGTCGACTCGGTCACGATCGCGCGCGCGCGCGCGCGGCCCGCAAACGTTGTTCTCGCCGACGCGCGAGCGAGCAGCGAGAGAGAGAGAGAGAGAGAGAGAAAGCTCCGCTTATGCCGCCCCGCCCCCGCTGCTCCTGTTGCCGTCCCGCCGCTGTTGTTTCCCCACGACGTACGTCTCCGCGCTTACTCCGAGCATTGTTATCTCGCAGCGGGAGCGGAGATGAGCCGCGAGTGCCGTGGGAAATTCGCAATACGCGGCCGGCTGCAGTTTCGCTAACGATCGTCATGATTGCAGTTATCGCAGCGTCGCGTACGCGCCCGAATACGCTCGAGTGTGCGCCTGTTATTGTTTAATGTACAAGGATGTCGGATGAAAAGGCGCGCGCGATTGTTCCACGTTCCACAAAAGCGACACGTTCGACACGTGCATTCGAATATCATACGCGGGCTGCACTTGCATTTGCCATCGATAGATTTCGCGTTTAAAGGTCGCAGACTGTGTGACTCGATTTTCATCGCGTTCAACCTCTCTAATCTCATTCATCTCATTCAGCGCCGTTACCGCGCTTCTCGGCATTATGTACCGGCAACAAATAGCGGACACGTGCGAGCCTCGGATATTCTCTCGAGAGGTATCGACTTGCTATCGGCAAATAGACTTTAAATAGACCGACATTTTTATCCGCGCTTCGCCCTCTCTCTCCTCCTCGCAGCTAGACCTCCTTAGACGGGGTAAACGAACGAGATGACGACTGTCCGAGACGAGCACGAGTGCGGACGAAACGCGAGCTCGATGCGTGATGCATGCGAGCGAACATTTCGCTCGACGGCTCGGAGAGACGAGAATCTTCGCAAATTACATCCTGCGCAAATTATATCATGCATTTTTGTTTTTTTTTTTTTTTTTTTTTTTTTACCGCGATGCCATGGAACGAGATCACGCGGATGATTCTCGCGGATCGCGATGAATATCCTGAATTCTACAGAAAAAATTTCCTTCATTTTACAGCTCCACTCACGAGATTCCGAGAATCCGTAATCTTGGTATTATTAATAAAGTTTCTCGTTAATTAGTCACAACTCTCTAAAATGCAGCAGCGAACGTCTCGGCGGCGCGGTCGATGCTCCGTTCAGATTGAAACGCTCAAAGTGTGTTTTATGTATATTCCCGGTGAATAAATTTAATAAGCGAATAAGGAAAGATACCGCGCGCGCGCTGCCGGCTTATACTTTTGAGGATTAGTTCGCGAAAGAGCCCATTATTATCGCGAGCGCTTGTAACTTACTGAAGTGAATTATTGGTATTTGGACATTTGAATGAAGGGAACGCGGACTTCGGATTAATTGGGGGAGAATCCGTCGTTAAGATCGAGCGTCCTCGAGCATCTTTGTATCGCGTGCACCAAGCTCCGCGATAAAAAGCCTCGAAACACGTTTATTAAGCCAAAACTAATAAACACCGCATCATATTGCACTCGAGCATACGGCGAGACAAAACGACCGGCGAGTTTCGGCTGAGCGAATGTCAAAGCTGGACTGAAGCTGGAACGAATGCGACATCGCGACAGAAAAAACGAACAACGAATATTGCCGCGAGCGGCCGCTCATTTGTGCCGGCAATCGACTGGCCGAGAAAAAGCACTTCCGGCTCTCTCGCGCGGCTCCGTTCCGTTTCGCCTACCAATTCGACTAATTAGATTCTGCATAATTACGAAATGACCGGCCCCGCGTCGTGTTATCGCGAAAACGAAAACCCTCGGTTTCTCGTGTAACGAGATAGAATTCGACGAAGGCTCGATTCTGCAAATGCATCAACATCCATCAATGTCCTCCCTGTCATCGACCGGCCGCCTATTTATCCGTAGTCGGGGTGAATAAAAAATAAAGAATTCGTGGAATCGACGGGTCGCCGAGCTCGCTCCATATAAAATCGTCGGGTTGCTTCGGGTTGCCGCTGCCGAGACAAACCTCGAGAACCGTTTCGCAAAGAGTTTCTTTTTTCAGCCGCGGCTTCTCTCCTCCCATCTCTCTCTCTCTCTCTCTCTCTCTCTCTCTCTCTCTCTCTCTCTCTCTCTCTCTCTCTCTCTTCTTTCTCTTTGTTTCCATCTCTGCCCGATAGTCCAAGAGGCAACTACGCTTCGAATTCGTGGGGAATTCTGGTCCCCCGGCTGGTCGGGTGACCAGAATATCTCGCTCTCCCGCTTGTGTTTTTCGTCGACGGACACAAACGGGGTTTGCGCCCGTCGCCGTTGCCCCCTTCGCATTCCAACGCACCCGGAGGAAAGCATCCGCGGCGCGGCGGAGCGATCGCAGCTATCGAGCTCTGCTTCGCAGAGCACAACGCGTTTATACCGCGTACGCGCGTGCAAAGTATGCTTGCGCGTTTGTGTTTCTCGCTCCTACGACCGTCGGACGCGGAGGAGGAGGAGGAGGAGGAGTTTTCTCGTCGGCAATTTTCTCGCGGCGAGCCACGAGCGTTTTTCATCTTTCAACCCGGCCCCGCTCGCGAGGTCTCTCGCGCAATTCTCATCGCGCGTCTTTAATCGCGCTCTCGCGAGCTAACACTCTCGCCGCTTCTCATAGTCATCGAGCCACGCATCGTCCGGTCGATCGCGGCGGCAAGGTTCGATGCGTCGAAATCCCCCGCCCCCCCCCCCTCCCTGTCGAAGTGGCCAACGAGACACGTTCGGCGGTCTAATTGTCGTAAATCGCAGTGATCACGAGATGGGTGTCGCAACCCGGTCGAAAGTTCGTGGAGAGGAGCGCCGTGCTCGTTCAATGGCCAGGGCCGCCGGGACTCGACGCGCGAATTTATGTTTCAAGAGAGGCTTATTCACCCGGGCCCTCGCCCCTCTCCCTCCTCCCTGGCCGAATGCACAGTTTCGAAATGTCGTATTCGGCCGTGAATGGACAAGTCCGCTTCGCTCTTGACGACCGGTGCGCGCAGCCATTACGGCGGCTGCTGCATTTTCGGCGCGCTCGCCGAGAGCCGCAAATGCGCCTTTTAGCCGGCGGAACGGCGGATGTGCGCGCGCACATCTATAATTTCGCGCGCTCGCCGCGCGTGTCACCGATCCGCGTTTCATTTCCCATCGCGCGCTATCGCCCGGGAAGAATATTCATCGTACACGACGCGAGTGGCGCGTCGGGAAGTCATCATTCCGGCACTGCCAGCGTGGCTCGATCATCCACATTGTCCATCGGGTTAATGATAATACTCTATCTCCCGCGCGTGTATGCGCCGTGCGATATCGCACCGATGCGCACCCTCTCCCTCTCCCCATCCCCCATCCATCCATCTCCGCGCGGCCGACACGCGCGGCGTGTCGGCCTCCGACACGAGGTCAGCCAAAATCGCCGGACGATGCCTCGGAGGCGGATTATTCGATTAACATGCATATCGGTGATTTCGCGCGGTGACCTGTGCGTATATCTTGCGAGCCGCGTAACGCGAGACGACGACGACGACGACGAGCGGCGAGGGAGAGGGAGATACGCGCAGCGCAGCCCGCGAGCGTCATCACTCGCGCTCTCATTCGCTGCTCCTGCTCCTCCTCCTCCTCCTCCTCCTCCTCCTTATAGTTTGACCCTTTGCACTCGGATGTCCCTTCTGAAGGGACATCCGACGACTTTATTACTGGTTATACAGGTTTATAAACTTATGCGAGCGCAAATTTTGCAAAAATACTTGCTTTCTTGGCGGTACCCCACGTAATATGGAGCCATTTGACAAGATAAGCGAAGCAAGCCTTAGACTGTGGGCCCAAGAGAAAGAGACTTTCCAAGCTGAAAGCAGATCGTATCGATTGAAGTATCGAGCGGCACAGATCGTTAGCTGCGCTAAGTCAGAAAGGTAGAATCGGAAAAAAGTAATATTCTTTTGATAAATCTCATTTTGTAATTTCGTAATTTACAGTTAGAAATTTCTGACCTATTTGTTATTTAGTTTACAAAACAATGGCAAAACGAACCTTTAACACGTATCGGCGACGATGTTTCGCACGTTTCCACACGTTAGAAAAACATAAGATACAAGATTTGGGATTATTTGTCATAAATATGTTCCTCAGTGTCTAAAGATTCATATAAACCAGATATCGTGACAACAAATCACTTGGTTTCTAGAGATGTGCGAATCAAGAATTTTTATGTCGAATCGAATTGCATCGAATCTCATTGTTTAAATTCGAATTCGAATCGAATCGAGTCTATTCGAGAAATTTCACTCGAATTCGAATCGAATCATTAAAAAATTTAACATGACAATTAAACATGCAAATAATGATGGAAGATTTTAATATGTAAGGGAATATTGATATTGTAATATCATCTTAAAGTAAAATATATATTTAAATAATTAAAGTAATTTATAATTAATTAAGTTATTAACTGTAAGTTAAGTTAATTACAAGTTAAGGGTTCAAACATGCAGGCCGAGATGGCCCGTTTTGTAGCTGATGCACGCAAACGATAATGCATTTGATTCCTATTCGAATTATTCGGATTCGAATCATAGGGATTCGGATTCGAATCGAATCGTTATTACATTAGATTCGATTCGAATTCGAATAGTTCGCACATCTCTATTGGTTTCAAAACTACAACACTACACTATTTAATATGACGCGATTCCTGTTTGCACATTTTCCTAAAAAGATACCGTCGAGCTGTTGATAGGTAATCCGCGAGATAGCTCCGAGTGCAAAGGGTTAAAAGTCGCGTCGCGTCGCCGGCCACGACACGATCGGCGCTTTGATCAACGCACGTCGATCGACGCATCTCGACGCATCTCGACGCGTCCTGACGTAACTTGCGGTCTCGTCGCGGGTGACTGTATCATCTCTCACGCAGCGACAAGCGAGGCGATGTCCGCCTTTGCCGTCCGTCCCCCCGTCCGCGTGATAATTCTCCCTTTTTCCCCTAATAATTTCTCGCGGGGTCCCGCGGGGTGCGCAGATAAACACACACGCGCGAAAATAAAGCGCAAACTTCGTGCGCTTTAAGCCGCTCAGCGGAGCGGAGCGGAGGAACACGGCGGTAAGAAGCGGCGCGCGATACGACGACGCGACGGCAGCGATTTCGCCCTCCCGCCCGACCATTTTTCACCGTCTTGCGGCGAGACCGGCCGCGGAAAAAGAAATCAGCCCGAGCATGGCGCCGAGGGTGGACATTATCGTGGACTCGTGTGGTCCCGCGCGCGGTGGCGTGTGCACGCTCGCCGAAATAATCCTCGAGCCGCGAAACACGCGTGGATGCGGTGCAACGATAAGACGGCCGCTCGCTCGCTCGTGCAACTCGCAGGGTGTAACGCGAGTCCAGAGGGTAGAGCGAGGGGAGGGTGGCCTCCCTCGTCAGGAAGACGGGACACGGCAGGCGTTGCGCCTCGTTAAGTTGATAGTCTCGAGCTCTAAGCTTTATTAACTACTGCGACGAGTATTAGCGAGATATACGACGGCTGGCACGCACGCGTCTGCCGAGCGTAGCCGAGATGTTCGCGGGCGAACTTTGGAGGCGCGTGCGGACGCCCGGACGGAACAAACAGCTTCCCCGCGAGCTGTCGAGTACTCGGCTAAGCTCCTTCGACGTCGATGTCGCGATGCGCGATCGACGGTGAGAAGACGAGAACGGCCGCGGACGCGTTCCAGCACGCGTTCCTGATCAATCTTAAATTCCTGTCGAATATCAAGCGCGGCAAGGGCTTTTTGATTTCGCGACGTGATGGGGGGATTCGCATTTCAGTCTCGAGCGCGCTGGGCCTTTCCTGCCGCACACTGATAGAAAAATACAGTTGAATTAACTATAATCTCACTATATTTTATCGTTCATTTTGGCGTCAATCATATTTTTATAGTTCGTGGGAACCTGCATGATATAGTAGAATAAACACAAATATATAGTCAATGATTGTCTGAAATAATTCAGTTTAGTTACTTTTACCACATACATGATAATTTCTCGTTCACAAATATAGTGAGATTTAATATTCATATAGTTACATCTGTCATCGTTTAGCAAATATTCTGGTAATATTGACTATATAAAAGAGTTACTTTTACCCACCATTTTATATCAGCATCCATACAATAATTTTAGTTTAACTTACTATAATTCTTCGTAAAGATATTATATGGTTGGTTATACTATATGCCTATATCGTAATTATTGCCGATATTATGGTAACACTTACTATAAATATGATATTTCGGACTATAATTTAGTTACTATATCATTATAGTCCCAAATATCATATACTTTTCTCTCAGTGCAGTGCAGCTCGAGATTTCGCCGAGCGAAACACTACTCGTGCACATTCGCGGGCAGGAAGCTCGAGGAATTCGTCCCCTAATGGGAGAATTGTCCCATTCGGCAAAGACAGACGCGCGTCCTAAAAGTCACGGAAAAAGTCACGGCGACCTTCTCGCCGCCCCTCCTCCTCCTCCTCCTCCTCCTCCTCCTCCACGAGTGTATTCTCCGCGAGTGGACTCGCGTCGATTGAGGTAGACAATAGGCAATTAACCCTCGCAATTGCTGCCAAAGTGCGCACGAATTAGCGGAGAACAACCGCAAACGTCGCGGCCGTTGTATTCGCCCGCCGAGAGCGCAAGTCGGATCCTTATCCCCTGGCTATGGCCGTCCTTTTTGCGGAGGACGATCTTTACAAACCGCCCGCTCTCGAATAATAAGCATGTTCCTCCGCTATCGAGCGGAGGGCAGGTTCCCCTCCCCCCTCCGAGAGGGCCGAGCCCTCGTCTCGATGTAATCCGCGAGCGTCTGAATTTACGTCGCGCTCGCTCCGAGAGGCCTGCGCCGACCAAGAGAACGCTTCCGCATCGCATCGTGGTTGCGATCGCGCGCGATTGTTAGAGATCTCCTTCGCGCTTTTTGCGCCTCTTCGCGTGTCGTCGGCGACTTCCTTTTCCGGCAGAACGAGACGCTCGGCGCGCGTTATTGTTATTCGCGTGAGCACATGCGGGTGCTTGCGATACGGCAGTCGTGCGAGAACGAGCCGCGTCTTGTCCGTCTGACCATCCACGAGAAGGTGGCTGTGGAGGAGCAGGAGAAGGAGCGGGGGAGGAGGAGAAGGAGGGGGGGGGAGGGCGGGCTGAACGTATTGTGATAAATCGGTTTAGTCGGCAACGCCGGCCGCGGACAGCCGGTAGTGGATTAAATCACAGTCGCCTTGATTCGATTTCGCGATCCTCGGCCATCCCGTTAGATCGCCGATCGTTGTTATCGTCGTGATCGCGCGTGACGATGGAGAGCCTCGTCGTCGGGCGGAGGCGAGATCGAGGAAAAAGGCCGGCCAAGGGGGAGGGGACTTGGTCGTGCGGTTGTCGTGCAATCGCGAGAGATACATCGTGGACTTTTTCCCAGGCGGAGGGAAGACTTTTACCGCTGGCGCAAGTTCGCATCCGGAACGTGGACTTTGCGAATCGCTGCCTGTAACTCAGATAAACCGCGTGCGCGCGCGCTCTCTCTCTCTCTCTCTCTCTCTCTCTCTCTCTCTCTCTCTTGTTCCTTTGTGCTCGCGAGAGGCGTAATATTTCTCGGGGGAGTTTCCTCGCGAACAGACGCGACAGACTCCTGTTTTTAGCTGTTCTTCTCCCCCTGCCGGCGCGAACATTTACGATACAGTCGGGTTCGAAACGAATTACGCGTTAAGTATTTTAACAGCGGGCGAAATCCATTCCGGTTAATTGCATTATCCACCGGCGATATACACCGATTAGCCATCCGGCAAGCGGCATTAAACGCAGGCTGCAGTCATTTTATTCGGAATTTACGACGAGCGCATTTTCATTCCCTTTCCGCGCGCGCGCGCGCGCGCGCGTGTGCGTTCTCTGCCTGCGATTAAATAATAAAATCGCCGACGCGAGAGTTACAGTGCGAACCGAACCGTTGCCGGAGATCCAAACTCCGGAGAATCGTGGCGGCGGGGGGACAGCGCTAAAAATCGCTATCGGCACTCTGCGGTCGACCGCGAGGCTCGACAACGGATAACGCTCGGTGTCGCAAAATTAGAACATGAACGAGCAAGCGCGAGCAATCGCGCGTTCGCGATTACACTCGAACGTTATTGTGTTCGCAGCGCGTTAATTTCACGTGGAGGAGTTGCCCGCTCGCGCTGACGTACGATATGATTACTGCGAAGTGTTATTGCGGAGTGGCCTTGCGAGAGAGCGAGAGCGAGAGCGAGAGCGAGAGCGAGAGAGAAAGAGAGCGAGAGCGAGAGAGAGAGAGAGAGGGCCAATGCACGTCGGATATAATATCTTAATTGCCTCGGTATTACCGGTTGGTCGCCGAGAGTCGTATTAGACGGCATTATCAGCTTGCGGAATGTTACTACACGGCGCGGATGCTGATACAAGCGCGCGAGCAGCTCTCGTCGTGTCTACACGCGCGCAGAACGCGGCTCGGAATTCGCGCGCGAGGAGCATATTTTTCTGCGATACGGGGCTATTCGGCGGATACGGAGCAATTTATTGCTCCGGCGATAAGATTCGCACACGCAACAACACGAGACTGCGTCTCGACACGAGCGCGAACGTGAAGAGGCGCATTCGAAAACGAGGTCGTCTTTCAACAGCCCGGCGGCCGCCGTCGCAACTCGTCGCGGGAAAATTCTCACCTGCCGCTCTGGTGGATTAACGCCCGCGAGCTCGTTTCATCCGGCGTTTCATTCAGCGGTTCGTCAAACGTGCAAAACGCATATGTATGAAATTTGAGTAATTTTTACGGGATATTGCAAATCGTTCACTTTGACCGTTTCGGCGATCCCGCTGTAAAACCGTGTGTCTCTGTCGCACGTAAATTCGCAAATTCGTCTTTCCGCGGTCCTCGCGAATTTATTCGCGTGCGATTCACCTCGCAATGATCGGTAAATATTTCCTTGCCGAGCGATCATCACCGCCGGCGGAGCAAAGACGCATCGGCGCGTTCCACGACAGAAATTCGATTCCGACAATAATAATAATAATAATAATAATTCGGCCACGAATTCGCGGCTACCTGCACGCGCGCGCGCGGCCAAGTTTGCCCGCAGAAATTGCCGCTGAAATATTGGCGACGTGGCGCGTCGGGCCGATTGCTTTGATTTTCAGGTCCCCGCGGCGCGACGCGTCGCAGTTTTACTAATGCAGACTCAGGCGGTCCAGGGTGCTCCCCGCATTCAAGTCGACGACGACGGCGCGGCTCGTCCGACTTCCGAGTCAGCGGACCGCGATGTTGCCTACGTCGCGTCCCGCCAATTATTCAAATTTTCAAGATTTCCGCCTCGCCGGCGGAACACAGCAAATATTGACGAAAAATATCAAGCTCTTCCAGCCTCCTCCTCCCCGCCGCCGCCGCCGCCGCCGCCGCCGCCATCGTCGCGATGCGACCGTACGCGTCTCCGTCTCGCGCGGAAGCGACGACCGGCACGTCGCTCGCGCGCGTCCCTTGACCCACGCGAAACGAGTTTCCCGCCCGATAAGGGACCCTGGCCTCCCCCCGGCTCACCGCAGTGACGGTCGACGTCGGCGGAATATGCAGTCGAAATTTCAGCCAGAGGCCACATCGCGGCTGCCGATTTCCTTATTACCGAGGGACCCGCGACACATGTGTGCGGATGCGGTGCAACGCGCGCGCGCGCGCTCGCGCGAGAGCGCGAGCGAGCGCTGCGCGACACGACCGCAACCGCGTGTGCACGTTGCACGGGATCGGGGGAAACGAGACTCGAGGGTGAGAGCTCGTGGGAACGCAGTCGCATGCGGTTCGATCGCTCCGCAATGGACGCGCGATATCGGTTACACCGTCCACCAACGCGCGCCTCGCCATGGCTATTTTGCATTTGCTCGGCCCGGCTTAATAGCCCGTCCCCGACTTTATTCTCCGGGGACTCGCTCTCTCGCACGTGTTCCCTCGCACGCGATATCTCGCGCGTTTACATCCTCCCGCCCGCCTGCTGAGGTAAAAGCGCCCCCGATGACTTTTAACGACGGATCTATATGGCGCGAATCGAGGCCGAGGCCGAGGCCGGGATGAATCGGTCGCTCATGTCTAATTTTAGGAGCTTCGTTTAGTCGCCCGCGCCCTTGGGCTCTACGTGATCCTGCGCGGGATCGATAGGTGTGCTCGCTACGGGAAAACGAGTGGAAGCGAATTACCGCGTCCGTGTGCCTGTGTGAGTGAGTGTGTGGGTGGGTGAGTGGGCGCGCGCGCGCGCGCGCGCACGTTGAAGATACAATTCCTCGCGAGCGGTGAGTTTTCTCGCGCGACGCGCGATCGCGTTTAGCGACTCGCGACAGCTGCCATTTCGGCCGAGTCGTCAATACATCATTACGGTGCCGCCTTGACGGGGCACAGAAGGATGTCGCGGGAGAGAGGAGAGACAGTCGATGCTCAGTCGTAAGCGTAAGCGGGAGAGACTACCCTCGAATTCCACTCAAGGACATCTCGCTGGCGAGATCGCGGCCGAAATTTGCGACGTTGAAACGTCGGAGTGATCGCTACTTCACGGTTTCGTCTTGCGGTTTCGCGTTCAGGGTCAGACCGGTTTGCGCGTTCAAGTCGATTAGTTAGCCGTAAAGGAATACACGTCTGAGCTCTCTTTCTCTGGTTCATTAAAAAGAGATTACCCGGACGCTCGTTGGGCTCGTCTTCTCGATTAAAAAGAGATTTGCGCGCCGAATAGGAGAGACAAATTACAGGACGAATGCGCGCAGCTTTAATCGCAGCTTTTATCCCTCGCTCGCCGCGAGTCCCTCCGCTGTTTATCCCGCATATGTTTTCCCGTATCGTTATCGCGAATTTCTCTCCTTCTATTAGCGTCACGGCTCCGTGTCCGACTGCGTTTTACTTAGCCTCGCGACTGACATCCGTCACGTCGTGCACATGTACACGCGCACGCACGCACGCACGCACGCACGCACGCACGCACGCACGCACGCACGCACGCACGCACGCACGCACACGCACGCGCGCGCGCGCGCTGTCTAACAACCGGCCGCGATCGTAAATCACGCTCGCATGACTCCAAATCACCGATTTGCATGGCGAGTCGATTGCGTGCGAGCATGAGGGCTCCGCTCGCGCGTCGCTAATTCAGAAAGTCGCGCAGAAAGTCGACGAGATCGTAATGCCGGTGCAAGAAACGCGAGAGAGAGAGAGAGAGAGAGAGAGAGAGAGAGAGAGCCGGTCCTGCCGGGGAGATTTCGGTGAGTTATTACGTGCCGAAATGCGTTGCCGATTTCGTTGAGTTATTACGTGCAAAGCGGCTTTGAGTCCTATCTTTATCTTCCTCCCCCCGCTCCTCCACTCCTCCCCCCGATCCCGCTCTCATTCTTTCTCTTTCTGTCTCTGCGAGTTTCTCTCTCTCTCTCTCTCTCTCTCTCTCTCTCTCTCTCTCTCTCTCTTCTCTCCCCGCGCATCTCCTCCGTGCTCGCTGTCTCTCGCGAGGTGTACTATCTCTCTTTCGAAAGAGAAAGAGTCGGAAGTGCAATTTGCCCGCGGACTCAGAAGGGTACACAAAAAGACGAGGAAGAAAAAGAACGATTGCGGAATCGTGGTCGCAAATCACCGGTTGCCGATGATGAGGAGAACTCATCATAATTTGCAGAGAAAGAGAAAAAGAAAAAGGGACAGAGAGACGGAGAGAAAGAGCGAGCGAGAGTCAGACGTAATGACCGACCGCTTCCTGGACGTGCCTCTTGAGCTTAACGAAAAGCCGCGGACGGACGCGCGAGAGGCTCGAGCCCCTGCAAGTTTCTACGAGTCGCTCGCGAGAGCAGGACCGTCGACCGCGCGTGAATAAAACTCGGATTCGATAGGTAAACATTTATATTTCCTACCTCGTGCGCGCGCGCGAGCGAGCGAAACACGCGTCGCGGACGGCGTATTTACGAGAGAGGACTCGAGCCGTGCACTCTGAGCGAGTGAGTGCACGATGAAGCCGCGGGAGCGCACTTTTATCCTTCCGCCGACGGAAGATCGGGAAACCTAACGGTAATGAGGAAATTTCGTGCGCGCCTCTCTCTCTCTCTCTCTCTCTCTCTCTCTCTCTCTCTCTCTCTCTCTCTCTCTCTCGAGCATGCGCTCGCACACTCGCGATTTTCCACGACGTCGTTACCGAGTCGTCGGCCGACGGGGCACCGTTTCCTGGCGCCGCTGCGCCACCGCGCTTTTATTTTTCCAAATAAACCACCGGCAGAGAGTCCGTCGGCGATTCCGCGCGCGGGAGCGACCGCCACGGTTAACATAACAGGAACGACGCGCGTATTTTCCGCAAAAATCGAGCTACCTCCTTGTACCTGTGTACGCGTATTATATATATATATATATATATTATGTATGTATATGTGTGTATATATATTTTGTATATATATATATTTTGTGTGTATATATATATATATATATATATATATATATATGTGTATATAGACTGCGCGCGAGTGACGCGGCTCCTTCTTGCCTCGCCGTTATCCGGCATCCAAGGTGCTTCTCAAATTTCCTCGAGCCGGTCCCGCGCAAAGTAAATTTGCTCTATGCGCCGTGTGCAAAGCAGATTCGCCCTTTATCCGCGCGCCAGACGCGAGATTGCCTGTGCGAGTGAGCGAGCGGGCGAACGGCAGAAAAAGAGCTAAGGAGGATGAAAAGCGCGGACATTACAAAAATTTGTTTATGACGGCGCGCTTCAGCCGACACGGTAATTAGCCCGGCGCAAGTTATTTCAGAGGCGTCGTGCCGTTTGACTGGCGTAAGCGAAATGTTCCCGGCTTGTGCCCGACGATGCGCGTGGCTTTTAAGGCCCTCCGCTTCTCTCTCTCTCTCTCTCTCTCTCTCTCTCTCTCTCTCTCTCTCTCTCTCTCTCTCTCACGCTCTCTCATTCTCTCTATCCATTCATCCATCTATCTATCTATTTATCTATCTATCTGTCTATCCATCTGTCTCCGTCTATCTCTCCAGCCTCGGAACAGCAGCCGCTCGATATCGCGGCGCTGACTTTCGGACCTTCATCGCCAGCTTGTCAACGCTCCCCCGACGCCTACGATATTAAATTTCGCGTCTCTCGAGGCGGATAGATGGGTAGACGGGGAGGGGGGGGGAGAGTGGAAGAAGAGTCGAGAGATACGAGAGATACGAGAGAGAGAGAGAGAGAGAGAGAGAGAGAGAGAGAGAGAGAGAGAGAGAGAGAGAGAGAGCAAGGGAGGGCCTGCCCTCTTTTCACGCGGGACCGATACATTCGCTCGAGCCTGCCGAGCGACGGAAGGAAGACGTAATGCCGCGGTGCTTTTAAGGCAGCTTAGAAGGGCACGGCGCGGGCGAACACCTTACCGTACTCCCACGGCTTACGGCTTACGGAGGGAGCTCGAATGTTATATCAACGGGATTTCGTTTTCAACGTCGGTGCAGCGAGCGTAAATAAGAGTTCCACTCTCGCGCATCGGGCCCTGGGGGACCAAAACGTCATTGTCGTCGGCGTCGTCGTCGTTTCGCGCGCGATCTCGCCGCTCGTCGCTCGATTCGTTTCGCACGACTGGCGGGCCGGGGCCCGCCCGGCTGAAGCAAACGACACGGCGAACGCCGACTCTTTTCGCGATAGCGCGCGGGCTTCGGATACGGCAAGGTAAACAGCGCGAGAGAGTTCGTGTGTACGTTGGATGTCGAGCGCGAGTCCAAGCGGAATTGCCGCGCGTAGCGTAACTTTTACCCCGCTCGGCTCTAGCCGCCGCAGCTAGCTAGCGTTAGCGCGCGGCGGCACTTTGCTGTTTACCGTAACCGAAGCACGGTATCGCAAAGACTCCCTAATGACGAAAGTGTCGCGCGCGGTGCGTGGCTTCGCCGGCTCTCTGCGTGTGTGTGTGTGTACACACGTGCGTGCAGCGCGCGTACATGCGCGTGTACGTGTACACCAACTATGTACGTACGAGCGGGTTTGCTGGCTGGCTGGCTGACTGGTTGGGTGGATGGGTGTGGGTGGCGGTTGAGGTTGCACCGCCGACCGAGCATGAATTTCAGCGGGATCGGGAAAGGCTTTCAAGCCGCTTGTGGGGGAAGCTGCGTAGGGAAACGCGCAGGGAAATTAAATTCGTCTCATGATGTTGTCGCTGTAACGCGGGCGCGTCCAAGCGCGACGGACTTTTGTCGGGTCTCTCTCTCTCTCTCTGCTCGTCTCGTGCTCGTGTCGCTCCGAGTGTTAATCAGCCGCTGATTAGGACGCCGCTGAAAAGCGTTCACACAGTTTCACGGGCCGCAGGCCGTGCGCGGCTAATTGTAGCCATTTAAATTGACAGCGGTCGCGATAAATTCATGCGGCTTCTTACGCCGGCAATTACCGCGCTTTTATATGCGAGCAATCGCATCGGGGCGCGTCGTCGCGGGGACGAGTTTCTATGCGGCTGCGGCGGCGGTGGTGGCGGCGCATTTATGCGCCGCATAAATTTCGCCGCTCCGTATAAGGGCGCGGAATGATATCGTGCCGCTTAATTATTCCGTTCCGCTCCCTTCGCCCCTCCGCCGTGGCCTCGAGCCCTTGCGCCACGGCTCCTCGGTGCTCCCTTCGGTAAACGCTAATCAAGTGCCCGTGAAAACCGGTCCCGGATAGACGTCACAATTATTGCAGACAGTCGTGTGCCGCGTGGGCATTAGGGCGAATTGATCGGGTACGTGCCAGCGCGCGCTCCGCGGGGCCGCAGTAATTATTTCGTCACTAATGCGCGGATGATGAGCGAAATAAAGGGTCGAAGGAGGCAAGGGGGCAGAGAGAGAGAGAGAGAGAGAGAGAGAGAGAGAGAGAGAGAGCGCGAGCAATATTCCGCGACGCGATATATACGTGTATACACATCTTGACGGAATCGGAATTGGGATAATGGTAAACGCGCGGCTCGACGGAATAATTGCTCGGCCGTTCACGAGACGTCACGGAAGTCGCGGAACGCGATTTCAAGAAATTGCGAGGGCGAGCCCCGCTCGGCCCCGACGTGATTAAAATACATATCCTAGGGAGAGCGGGTGGATACCCCTTGTCGCTCGCGCGAAATTACTTAAGCCGAGGTAACAAAATCGCGGCCGCATCGATCCAGCCGACGAAGACGGAGGGATCTTCATCTTGCGCGGCAAGCGACGATGGAAATGAGCGTGTCGCATTCCGCGGGATCCGTGAACCGTGTATACATTTTCAGCGTGGTAACGACAGGATTAGCGGAGAAACCGGCCGGTGGCCGTGAAGGCAGGTAGCGCAAAATCACGCCCGTCGGAGTTGCGCAACATCCGAGGCTAAAAAATTTCGCCGCGATTCAACGGACGTTAAACGGCGACAGATGTTCTTTGCTGACGTCACCGTAATTGATCATTTTCACGGGGAATATATAGTCGCGCGGCTGATCGCGAGCGGGGGCAAGGACCTGACGCGAATAAAGAGCCGGATATTTGTCGTCGCGATTTATAGACTCTCGCGGGGATCTTACGGTATAACACTTAATCGATTCCCTCGCCGTGATTACCGCGCGTCCGGAGACGTCACAATAGCGCTTGGGCCGGCTAATTACACGGTCGAGCAACGTGTCACGAGTCAGCCCTTTCCGTCGCATAAATCGCCCGCTCTAATTACGAGCAATTGCACGCGGCGTCGCGAGCTCCCCGCCGAGAGAGAGAGAGAGAGAGAGAGCTTTCGCTTAGTTTTCGCTGATTACAGCCGCGAACGCGCGGTTATGCGCGGAATGCGCACACGTTTGCACGCACTCACTCGCGCGCGCGCGTTATCTGATCGCACGCGTAATAATGTACGCATCGACGTTACCTGCGGGCAATGGTCCCTCCTCTTCCGCCCCTCGTTCGGCTCCTCCGACGAAACGACAGAAAGAAATCGGCGGAAACGCATACGCACGGTAACGAGCGTCTCATTCACACGCGGCGCTATAATCTCGTGTTATTATTACACACGCCGCTACCACGTACGCAATTAATGCGTGCGTATGGTAATGGAGGCCCGAGTCGCGACTGAGTAAGTAGGAGATACGCTGTTTGATTGTCGTAACGAGAAGCAGATTGCGTGTTCGCGCGCGCGTTTACCTACACAGCGGTAAATGAAGTGGGATGGCGACGTTAACTCTTTCGCATTCGATCTAATTAACTAATTCATACGCGCTCATAATTACCGCACGCGTTAATTTCCACGTCCGTCCGCGACTCATTGCGATTATTTCTAGTGACTACTCTTGAATCGCGTTGGTACGCGTGCGTGTGCGTATTGGCGCGTACGTGTGTGTGTGTGTGTGTGTGTGTGTGTGTGTGTGTACACATATATAATGATATATATTATATATTACGCCGCAAGAGGCTAACGCGGTTTTTATCCCTCCTCCCTTCCTCCCTTCCTCTCCCCAATCTCTCACCCTTTTCTCCCTTTCCCCCTCGTGGTCCATCGAAATTCAGATTAAATCATTTCTCTCTTTTAACAACACGCGAGAGAGAGAGAGAGAGAGAGAGAGAGAGAGAGAGAGAGAGAGAGAGAGAGAGAGCGAGAGTGCGCGTTGCCGCACTTGGTAATTACGGTGCACAATTATCGCGTCATAATTATCGCGCGATGATCCTTCACCGTCTGTTTTTGCTCGACTCGCCTTCAATGCGCGCGCGCGCGCGATGGTAAATCTTTTTGAGTTAGGGCGAGCGTTAAACCGTGTTGCGACGGCAATTTTTATCGTCCTTGCCGAGATCGATGCTCGTGTCCATTTTTCCGATCGAAACCGCGGCCGCCGTATTCGCGAGCCGCGGAGAATACTTGGACATGAAGAAGCGATCGTCACCCCCTGGCGGACGTCGTATACGTTACCGGAATGGAGAATCAGCACTTTCGATACTCGCCTATAATGGCCCCTCGTATATTCATCGCGTTGCTTAATTCGAGTATGATTGATCGCGCTATGGAAATCGGACGGGTCGCGCATCGATCCGCCGATTTGCATGCAAAGTATTTAAAATTCACGGCTAACGCTACTCGTTTGCTTCTCTCTCTCTCTCTCTTCCCCATTTTTCTCTCTTTATTATGCAATCGTATATTATGTATATTATGTAATCGTAGAAAGCTGCAGAGGGGACAAGTACGTTTATCGTCTCGTGTGCCGAAAGCACAGAGAGAGAGAGAGAGAGAGAGAGAGAGAGAGAGTGAGTGAGTGAGAGAGAGAGAGAGAGAGACAACTCACACGGCGGAAGACGCGACAAAGTGACGCGGCGGCGGCGGAGGTGTAAAGTTTACTTTTCTAACGCACGCGCTGCGGTGCCGCGCGCATTTAACAACGCGCGCCGGCGGCTGTTTTGTTAAGGTAATGACTGTTGTTATTTCAATTTGAATCACGCCAAGTGCGCCATTTGCACATAAGCGGTCTCTCATTTATACATATATCCATCTGGCACGGTCTGCCAAGCACGCGGCGCTTCATGGAGCGTGTCTGAGAAAGCAGACGCGTATATCTGCCGCGGGAACCGCCGAAACGGTGGAACGATGTTTTCACGCGGGCGGGGCGCAGCGATGCGGACAATTAACACTTTTCTGGACGCGCGCCCGGGTCATTTCGATCCGACACGGTGGACGGGGCGCGCGAATAAACGCACCCCGCCGCCGTCCTTCCGCTCCTTCCCACGCGAGGCAGTTTCGACGGCAGGAACTTACGCTTCCGGCAACGCGCGCGCGGGCCGTCCTAGACTCGCGCTATCCTCCCGTGGAAGGACGCGTAACGGCTGAGTCAGGATCGGGCGTCAGATAAAAGAAGCGGCCCGGCTGTTTTACATACCGATCTGATAGCACCGACTTGTTCGTTGATTAATGCGCGAGTGCGCGCGCGCGCGCGCGCGCACATTAATTGCCGCATTATCTCGAACGGCCGAGAAGTGACTCGAGAAGCCTTTTAATACCCGCCCTCTCTTCCCTCTCCCTATCCTCCCTATCCGCCCGCGAAAGTAACCCGGCGAGAAAAAACGCAACGACGATGTATCGAGCGGACGCTCGTTGGTGTTATCCTCGCGAATCGCCGCGCGGATTCGGATGCCGAGGAGCGATCGCGAGAGCGCTTCAAGTTCGCGACGCGCTTTGGGAAGATCTGTCGCATGTACGAATGTGTACCTTCGCAGCTTGGCTAATCCTCCTGTTTACGCGCGCGTGCGTGCGCATTAAGAGCGGCGCTAATTTATCGAAGAGACGTAAATAGCGAGTGCGAGCGCTGAGGGATCTGTTTTCGCGTCGCGACACCGGCCGGCGTAATTTATCCTAAAAATAAATCCCCCCTCGCGGGAGAAGCCGCGAGAGCACAGGTCGCAACGACTCTGCACGGGGCGCGCGGCTCTTTCTCGCGGCGGCGCGGATTACGACGCGCGGAGCGAATGATTGACATGCGTGCACAGCCAGCTGTGAACTGTTTATGCCGTCTAGCGCGGAATACGGAATACGCTGAGCGCGTTCCTCGAATATATGCGCGTGCATTATGCACGCTCTGAGCAATGACCTCCTCCTCCTCCTCCTCCTCCTCAGCCTCCTTTTTCTCTCTCTCTCTCTCTCTCTCTCTCTCTCTCCCTTCCCCCCGGGCCGCTGAACCTGCGCTACCGAAGAGAAGAGGGCTTTAAGTTTGCGTAAACCCCTTTTCCATCTCGCGATCTGAGAGGTCCAGAGATTACGATCGCTGCGTGCATAAGAAAGTCGGCCGCCGCGCGCTCTGAGAACGGAACAAAGGTGAGGCGTGATTTACATGTTGGCTTTGCTATATCATGACATTTGCATCGCCTGTTTGCTTCGAGTCCCGTGATAAATAGTCCTTCTCCTCCCCCTCCCTCTCTCTCTCTCTCTCTCTGTGCGCGTAGCGTTTAGCCGGCCGCGCGTGTGTACGCGCGGCATCTCTCTCTCTCTCTCTCTCTCTCTCTCTCTCTCTCTCTCTCTGTCTCTCTTTTCAATTCACACACGACTATGATACAGATTTACGCGCGGAGATTTATCTCCGCGAAGATAGAGTCGGCGTGCGCCGGTTGTGATTTATCGCTTCTGTTACAAACCGATTCTACCGGCGATATCGCTTCGCACATCGAAATCATCCCGGTCGTCTCTCGCTCGCACGACTCCGCGTTCCTCCTCCACGGCGGAATTATGTACGCAGCCGCGTTAGAGGAGCACGTATCTGCGACTCGCAGCGATACTCGCGATAATTCCGGCCTGTTGTCGCTGGGACTTGCGTGCCGCGTTTATATACTAGAAGACGCGTTTGTAACGAGAGGAATTTATTACGATCTTGAGCGCGGGGTGTGAAGCGAATCTCTAGGAAATGCAGATATACGATCGACTGCGACGATGCGCTTTCGTAATTTATGTTAATAAATCGGAGAGAGTACATTTTGAAGACGTACAAAGAGAAAAAGTACAAAAACTTGACGGGCAAAACTTGACAGAAGCATCTGAGAAGCGAAGAAAAGATGCCCGGCCCCGCAGAGTCCTCGCGAGATTTTCGCGAGGGACTAACTCGTGAGAACGCGCAATTTGAAATTAGAACTTGGAGTTTCGCGCTCGGAGCGGCAAATCTCGGTACGGTCCGGCGATGAATCACAAGGAGCTTCCGGGTGCGTCGCGATACTTCGTATTACCGTGTACAACGGTGCGTAGCGATTACTGACGTTTAGATGGACGACGGCTTCCGAACATCTCTCTTCTTGTCGACGTTTACAGCACGGAGGTAAGGGCCGCGGGAGGGTGAGGTAAGGGCGCGTCAGGAGTGAGCATCGTCGAGCCGCAGGATCGTAAAGGATTAATGACACGGGGCATCCCCGCGAAACCCGCTATTAGGCAGCCATCGTCGGCACGAACACGATCGGGAATAAAGAATATCGATACCCCGAGACGGCCAGCCCGCGCCGGGCCGGGCCGGGCCGGTCTTCGTGATTCGGCGATGCGCTCGTAGCGGCCGATAAATCGAGCGAGCCGCGCCAACGAGGAGAGGAGAGGAGCGGCGGCGGGTCTGAAATCGCAAATCGCGAGCGGGCGGTCGTTAATAGCGCCACCGTAGTACAGGTAAGCACAACGCAAAGTAACTCCCCCGGGAAGAGATATGACAAACGGGAGACGCTCCCGGCGTTTTCACGGCCGAAAAAGCGGAAGAAGCGCGACCCGTTGCGTCGCAACGCCAGGAAGCGCCCCGCGCGCTTCACGTCGACGTCGACCTCGCCCGTTGCCGCCGGCTCGTCGTCGTCGCCGTCACCGTCGCCGTCGCCCGGAATCAAGAGGCGAATGAGCTGGACTGGGGGCAAAAGGCGGGCAGGGAGGGAGGGAGGGAAGGTTATTCGCCCGGCCGGAATATTTCTCGTTTTGTGCCACCGCCGCGCTGCAGCGCAGCCAAACTCATTGCAATTCAGATCGCGTAATTACATGCGCCGCGGCCGACGACATCTTGCCGGCGATGCACGCGCGCGCCGTGCGCGCGCGATGTGCAGTCGCGGGAAAATATAACAAACGGGAGATTACCGCCGGGTGTTTCTCGTCGGGACCGCGCGCGCGCCTCGAGGCTCCCGCGGGAGTTTTGTAACGGGCGGATCTCATATTCCGAATTGCGTCGCGCCGCACCGGCGCTACAGCAAGGGGGGGAGGGAGGGAGCTGGGCGGGCGGGGACGAAGCGGAGGTAGATAGGAGCAAAAAGCCAGCCGAGCATCGCTGATAACTCCCGATGCCTTCGTCGTTTTTCGATATTCCTTCTCACCCTTCTGCCTCTTCCCCTCCCTCTCCCCCATCCCCCGGGCTCGAGCTGCCGG
The DNA here is from genome assembly GCF_003227715.2 of Harpegnathos saltator. NCBI lineage: Eukaryota > Metazoa > Arthropoda > Insecta > Hymenoptera > Formicidae > Harpegnathos > Harpegnathos saltator. The sequence continues at coordinate 252,222 of NW_020230315.1, read as the reverse complement.
CGTGAATGTCATGTCGGGAGGAAAGTTAACACTGTTAATTCGCCGCGTCAACGTGCGCATTGCCGCGGGCGGCGCCAGGCGCCGAGTAACAACCTTGCGTCCACATCGCGTTATTCGATGTGGACATTATACCGATCTCAATTAATCTGCCGCGATGCGCAACGCGCGTCCGGCATCTCGGCAGAGCTTCGCTTCTCTGCTGTCGTGTTAGGTTTATCGCGACGCGATTGTCCCTCGTTTTTTCTTTCTTTTTTTTTTTTACGCGTGGAGATGCGTAATACTTCAACACGGGAGTGCAGACCACCAGAGAGACAGACAGAGAGAGAGAGAGAGAGAGAGAGAGAGAGAGAGAGAGAGAGAGAGAGAGAGAGAGAGAGAGAGAGAGAGAGAGAGAGAGAGGGAACCGGGCGCGAGACGCGCTTCGCGAATAACGCATTAAAAGACAACGAGCGACGTATTTCACGACGGCTTACACGGGCCGGCGGTATTGCGGGCCCTTAAAAGAAGCGCGTTTCGTTGAGCTTTCGGGCTTCATAGCGTCGTTGCCGATGTGTCTGTGTATCGGTCTTGCAGCAAGACTCTCTCTCTCTCTCTCTCTCTCTCTCTCTCTCTCTCTCTCTCTCTCTCTCTCTCTCTCTCTCTCTCTCTCTCTCTCTCTCTCTCTCTCTCTCTCTCTCTTTCACCCTCTTCTCTGCATCCACCCCGTAGCCGCGTAGCGGCGCACGTAGCAATGTCGCTTAGGCCGGCTGTAAATTCCGGAGCGTGTGCATCCTAAGCTCTCCGGGGATAATAGAAAGTTAATGGTGCGTCTCGCCGGCGACCGACTTCGCTGGCGGCGCAGGTAGGAACGTATTGTCAGAAGACACGTGCCCGCCCTTTCATTAATAGAGAGTAGCTAATTTGGACGAGACGTTTCGACGGGGCGATATAGACCGGCGAATTACGTAAATAATTAAAAAAAAGCTTCCTCCGGAGAGAGCCGCGCTCCCGCGCGCGGGCCGCAAATGCCGCTGCCGGCTCGGCCGTTGGACCCGAATACAGCCCGGGGTGCACGTTTTATGTATGCCGCCCTCCCCCTTCCAGCTAGACTGGCCCCTGTCCCGTTGCCGCGTGCGTACACTGATCGATACGCGGTCGTTTAGCGACGCCGGGCTTCCGCGCCGGCAACTCGAACTTTGCGTTGGCGTGAGCTTCGCAACGAACGGAGGATTGGACACGACGTGTACCAAAGACTGCCGTTTCTGGAACCGAGCGTATTCAAATTCCGAACTTTAGCAACGGCGGCGGCGGCAGCGCTGCCAATGGCGGTGCATTGCCGATCGAGCGTCCCTATATTCATCGTTATTCCCTTACAATTCCCGCACAATCGGCGCGCGGCTAAGGGGTGCACCCGTTACCGCAACCGGTACCGCGTCTCTGATACCGGAATACTCATCTCACTAATAGTCGGGCCTCTCTATCTCCACCTCTGCTTCCAGAGTCGATTGTGAATCGCAGCCTAAGGGCGAACGGATCCCTCTGATCTCGGACCGCGATATCAAAGTATGCCAGATAATGCCGACTCTCTTTCGCGCTCTATCTCTATCTATCTATCTATCCCTCTCTCTCTCTCTCTCTCTCTCTCTCTTCCAGTATTTCTCCTCCTCTCGGCTGTGCCCTCGAATGTTCACCGCGAAAAGATGGGACGGCAAAAAGTTAAAAAAAACACACACACACACACACACACACACAACCGCGGAGACGGTAAATCGACGTTTTCCTGCTCTCCCGCGGAGAGCTCGCTTAAGCGTGAAACGTATCTCCGCGTATTTTATATTCCGCACGGATCTCCATTTATTCCTGCCCGTTCGCGCGAAGGTGCTTGCTAGACATCGATTTTACCTCGATCCTCTCCCGTCTCGGCGCGCCGCTCATAAAATGACGCACGAATAGAGAGGAAACCCGGTGGAGAGCTAAGCCCGGCGGAAACTGGGTTTCCGCGATGCGACGCGAAATATCATGCGGGCGAGATTGATATTTCTCGCGGCCGCTTTATTCTCGGTCCATTTCTTGATTATCGTCGCGCGGCGACGGCGACGACCGGAAGGCGTCCGCACGCGATTTCGCGCTCGCGAGACGACACCTTCGCGGCGCGGCGGCGCGCGTGCATCCCTTCGATTTTCCTCGGCCGTTATTCCGCCCGCCGGAACGACGCGATCGCGTTATCTCGCGCGCGGCCACGTGGGAAAGAGCGCGAGTGCAGCGCTCGCGGTACACAATGCCTCGCGGTCACTGGGACCCACCCTGTGTCGAGGGACGTTCTCTTTCGCGTCCTTCGCGGACCCACGACGACTTCCGCCCGCCGTTCCCTCTCTCTCTCTCTCTCTCTCTCTCTCTCTTCCGCGCGAGCCGACGTGTCCTCCGTGCATTCAAGATGCGTTTATTATGAAAATAAGTGTATCCAGGGCGGTCGCGCGGATGTTCCGCTTCGTAATAGCTGCTCCTGCCGCGCATCCCTTGGGGAGCGGCAGCGACGGCGGCAGCGGGGGTGGCAGGGGTGAGTATCTGTGAATGCGCCGGCCACGGATACACGCCGAGGCGTACGCCTCGGTCGGTGTTTACACACGCATATCCACACACACACACACACACATGTGTAGATTCGACGCCACAGCGAGGAGTGTCTCTTCGACCCCGCTCGCTCGCTCGCGCGCGCGCGCGCGCTTCTACTTCACGTCGCGGTGCTTGACGTACTTCGGCGTTTCGGAATGGCCGCGCCAGCGCGCTCGAGCTGTGCCAGCGGGATCGCCAGAGCGGATGAAATCGTCGACTGCGATCCGCCGATGTGTTTCCCGATAACGTTAAATCGTCCAACGCAAGGGATTCCTACGGAATACCGGCGGAAGCAGGCGATGGGTATCGTAAAGCGGGCCGCATGAACGATAGCCGGGTATCCCTCCGCAGAACCGAAGACCCCGTTTAGGATAGGGATCCGCGATAGCGCGCCGTACAACCGCGTTGCTATCAATTCGTGCTGCTGCTGCTGCTGCTGCTGCCGCTGCCGCTGCAGCTGCAGCGCTGGAGCGCAAAAGTATTTTATTATAGATGCGCGATACTTATTACTCGCAAATTTGCTGCTGCCGCCAAGATCGTTTAGTTTGACGAGACTCGGAGTGGATTGCATTTATCGCGTGCTTCGTTCTGTTTTTCCTTTGTTCGGGACGAACAAGTATCGGGGAGACGAGAAGACCTTCATTCGTATACATGTAGGCAGCGCGATCGACGGAGCATGGCGGAGGTATAAAGGATCGCGCGGCGAGCGAGAGAAATGGGATCGTGCCGCGAATTTTGAAACGCGATACTTATTACTTGCGGATTGGCCGCCGCCGAAGCGCCGCGGCTGCGAGGAAATTGGAACAGAGTCTATTATATTTATTGTATCGCTTCAAGACGTAGGAGGATCCACCGAGAGATATTCGTACACGAAGTGTACGCAATGAGGGTATAAATAAAGGATTATACAATCAGCGGTAAAAGCCGCGCGCGCGGAAAGGATCTCTGATGAAGATTTCGCGCGTGAAGCCATCTAGTTTCTTTCATCCGCAGACTCTTTCATCAAGGTGACGTCGATCCTAACAAAAGTTGTCGGAACACCAATGACTCTCCCCCTCCCTTCTCTCTCTCTCTTTCTTCTTGCTTACAAGTGACCGACGAGGAGAACGTCCAAGTAAGCCTTGACTCTCTCAACGAACCCTTATTTTTTAGTTCACATTAACAGATTGTTCTCTCAGTTATGATAATCGGCGATCGTAAATCGAAAAAGAAAAATTCGCGAAGGGCGGTAGGGGGTAATACTTTTCGACATTGTACGTCACACGTGCATGAGTCGGGATATATCTGCAAGATATATGCATGAAGCAGCGGCAAGACCGAGCGTATTCATTTACCCCATGCTAATGTGCGTGGTTTCTTTCTTTTTAACGTCTGGAAATTAGCATGTGGCGCCTTCCTCGCCGAACATCCGACGACACGGTATCCGACGATTACGGTTACGAATTTCCAAATCATTGCTTCGGAAACGCGACACGCGAGAAATTTTAAACTACGGATACAACTTTAGGGGCCACCTTGCATATCTCGTTCCTGCCCAATTTCGTTCCGGATCGGCGAACGTCTTGGTATTGCGAGCGCTCTCTCTCTCTCTCTCTCTGTCTCTCTCCCTCTCGCGCACATCCACACAATTTATGGTAGAATAGAAACTTCTACCTAATATTCTCCGTCTCGAGTATTACGTCGCTCGGACTCGCCCGGAAATACACTTCGTATTTTCGAGCGTAGTTTTCTATGAATAGCCACAAGCGCCAAGTGCGGCACTCCCGGCTGCACCATCCGTGCCGGAAAATAGCATGGACCACCGCTGGAAATTTGACCTTTAATCCTCGAGTGGAGGTACGCGTGGTGCAACGCGTCCTATCCTTAGTTCATACGACCGTTTTAATTATCCCTCATAACCGCCGCGTGCCGCCGCCGCGTCCCTTTGACGCCCGCTAAAAATGCTTCGACCCGAGTCTCGCGTCCAACTGCACGTGCAGACGAATCGTCAGCGCGAAGTCGCGAACGATCGGTGAAAATTCGCCGGATGAGAACGCCGAGGCGAGGACGAGAGGCGATTAACATTTGCGCGCATCGCCGCCGACACGCTGATTTCCAAGCGAATATTCAAAATTTCCTTTCGTTCCACCCCCCTCCTCTCCTCCGCGGGGGCGTATAAAGTACTTTAATTTCCGGACTCGGCGGCGAGCACCGGACGTGTCTTACATCACCGGCCGGTTCCCGACCTCTGGCCTAATTAACGCGAGAGTCTTTGACGAATCACTCGGACTTTGTCACGCCTCGAGAATCGCGACGTAATGTTCCCCGGGAAAATATGGCCGCCGATTAAGCCGAATACGTCACGGACACGCGAGGCTTCCGCCTATGACGGAAAACTTATGTTCGCCCGTGGTTTCGACATATTACGCGGCTGTCCCGCGAACGTCCTAACGAGGGCGTGCTTTTTACTTTAATTGCCCCCATAAAAGTGACAAATCCGCCCGGCCAGACCGAAACTTTCGCCATTGGCCCGCTGCCTTGGCCAATACCCAGATACATCTACTTCATTTACGAGACGAGACGTTCGCTGTGCGCGCGAGCCAAGGTAGAGAGAAAGGGAGAAAGAGAGCCTCTCTTCACCAGCCGGCTCGAATAATAGGTAAACGTCTATTCTCAGGCTTGCCGACGACGACGGAGATACGCTTTTATGTTCTAAATGCGGGCCGTTTAGATATGCGCAATATCTGCGACTGGCGCGCGATTTGTCTCCCCGCCGGCGTCGCGCGGCAGTTCGGAAAAAGAGGTAGGATTGAACGAATATATAGCCGGCTTTCTCTCCGCGAGCCCGGTGCATCTATCTGCATGCGATGCGCGACGGAGAGAGAGACAGAGACAGAGAGAGAGAGAGAGAGGGGGGAACAAGGACGTCGTGCGCCTCGGAATACGACGCGACGCGGTCTTCTCGAGCGAGGTGCCGGCGCGATCGAAAACTTTTTGGACTGTGTCGCGAAGCCGACGCGGGGATCGACAAAGAGGACGAAGAAGAAGCGAAAGGGGGAGGATGAAGAGACAACAGCGGCAGAGACAGTCTTCGACCATATATCTATGAACTGCCAAGTATCGGCACTTTATCCATAAGATCCGCGACCGAAATCTGCATCTAATCTATCTCACTTTCGTGACACTTTTTTGCCACCTTCCCCCTTATCTTATACCCATCAAACTTTCCCCTCCCCGAATACATCGAAATCGCGCACGGGAAGAGGCGTACGCCGTGTCGTCGGTTGCCGGGACGTTGAGTACGGATCAGGATGTTGCCGTTGGCAGCTCATAAGTTTACGAGGCGTTTACGCGACGACGGCGGTACCAGTCCCCCTTCCTCCCCTCTCTCCTCCTTGACGTATCGAATTTAACTGGATTTAATCCGTAACTCTTGCCGCGCGACAAGGACGCGCAGACGAGGCCTTCTTCCTTGAGAGGAGAAGCCTCGCGCGCTCATGGGGAATCTGCAGCGCGCCGTCTCTCCGCGAGGAAACACGCTCTCTCGCGAGATGCGCCGAGAGCGGAGATTTCACAAGGAGCTCGCTCGGTCGACATTTTTCCGCAGATCTTACAGTCACGTTGGCGGATCTCGCGCCTCTCCTTCCCCCGGCCTCCCCCGCGGGCAGCCCGCCGCGCGCCCAGTGTCTCGAAATGAGAAACGTCGCGCGTGATGACGCCACCGTGTTTTTCCCCGAGAGCGCGAGAGAGAGCCGGCTGCGAAATAAGCCGTCGTCGTCCTTTCGGCGAGAGCGACGAGCTCTAAGCGAATTAGCGCCAAGCGCCAAGCGCGATCACGCTCCCCGATACGGAAGAATTCGCGAGGCGCGGTAAAAATACGCGCTTTCTCTCCCTTTCTCGCTCGCTCGCTCGCTCGCTCGCTCGCAGCACCCTTCCGGCACTGACAAATATGTTTTTCCACTTGCTGTTTTCTCGGCCAGAGACGATGAACTCTCTCCCTCGTCGGGACGGTATCCCGAAGGTCGTGGCGAAAGATCGCCGCGGCAAACGGCGCGGCGGCTGCGGTTATCAGCGCGTTTGCGGAGTGGATTGTCACTCGTTGCGCGATCGTCGCGTCTCGCGTTCGTCGGCCGATGCAGTTTCATCTCGTTCTCACGATCTGACGATTCTGACGCAATGTCTAGCTAATTTGTTGCTCGGGACGATGTGGGAGGGGGAGGGGGGACACGTCGTTGAGGGGGTTTGCGCTTCCGGCGCCCGGCGCGCCGGTATATCGCGAGATAATCCTTGCGAATTTCACGCTCCGGTGAAATAGCACACGGGACAATATGCAGGAACGTCAAGCATCCGTAATGATATGCGATGTCGGAGCCGATATACGCGCGAGGCATCGCGCGCTCGAAAATGTCGAATCGCGAGAACCGATGTAGACATCTCGGGGGGTGAAAGCGCCGCCCCAAGCGCTTTTTGCATGTGCTACTGTCAGCATCAGGAAATTCAATTCGCGAAATTCATCCGTCGCGCGAGAAGAAGTCGCGGGCTGCGGGGTCGAACGGAAATTCTTACAATTCCCGCCGACGGGGAGCGAAGGACACGGCGATGTGGGACCGGGGGGAGGCAGGGGGAGGAGGAGAATGGGGGCACCAAAGCGGCGGATTTGAAAAATCTGTTTTCGCCAACGTGCAGGTGACGCCGGGACTCTATTCTCCCGGCCTCGGAAGATGTCCTTTCTCGAGCCGAGTGAAAAATCGCCATAGGAAAATCCTCGGGGAATCACCCAGACGTCCGGGACTTCTTGCGACTGCGACGACGACGACGACGACGACGACGACGACGACGACGACGACGACGACGACATGAATCCGTAATATTTACGACGTCAGCGTTTCTTCCCTGAATATATGAACTCGTCGATAGCGTATTTACGCGGCGGCGTAATCAAGCGGGGTTCTGTCGCACGGCGCGATCGAAAAGGTCCTTCGCGGGTCCTGTCGGCTAGCCCGTTATAATTGACTATCGAAAGAGCGCGTGCGAGAGAGAAAGAAAGAGAGAGAGAGAGAGAGAGAGAGAGAGCGAACTGTCCGTCCGCACTTATTTACGAGGTTAGCGAGGAACGCATTATTGCCGATGTGTAATTAAAAACTTTGATTTATACTCGTCCTTCCCTTCCTCCCTGCCACCCTCCTTCACCCTTTTCCATTCCCCCTGTAAGTATACCTCGCGCGCAGTTCCTCGTTCATTAAGTGTTGCATATTGAAGTTAAGTTTAATTGACTTTTACGCGCCGATGGAGCCGGCACGGCGAGAGAAATTGGGGGAAGATGAATACCTTCCGGGAAAGTAAAATTGAACAGGCCTCCTTGCCCTCCCCGCCCTCTTCCCTCGGAAATGAGGTCTCAAGCGTTAGGTTTCAATCTTCGGAGGAGGCAATCAATAAGAGACATCATTTCATTGACGAAGTAATTAACCGCCCGTTCATCGCGCTGAACGACAATCCGCGCACACGCGAATACGGGAGACTCGCGATGGTTTTGCATCGCTGCGCGCACTTGACGACTCGCATGTCGCGTGTTTTCAGCGTCTTTCTGTCAATGGTCAACCGGTTGCGAAGATCTTTCCTTTCCTTCTCCTGTCTTTCTTTCTTTCTCCCTCCAGCGGTTCGTCAGTCTTGCTTTCTCGCACGGAATTTATTATCTTCCATCAATTCTGCCCACGGTATGCGCATTCGTCGAGACGCGCTACACCCACTCGACGAGCAGCCTATTCGATATTGGCATCGTGATATCATCAGCTTTATCCCCCTTCCGCGGTTTCCCGATTTATCTTTCATCTCATCATACGATCTCGTGCAAACCCTCGCCGAGGCCGTGAACCGCGTAGCCACTGCATGCGCGTCGCCGGAGAGAGCGCGCGTCTTCGACTTTTTTCCTTTCTTTCCTTCTTTCCTTCTCCCTCCCCTCCCCTCCCCTCGCGCGAGCCGAGTTTTTAATCACTCCGTCCACCCCAATTTCTGATATCCGATATGACTTTCGCACATAAGCAAATATTTGATCGGGTCTAGCCGGGCGAATCTCGCTAGTCTGTCAGGTAATTCCCGCGCATTATATTATCCCGCGGTCGGAAATCCCTTCGCGCCCGGATCAGCACTCGGATCGACTTTTCGTGATTAGGCTTATGCCAACAGTCGTTTGCGAGGGAAGCCGCCGTAGCCGTCGCCGTCGCCGTCGCCGTCGTCGTCGTCGTCGTCGTCGTCGTCGCCGCGGGCTTTCACGGTAAGCTCGAGAACGCGCGAGAGCATGATAATTATTTCACTCTCTCTTCATCGGCGCAGGCCGGCACTCTCGGTAATGAGAGACGCTCTCCCCCCCCCCCTCGCACTACCAAGCAAGCGGGTGTACACACACGTCGCCCTCGTCCGTTTCTTCGCCTCCTGGACGTTGCGGTCAGCATTTTAACGCTAACGGGTCCAGCCCGCCGGCGTCACGAGATGCTCGACGCTACCACTTTTCGACGTTTCATTACGTTTCCCGACGTTCGACGTTAATACTCCATTATGCAACGTTATGTCTCACATTCCCTCCGCTGGGACGAGCCTTTTCTTCCTTCCGAGAGATCGGATCGAAGGGATTCTCTATCGGGGATGCCTCGCACACTTTCGTACGCCCGCTCCTCTCCCCCCTGCCCTCCACCTCGCTCGTCGATTGATCAATCGAGGAGTATCCACCTCCTAGTGCAGAGCTACGACACGCAACACGCACGATGATCGCAAGGTGGCCAAAAGCAGGATCGATTCCGGGGGATAAGCAGTACGTGCGCGCTTCTTAGTTAGCACGCTCACGCGCTCAATTTCAATTTAAAGCGACGCGCGCGCGCGCGCGCTGCCGGACCAGGTATAATATCCCGGCCGTCAAGAGCGTCTCTTTCAAGATCGTTCCTCCTTTCTTCCGTCAGCCCTCGCGTATACACGCGCGCGCGCCTTCCTTTCTCCCCCACGTTCCTCGCTGCAACCCCTCTGCCTCTGCCGCCGCCACCGCCGCCGCCGCCACCCCCCTCTCCCCAGCCCTTGTCCTGCCTCTTTCACATCCGCGTTCTCTTGGCGATGGTGGCGCGGGAACAGGTTTTGTCACTCGCTGCAAAACACAGCGGGCGCAAGATGGACGTGAGCACCGCGTTGCAGATTAAACGACACGTTAAACGCGATAGGCACAAACGGACGCGCAGTCATGACTCTTCCGTTGGCGTACGTACGTACGTACGCACGCGAGACGTATAATAAGGCACGATACGTCGCGGCGCGTATACGGACGAGATCGCACCGCCGATGCTCTTTCTCTCTCTCTCTCTCTCTCTCTCTCTCTCTCTTCGCCGCGATTTCTCTCCCCTCGGGGGGACGTTGAAATCTGAGCGTGCGCTCGCGCCAAGGTCTCGGCCGTTGTTGTTGAAAGCCACGTCGTGATATGTCTCGCTTGTTAACTGATCCCGAGAGCATGTAGGAGTGCCGGCTCGCTGCATCTCGCAACGGGATATTTGTTGTGCGCGCACAACAGAGCGTACGCGCGTCGGCCTTTGTGCGCGCAGGGCGCTAGTGAATTACGCGGACCGTTAAACGGGACAGCGATTACACCGTCGTCCTGCATAGACTCGAGCGCGCGCGCGCGCGCGCGCGGACTCTTGGGCGCTGCTCTCTCGTCTCTTTATAGGGAACATCGCGCTACGACAAGGTACTACTACATCGCCGCACGCCACGCGGTTTCATCATTTTGTCCGCCGAATTACCGCGCAGATGGTTTGCGCGTCCGCGAGCAAACGATCGCCGCGCGCGGGGCATCGTCGCTCATCCGAAGCCGCATCAATCGGCCGCAAACGTTCCGAGCGTCTACCGCGTCTACTCACTCCGCTACTTTCGCCAACATTAGCTTTTATATGCCATTTATCTCAGCTTCCTAATCTCCATTTTTATTACTTTATGCATCCCTACGCTGGAGGAAGCTCTTTAAAGCACTCTGCGGTTCTTCTCTTTCTCTCTTTCCCCCCCCTCTCTCTCTCTCTCTCTCTCTCTCTCTCTCTCTCTCTCTCTCTCCTATTCTCTCTCTGGTTACCGTCCCAAGTAACAAATGTACCTCTCGCTCTATACCGTTTCGTCCTGATAAAAATCGCTCGTAAAAGCCAGCGGTATTATTTTCAACCGCGTGCCTCGTTAGATGCGCCCCCTGCGACGACGACGACGACGACGACGACGACGACGACGGCGACGACGAGGACGAGGACGAGGAGAAGCGCACGTTTGTTTGAGTAACGTATATTCGCGCGTATACACTAGAGGGGATTTTGCGCGGCGCGTTATTGCGCGCACGCACTCGGAACTAACGGGAGGCCTCGAGAATCCTTAAAGTAAATGCTCACACACAGACCCGGGGGAAGGAACTTACGGGCTTGTTGTTGGCAACTTCGACTGCGGCTTGTCGCATGTTGTTCCTCACGACGAGCCTACCGCGGCGCGCGACTTACGGGCTGCGCTCGGGGAATTCGACGTTAACGATCGCAGAGTGCAAAGCATTTCCCGCGTTTGCCGCATAATTGCTCGCTCGCGATCATTGTAACGGCGGCGCAACGTAACGCAACGTTGGCGGACGCTCCTCGTTGGCACAGGGGAAATGCACACGTAACTACGTAGCCGCGGCCGGGAACATAAAGGTGGCGTTACGGCTTCGGCCCGGTCGTTGCAGCGTTCCCCGGGCACGAATTATGGCGGACATTTGCGCGGTAGTTATCGTTTTCGGGTTATTAAACCATTTATCTAACACACCGAGCTCCTTTAAATTCTCGGCCAACGGTAATGCTGCGCCGCCGCCGCCGCCGCCGCGCCGCCTCATCTCGTCTCTCGTCCTTCAACGTCACGGAAATGATTTTTTCCTCGCGTCCTCTGCCTCGCCTTCCGATACCGTGTCGCGAAAATGTCCGATCATCGGACGGGACGCGCACGACCCAGAAGGATCGCCTGGGGTTGCAAAGGCGGAAGCGACGCAGTCTCGCGTATTCTTCCGGGTAGAATCGCGCGCGACGCGATCGGCGTGTTTGCGGTGAATTTCTCGCGCGAAAGATCTGTGTCGCGAGTCGTGCGATCCTCACGACACAGTCGGACCCCGCGTCATGCGCAGGCTCTCATGGGGTTAATTATTTCTCCTTGGCCGTTGCCTCATGTCTTGGACACCAAGAGACAACGGAGACGCGCGCGCTTTGCTTCGGACGTCTCAACATACGCGCGAGCGAGTACGCGAGTGTATAATTTTGCAATACTAACAGCATTATCGCGGCGGAGTCAGCGATGTTTGCCCTCGGCATGTGGCGGGCATGTACTCACATGCACGCACCGTAAATATCCATTAACACGTCGCGCGCTTTTAGGAGCGCCGCGGCATTCGCCGAGAAATCGACGTTCCCTTTCTACATGTGCCGAACCATTCAAGTATTTGCTGTCGCTCTCCGGGAGCGACATTCGGAAAGCGGCGCGTTTTCGCGACTTTTATGACTGCCCCCCTCTTGACTGCCCCCTCCTCCAATATATATGTATATATATATATATATTTAAATAAGCCCTCACGACGCGCTCATGCCGCTTCCAGCACTCGCTACCGTTGCGAGGAGTAACAAAAGCAACCTCGCAATGCGCGCCACGTGAGATCGCGGCCGCGTCGACGAGGACACGGTTCCTCTCGGTATTTTTTCCGCGATAAATCCATCGCCGCGACACGAACGTGACGCGACGCCTGTCGACGCGCCTCTTCGCGCGTTCCATAGTCGCGAACGAGCGATATATTAAGACACACGAGAGTTGGCGAGAGAGCGCGATAGAAGAAAGAGAGAGAGAGAGAGAGAGTGCGTGAAAGTGGCTTGTAAGGCCGAAACTTTCCACGCGTTAATCTGGCGTACGTTGCTCCCCCCCCCCTCCGGGTCGGCGTTCTCTTGTCTTTCCGTCGACCCCCGCCCGCGACTATTTGACGTTAATGGTTATAAAGTAACCGGTATCCTCCGCACTCATCGGCTAATTGCTCCGTTTTAAATGCCCCGCGGCGTATGGCCGATACCCGCGCGAGATTTACGAGTCGAATCGAAGCGACGTGCCGAGAAGACGGTGGAGATCGCGGCGCCGCCGTCTACTTTTTGTCCCGCGCGCCGCTGCAATGTCCTCGGATGCGTTATTATTTTTATTAAGGTTTTTTTTTCGAGCTTTGTCGGCGTCCTTATACTGGCACGGTCACCCTAACGGACGTCGTAATTTTCGCAAACCACTTCCGATAGCTTGACGGAAAAAATTTATGTCGCCGTGGGGCGACCTTTGTTTTCTCGCTTTTCCTTTCCTTTCCTTTTGCACGCAACGATCGCTCACGCTCGCTTTTTATATTTGTTTTACACGGTCTCGAGTGAGAGGTTGCTTTTATGCGCGAAAACGGAAGAGTTCAATTTCAGAGAGAGAGAGAGAGAGAGAGAGAGAGAGAGAGAGAGAGAGAGAGAGAGAGAGAGAGAGAGAGAGAGACAAAGAGAGAGGAAAAGAGTCGGAATTTTCACAAACACGTTTGGAGGAGAAAGCAAGTATCATCGAGGAAATAAGAAACTCTGCTCGAGAAACGTCGGTGGACGAGATAAGACACGGGAGAAACCGGGTCTCCTATATACTCTCTTTGTCACATGTGTAATAAACACACGCGAGTATTTATAGATTAAAGCTTATTAATACGCGGGCACTCGCGCGACTGAAATCCGTCTCGACGAGCGTGCAACGGCGCGTATACGTTAAATCAAGTGACGTGTTTTGAAACACAACGGCTACGAGGATGGATATTAAGGTGGAGGCCGCGAGAGAAAAGGAGCGACGCTCGGCGCGTCGTCGTCGTCCTCCTCGTCCGTGGAATTAAACGAGACGCGCGCGCTAAGAGGGTCCGAATATTTATAAAGCGCGCCGTCTTCGTTTCCGCCGTGACCAGACAGTCCGTGATCTTCGACGTCGCGCTGAGAATTCGCGGCGAGCTTTAGCGGGCGAATGGTCCGACGGATGCGAGAGGAAATTCAGCGCGCGTGTAAATATTTAGCCGAGCTCGCGGCGCCCGCCGTCGCGCGCTTCTCTGCTCTCTCGCTCTCTGTCCTCTCTCTCTCTCTCTCTCTCTCTCTCTCTCTCTCTCTCTCTCTCGGCTCGCGCGTCAAGGTAATGTCGTTCATCAAGGTGAGTCAGCTCGATCAAAGCGGCAGACTCGCGCGCGCGAGCAATAAGGACCGATTGAGATCATGCGCCGCGTTATCGCGATGCGCGATCATTCATTGTCTCTCGTTAATGTTATCTCGCTCAGTGATCGCAAACGTGAGAGACGCACCGCGGCGTCTCGGTCCAAATGGTCGTCTCTGATGGAGCTTAATTGTCGTTTATTGTAGCACCATGCGCGCTCGCGCGTGTGTAAAATTTACGAGCCTGTACCTTTGATCCCCTCTGTCGTTCCTATCGTTACTTATCGGCGCCCTCGCGGCACCACGAAACAGCGATTAATCTCCGCGTGATAATGCGCCTCGGCGTTGAGCTCGGCTGTGAGCTCGCGATGAGGCGCGACGAGATATCTCAGCCGTCCCATCGACGGGGCGAGAGAAAGAGAGAGAGAGAGAGAGAGAGGAAAGGGAAGAAATGAGAAAGAACGCTCGCCCGAATTATCTCTGCGCGTAACTATGCGTTCGCAATTCTACATATTTACCTCCACACATTTACATAGGCGACTCGCCTCTCTCTCTCTCTCTCTCTCTCTCTTTCTCCTTTATTCGCGTCGTGACGTAGCGCGCTATTACGCGTTTAAAGCCGCGATAACTCTTTCGATGTTTAATTTGCCGTCCCGATGAAATATATATACGGGTGCTTGTTTATTTTCGCTGCGAACGCTCTCATCCGGTTCTCGCGTTATCTTCGCTTTATTTGTCGACATACGACATACTTCTGAAGGTCTATTCGCGCGTTTTTAAGCCGACATCGCGCGCAATTACTCGCCCGACACAACCGGTTGGAACACAGCAACGTGGCCGCTGTTATGCAAGCTGCTTGCTTGCATTCCGCGCCGCGATCCGATCGCCGCGATATCACGGCTTATTAGCGGCGGAGTGAAATCTGAAGTTGACTCGTCTGACTGCGAGCTCAAGTCCGCAGTCGCTGAGATTTCTAGCGCAGTAGCCGCGGAGGACGACAGCGTGGCAAACGACAGATACATACATCGACCCGAACCAACTATCCCCGCCGATCACGCCATATTGATATCCTCCTGCACGGACTATTTAGCAGTCAGGGACTGTTGTCACTCGAATCCTCCCCGCTGATATTTCTTCGCGCACGAAAGAGCTGTCTTTACACGTTCGCCTCGGATGTTCCGTATGTTGCTCCGCGCGCGGCGTCTCTCTCTCTCTCTCTCTCTCTCTCTCTCTCTCTTCCTTTTCTTCTCTCCTTCAAATTTCTTTCCCTTTCGCCTTGTTCGACTGCAAAGTTGAATTTAGGTCGCCGCTGTCTGTCTCTCCGAGGACCGTCTGAGAAGCGGCTCCGCCGTTCTGGCGGCTAGAGATTCTGTCGCTCCCTGTCGCGGCTCGAGCACCCTCCCGGGTCGAATAATTAGTTTTACCCGTCTTCTTGTTTCCGTTAATCCAAATGTCGCCCGAAAACTTTCTATTTACACGAATGCGTCTGGATACTTTAAACTGGCGGAACCTCGGCTCAAGTGCTCTAACGCGCGACCCTATCCCCTTTTAAATCTTAACTACCGCCAGGTAGGCTGCGTCTCCGAGTTGAGCAGGCGCTCGCGCGCGAGAATGCCTCTCGAAGTGTCGGAAAGAACACGCGCGCTGTCTGCTCTCGGCTGCTCGTCGTATTCTCCGCGAACTTTCCTAATTTCGGGCGTGTTAATTTTTTCTATCGCCTGTAACGAGCGCATGGCGGAGAAACGACCCGTCGTCGCTTTCCAATTTCCTCACACGAATCATGCCGCCTTCATTACCGGTACTTTGCATCAGCTCTTTTCGAACTCGCCGTTAAACTTCTGCGCACCGACCTGAAGAGGCGCGCGATCGCTCCATTTTTATTTTCTCCCTCATTGTTACTTCGCTAACCGGTTCGAACTCGGAATTATCGTCCCTCTCTCTTCCCGCTCACACTTCCGCCGCGATTATTCATATCGGCCGGAGGCCACGCGGCGCCAAAACAAAGGGAAAGGAAAGGAATAACGAGGAATCGCGTCCTAATCAGAAATATCTTCTTTCATCTCTCCGTGTCCGCGCGGCGTTACTCCGTCCGCTTAATTTAAATATATCTCGCTAGGCGTCGCTAGGTTGCGCTTTCTATATGACTATCCGCAATCTACGCGAGCCAGCTCGACGGGATGAAGCGGGCCCCCCCCCCCATAATCATGGTGAAATAAGCCCGCGCGCGCAGCTGGCTCGCGCTATTGTCCCGTATTACGTAAACTTCACTACTCCCCACCTGCATTATGCACCGACTTGCGAACTCGCACGCTACAATTCGTGGACTCGTTGCCAGAAGCTCGTGCGCGGCATTCACAAAAATGAAAGCCCTTTCAGGAGTCTTTTTAAGAGTCCTATAATGAACCGTGGAGGAAGATTGCGCGCGTTTGCAGTTTTATCTATTTTAAGACGGTGTTTCGAGAGAAAGAACAATTTTCAAGCGACGCGCGCGCGCGCGCGCGCGGCGACTCGTTTTCTTTTGCGCGATGCCGCCGCGCAACGCGAGCTTACCACCGCTCGTCGTTACGCGCTGCATTTCGTAATTGCGTACGAGCGAAAGTCCCCAAGTCGATAATTAAACGCCGCTACTGAGGACTCTCTCTCTCTCTCTCTCTCTCCTTTCCCCTATCCGCCGGAAAAGGGAGAACTCGCGCGCGCGGGCGGGAGGGAGAAGAAGGGAGGCAGGGAGAGAGGAGTCAAAGGCACGTAACGTCCAGGATTTGCCGACTCCGGCGTCCTATTTGCGCAATAATTTCGCGCTTGTAGCTTTTCCGCCGGCTGCATAAATGTCACGCTCGGTGGGTATGTTACGCCTTGGCTCGAGAGTTGGCAAATTGGATTAAGCGGTGTATCCGGGGCTCAAGGAACTAATGGGTACTAGGGCCACCGGCTTCCGCTGACTATAAAGTTCGCGCTGGCTGGCTGGCTGGCTGGCTGGCTGGCTGGCTGGCTGGCTGGCTGACTGGCTGACTGGCTGACTGGCTGGCGCCTACGCCGATGGCGGAGGTAACAGCAGGCGCGCGCGGTGTGATTTCGGCTGTAGGGACTAGCTCATGCCGCTTTAAACTGTCACGCGTTGACAGCGGTCTACCGCCACGGCGGGGATATCTACCGAGTTTATTGTCGCCGGCGCGCAAATCCTAGCCGCGCGCGCACTGCGGTTCTTTTACGCGGATCAGAAATTCTGCCGCAGCTTTGGTGGCGGTCCCAGCGCCTCCAGGCGCGCCGCGGGAAGAGAGAGAGAGAGAGAGAGAGAGAGAGAGAGAGGGGGTGAGAGCGAGGGTGGTAGTCTAGTAGACACTCGGGGCGAAAATAACCAGGGAGGATAATCCGCCACTGAGTAGCATGGGACAAAGTTGCGGCGAACATTTCGAAAGTCATTTATCGCTCGACAAATTCTTCCCAATGCGCGCTTTTTTTCCTCCCTTCGAGAGCGAGAGAGAGAGAGAGAGAGAGAGAGAGGGGGGGGAGGTTAATTTCTTCGATCGTTCCTTTCACCGTTCCGGCACGCGGACCGGTCGCGTATATTAACGTCGACCGATGACATTGTCGTGGGGACTTTTTCCCTTCCCTTACAGGTCACGTCGTCGTGATCGTGCGATAAATTCGGCGCGAGACGCGACACACGCTCCCGCGGAGAAGTTTGTGCGTTCCTTCGATTAAATCAGGCTGCGGTTGTTCGCAGTGGAACGGCCGGATCAAGTGGCACGCGAAACGCGGCCAAAGTAGGAAACGAAATACACACGGCCCGCCCGGCGAGCTCGTTATGGATTTCCCCGGCCGTTCGGCTTATCTTCTTTAACTTTATCGATTAGCGAGAGCGCGTTGCGCGAAATGGGTTAAGCAATGCATTAAGAGATCTCGACAGCTCGGGTGCATACATGCAGGCGATTGGGGGTTTCCACGGATATACCCGCGTGTACGTGACGACGCGGTACACCCGGGTATTGTACGTATCTCGCGGCAATGCGACACGGTGCCGTCATCACCGTCGTCCTCGTCGTCGTCGTCGTCGTCATCGTGGTGGTTGTGGCGGTGGAGGGACTCTTTAATGGCACGCATTCGAGGCGCTCGGCGCGTAGACTCTCGCGACCCCTTCGCGGATACAATTATTAAATTACGTCTAATGGGGCCGCTAAAATAGAGCTCGGATTAAAATCGCCCGAGCGGCGGAGCCGGAGGTGGGTTAGGGAGGGGAAGGGAGGGGGGGGGTGGAAAGGCGGAGGCGGAGGCGGAGCGCAAAAGTACGAGCTACTACGTGCAGCGGATGAGTTTCCGGAGAACAGTTCGCCCGGTTCCTTCAAAGTTCGGCTCACCTGGCCGGTAATTCGCAGAGACTGAAGACGACCGGATCCGGGACGGAGTTTCGCTCGTCGAAATCATTCATCGGGGGGAGGGGAGGGGGGGTACGAAGGAGGGGAGGCGAACGGGACGAAGTGACCGTCCGCTACGAATGAATAAAGTTTCAAGACGAATTCCGTCGGGGCGAGAGGACGTCGTTTGCAGCTTCGGGATTCTGTGGTAAACTGCCGCGGAGGAACGCGCGCCGCCATCAAACTCGACTTAGCCCCTTTAAGAGCGATGGAAAAGAGAGGAGAGCGAGACGACGGCGACGACTCTGGTCGTCGGCGTCGTAGTCGTAGTCGTAGTCGTCGTCGTCGTCGTCGTCGTCGTCGTCGTCGTCGTCGTCGTCGTCGTCGTCGTCGTCGCGGAAGGGTCGCCCGCGAGTTTGCGAGACGCGAGCTCGAGAAGGAAGCGGCGAAAAACTTGGAGTCCCGCGCTAAATGCCGTAACTATTCCGCTTAAACGTGGTAAAATGCCCTTCGTGACGGGCATTAACCGTTCCGTGCCTGTCTGCGGGGACGGCTAACAAAATTGGATTCCGCCCACGGAGCGGTGTTACAACGTCTCGTATGAATAAATTCATTCACTTTGGCGCTACCGCCAGCCCCTACCCCTTTCTCTCTATGATCTTCCCTTTATCCGCATGCCCCTTTAGCATTCACGCCGGGATGAGCCTCTCCTCGGTGCATTTATTGCGCGCCGCGCCGCGCCGCGCCGAGTCGCGTCGCGGCGTGGCGCCGTTTAAAGCGTAATTTGAAAAATGGAAACTACACGGGCAGTCGCCTTTGATAATGTAATAGTTGAGTAATTGTTGCCGCGGCGGTCGCCGAGGCGGAAGAAGGAAACGTTGCGCGTAAAATTCGCGCCGCGGGCCAATTGCGCGTCGCGCAATCGAGACTCATAGCAGGCGGGCGGGTCGTCCCGGGTTGAAAAAGCACATCCAACCTTCTAACCGGGTCTAAAGCGCGTCTAAAACGCGACGCGACGCGACACGTTCGTCGCGTTAATTTGCCGCTAACGGAAGACTTTTACAAAGACCGCGGCCAGCCGCGCGGATAGGTATGAATATTAATTCTTTCCGCGAAGCGCGCGCGAGTTCTCTCTCTCTCTCCCTCTCTCCCCGTCCTCTCTATTTAACCTACACCTCGGCAGCTTTCAGACTCACCGGATGGTTTTGGAATTAGTCAAAAAGCTCCGAGCGTAACACAGCTCGTCCTCTCGTCTCTCGTCACCGCGCGCGCGCGAGCTCGCGCGCATGCACGTCCGATTAATACCGAAACGGCCGCACGTTATTATCTACTTATCGCAGGTATTGCGTACGGCGAGAAGGTATCTCCTACCTCGGTGCGCGCTTTTTAAATTAGACGACGTCGCCCCTGCACGACTTAACGAGCTGCGCTAATTAAGATGATCGTGAGCGCGCGGTTGATAAGCACGCAACGATGTGCCTAATTACCGCGCGCGTGTTGCATCGACGATCGTCGTTTCTCGCTTCTCGCTTCTCGTCGGAGCTTCTCGTAGGCCGGCCGAACGATGATATATGCAAGAATGCATTAATTTTACGCAAAGTCAGAATCGCATCGCAACGGGCCGAGCATGGGATATTTCGAACGTGTCTCTCCGTCGCACCGGCGCGGCGCCGAAATTGCCGGGACTCTCCGCCCCGATTAATTCGACGCACGTCTCGCCCAAGTAGCCGGCGCGGAGCTAGCAAAAATACGGTCGAAGCTCGAGTCAAATGTTACGTAACAATGGCGGCTACGTGTAGCTTAAAAAGTTAAATCCCGTCGCGCGCGTGCGCACCTCGCGATGTGTAATTGCACCAGCAGCGGCGCGAGTTCCACGACTTTTGTCACGAGATATCCACGAGATTCCCGGGCGAGAAAAACGCGATTCGTGTCTGGCCGCAATCATTAAGGGAATTAGCGCGGCGAGGGAGATAACCGGCTAGGTAAGGAGATTCACGTCTCTAATTAGTCGTGGAAACGCGATATCTCCTTTTATACGCCGCCACTTTGGCGAGGGAGAACGACGCCGCCGCCGCCGCCGTCGCCGCCGCCCCCGCGGAGGGCATTTGCATGAGAGATGTTCGAGGAATCGGCTAGCGGCCAAAGTAACGGGACTTTGGCGAGGAGACTGCCGCCGTCGCTCGCTCTCGCGAGGCAATATTCCATCCCGCGGCGTTATGCGCCTCCCCCCCTCCCCCTGACGCAACGAATTCGCAGTCGGCGCACGAAAATTGGGTTAACGGCTAATTCCGATAAAGGGAGCTCCCCCCGCCCCTCTCCTATGCGCCGAGGCAAGATCGCTTTTGTTGCATTTCTCCCCTCTCCCCCTCCTCCTCAGCTCCATCCCCCAGCGATACGTGGCGTCCGTGCGAGATCGCGTGTTGCGCGCCGCGCGCCTGCAGCGCGCGCATTCATCGGCTTTCACGCGAGCCACGCGATAAATATCGCTGTTAGGTCTCGCACATGAGACTTTCGTTTACTTTCGACGCAAAGCTCCCTTATCGCGAGTTACGGGCTAAAGTTTAAAATTACAGCGTAATACGGACACTATACACCGGTTGCGCGCACATATATAATAATAAGTAAGCAACTCGGGCCCTTCGATAATAGACAAGCGCGCCGGCGCGGCGTGAAGGAGGCTTGCAAATTCCCGGCGACCCCGCTTTCTCTCGCCGGCGCGGCGCAGCCGGCGGTCTCTCGTCGCGGGATTCTTATTAAAACTTTGCGGCGCGGCACACTCGCGTAACTCGTAGTTACGTTGCCCTCCTCCTCCTCCCCGCCTCCCCTCCCCCGCGGCTGCCTGTATCCGCGGAGAAGAAAGACCGGACGACACGCTGGCAAAAATAGGATGCGGCTCGCTCGGGGTGAAATCCGTATCGGGTACATGCGCGACGCGCCACCGGAGGGGCAGATGCTTCGTGACTGGCGATAAGAACGCCCCTCATCAGTTACAAAAAGAGGAGGCGACTTTTCTTCGTCTCTGCTTCCTCCTCCTCCTCCTCCTCCTCAGCCGCTTCTTTCCCTTTCCTCTGCAGCCGCTCGCTCGCTCTCCGACAGCCGGATGAAAGGGCGACACCGGCGGCGAAATTTTCATGCGGAAGACAGCGGCGGAAGAAGAGGCACCGTGATTGAGCCGCTCAAGCGTGTATGTAGTGGCAGCGTACTAGCGCGCGGCGGCGGATCGGCCGCCCGACACACAATCGACCGCAGCGGCGGCGGCGGCGGGCGGACGCATCGTCCCGGGACGCGACGTGAAAGTGGATGTGATCGATAGTCGTCGGCGCGTGTCGATCCCGGGGCTTTCGCGGCCGGGTTAGGGAACGTTTAGTCGAAACGTCCTCCTCCGAGAGGATTCTGCGCAGCATCGGGATCGTCGCCGATGTGTCGTCGCTGCGAGAGGGACGCGAAACGATGTCGCGCGATCGGGACGACGCGGATCGCGATCCGCGTGTTTTTATGCGTACGACGCGCGCTGTCCGACCTGGGAAAATCTCTCTAGCCAGCTTCTCGCCGCCGGCTTGTTCCCGCCGCGTTTTTATTCGCGAACGTTTAACGTCGGCGGCAGCGGCTTCAAAGTTCCGACGAAGGTACGCCATTGTCGCGCACGTATTGAAGAGTGCGCATTTCAGGTGCAATGAATTACCCTTTGACGATCGCTCCAGCGACGGAGTAATGCCCGCCGAGCGGGCAACGTTCCGAGTCGCCGAGTATATCGGCAGCTCTTGAAAGACTAAACCTCGTATTCGCACGCGCGCGTACGAGCGAGCGAGCGTTTGTAGCTCCGTTTCCGCGCGCGAGTTTTCCGAGAGGTCGGCGGCCCACAGCCGCGCGGAGTAAGGAAGCTTTGAGGCTCCTCCCGCGGCGGACTGATTTAATGCATTCGCGGGGGCGTGCGCGAGCTACGTCCTCGTCCCCCTTTTTCCGAGGGCTTTTAAATGGCTGTCGAGCGGACGCGATTACCAGCGGTGCCTGCACGTCGTAACTAAAGCGCGCCAACCATTTACACTCTCGCGTCGCCACGCATTTATCGTCGCTCCTCCGATCATGAGAAAAACGGGCATGTCGGATTAATCCGCCTTTCTCTCTCTCTCTCTCCCTCCCTCCCCCACCGTCCTCTTCGTCCCCTTTTTCCATCCAGGTCTTCGTTCCTCCGTCAAAGTAGAAATCCCCCGTATCGCGCGCAGCCACAAACGAAGTTACCGGCTTGAGAAAGTACTTTCAGACGGAAGAATCGTTTCCACGACGCGCCCCGCCAATGCCGCGTCGCACGTCGCGTTATGCCCTTCACAGACCTCCCTTACAAACCAGTGAAGTAACCCGAATCTTTTGCATGCTCCATTTTATCGGTATTCAATGAATGGAGGGCACGACCTCTCTCTCTCTCTCTCTCTCTCTCTCTCTCTCTCTCTCTCTCTCTCTCTCTCGCTCGCGAACTCGCGGATTTTACGGGAATTTGAAGGATGCAGCGAGACGGGCTACGTAGCGAGGCGTCACGAGCGCGTAAACGTCATTAAAATGACGATGTTTTTCCACCTCAGAGGGACGTCTCGCGGATGCAATTACGTTAATCATCCGCGCGGTGACGCGACATATTTCGGAGACGCCGGATCGGCCGTGCGAATGTGAGTGTGTGTGTGTGTGTGTCAGAGAGAGAGAGAGAGAGAGAGAGAGAGAGACGGAGAACAAGCAAATCATTCCGTGTTCGAGCGAATGATTGATCATCGAACGCGCGCCTAGGCACGAGTGTGTGTACAGGGCGCGTCATATTTCTCTACATCCACGTTACATCCGCAACACGACTGCTGGCATTTCCCCCTATCATCGAGCTTAACGACTTCGCTGGGAATTCGCGCCTCGTGTTTAGCGCAAACGAGGCCGTCTGATTCTGACATTTTGTTTGGACACACACTCGTGGTGTCTACGCTCGCGAAGCGCGGCAAGACAAACGCGCCCGGCTCAACGTCGAGAGTGCGAGTCAACAGCGAGTGTGGGATATTCGCCGCGCGCGCTTAACCACTTAACCGCGTGTATGCACGAGCGCGACGTTAAGATGTTAACACACGTGTGCGATTTATCGTGACATTTAATGTACACGAAACTTCGACATTACGCGCACTTTGCGACGAGCCTCGGACGGATTATCGGCTGCTGCCTGATGATCCTCGCGTACTCGCGAAAGTCTCGTAGATTTCATCGCGCTGCGCTCGTAAGAACGAGACTCGATCGTCGTCGGTCGATTTGCTCGACTTGCTCGATGAAGGAAATCGAACATCGGATTCATCGAAGAGTCCATCGGTAAATTTTCTTCTCGATTTTAGAGAGCGAGAGAGAGAGAGAGAGAGAGAGAGAGGGGAAGAGAAATATGTAAAAAATAGCAGAATGGAATCGCGACGGGGCGTTCAAAGCTCCCGCTCGATTTTTCGACGGAGAGTTGCTCGGGCAGGTTGCTGTAGAGAGCGAGGGCGATTACGGCGATAAATGGAAACAATAATGCAAATACGCTTAACTCGACTCTTAATTCCAAGTCGTGCGCGGCTGCGATGCATAAGGTACCGCGAGTCCGGCGGCACCGGATTTACGGAGTACACAGCCAAGTTTAGGTTTAACGATCCGTCTTAGCTAGCGGTATCGCATCGATCCAGTTCGCGCAGGAGCTGCTCTCGTATCCTGATAACCATGGATGGAAACGAGTCCGCTGCGGCTCGTCTCGTCCTGCGGCCAGAAAAAATGCACTTACGGTCAATTAAGGCGCGGCGTGTTACCACGCGATCTCGAGCCAAGGTTGATACGAAAGTAGAAGCACCACTTTGCGAGTCTCGTCGGTATCGCGTCGGCGGATACTGTGAAATGACGTGCTCTCTCTCTCTCTCCCTCCTCCTTCTCATTAAAAATACGCGGATTTATCAACCGCGATCGACTCCAACGTGCGGAGTCGTTCAGTGCCGGTTTGTCCGCTTGAGGTAGCACTGAGGCTGCTGGTCGATAATTTTCAACGGTATAGCGACAGCTATAGCAGCAGGAGTGGGGGAGGAGGAGAGAAGGTGATAAGCGGTAATCAACTAGGCGTATATATATCGACTTAATGAGTGTATCGTGGAAAAATTGTTCGGCTCGGTTGTTTTGCTCGCACGCGGCCTGATAACCGCGGCGATTTACACCGTGTAATGAATTTCACGCATGTCTTCCGTTATAACTATAATTTCTCCGCTTGTCGCTCTCGATCGCCTATCGATTCGAAGCTAGACGAGCCGCGACGCGCGGCTAAGTCACACGGACGAGAGCATTCACGCAACAGCGTGATCGCGCAACACACGACGACGCGTTGCTATCATCATGTCGCGCGGCAGTGTCTTGGTCTTCTCTCTTTCTCGCGAGAGCGTGCGATGTACCCGAGAATTCCGAGTTGAAGATTTCGACGTGGCCATGATGCATTCCTCGACCTCGCAGTCGTAGGCGAATCGCTACGTGCAGGCCGCAAATTACATCCTAGTAGCGCCATGTCAGCCATAATGCAATCACACGCGCTTCCGGCACGACACGAGATGTCAGATGCTCGGATTACAATAGACAACTTGTAATTACTCGCGAACACTTGGTAGGTGGGTTGGTAAGTAGATGGCTAGGTAGATAGGTAGGAGGTAGGTAGGTAGGTAGGTAGGTAGGTAGGTAGGTAGGTACGCAGATAGGTAGGCAGGTAAGCAGGCAGATGTCGAAGGCAAAATTGCGGACGAGGAAGACGCTTTCGAGAATACCACCCATTTCGATCCCGTGCGCAGCACTCGATGCCTCATCAATCCGACATCATGTACTCGCAGCTCGAGTTGCTGCTGAAGCAGCACGCGCGACCGCGTTAGCGAATATATCACGCGCGTCGATCAATTCGCTCAGTTCGCTCGCGGTTCCTGCCACCAGCTGCCTCCCTCTGTCGCACCTAATCGCGTCGTTTAGCCAAAGTCCCTATCGCCATACGACCGTCCCAAGAATTAGCGGACGGCAGGAGGATGCGCGCAAAACGCATCATTTCGTCGAAATAACAGGGTCAAAGCCGGAGGCGGTTCAATTGCATGGGCGAGGGGGGAGGGGGGGTTAAGGGACAATTAGAATCCGCCATTGCTCAGTGATGCGAGTACTGACTGAGAGAGAGAGAGAGAGAGAGAGTGAGAGAGGGGGAGAGAGAATGCAATCTCTCTCTTTCCCTCTATTGCGCGCTTTCTCGAGGCACGCGGGGAGTCGGCTAGAATAAATCCGCCTCTAATTTTCGTCGCGTCGCATATCGCGCGACGGCACGCGCTACACGGCACGGAATTAATTACAGGGCCGAGCGGAATTGCTGCGAGCCGGTCTGACGACGAGCGTCTACTGTGATCGACGGCCGTTGGAAACGGGGTTAACTGCCGCGATAATTATTATTCCACCCCGGCTGCGCAGGGGCGCGAGCGATTGAATTTCGAGCGCGAGCGGCGGGACTCGCTCTTCGCGTCGGCCGTTCGTCGCGCTAGACGACTAATTAATATCGCGCCGGTCGCGTAACTTGCCGGCGAATGCCTCGGCACGAAAGGGTTGCACCCCGAATCCTGAAAATACGCGCCCGCTGTCTCTGCCGCGCGCGCGCGCGCGGTCACGCGAGACTCGAGCACGACGATGTCACGCACGCCTGTTACGCGGCCCTCACACCGTGCTGAGGTGACCGACGGGGGCGAAATCCGAGGATAACAAAATATCCGGAGCAAGGGGAAGCAGGTAATCAACGAGTGGTCGTTGAGCCGAGTGTCCCCCCGGGGCTTTCGTTCTCGCGTCGAATACTTTGCTTTCGCAATGACTTTTCGCGCGTCGAGTACACGAGTATCGCGCATCGAGCAGCGCGACGACGAGGAAAAGTATGCTAGCTGACATGCGAAATTAACTCGAAGGCGAGTTTTTCCCCGGAGGGAGGAGATCGCGCGATTGTCGCGCCGATCGGATAAATTTGGAGATCGCAAGAGTGTTACGTTTATGAGACGTTTTGCATTCCTCTTCTCCATCGCAGAAATATCGCGGCGACAAGGGCGCGCGTTTCCCCTCCGGAGAATGTCACGTCCGTCTGCGAGGTTTCCCGAAGACGAGGACGACGGCATCTCCTCGTCCGCGTTGTCTTGTCGCAGACGGACGGAAGTATATTAAAGATGTTTGTTTAAACGAGAGATAAAGATAAACATGACGTTCAGGTAGCAACTTGGCCGGAAAGACCTTTCGTAGTCAGAGTAAACACTTCCGCGGAAATTCCGCAAGCAGTCTTCCTTTCTATCCACCCCCATCTCTCTCTCTCTCTCTCCCTCTCTCTCTCTCTCTCTCTCTTCCCCCTTCGACGGGACGTCTCGAGTCCGCCGAGTTGCGCTCTCCAAACACAGTCGCGAGCATCATAAAACCGATACCGTCGTGTGCGTTTTATCGACTGCCCTTCTACGAAGTGTCCAGCGACGTGGAATACAACGTGGCGTACCTATCGTCCGCCGCAATTAACTTTTTAATAAAGCTTCACGCGCGCGCGCCTTCGGTCCCGGGCGCAGTTCCCGCGACTAACCGACGCGGTGGGAAATTGATTTCCGTCGTCGCGCCGCGTCGCGCTTGTTTTTTCTTTTCGCCGTTTTTGCCCGCTTTTTCGTTTTTCCCCAGACCAGGTGTGTACCTGGCTTTATTGTCGCCCACGACCGCAGTCGACGTGAAACAGCAAGGGTGAGAAACGGTGGGAGGGGGGAGAAGGGGGGTTAGAAGGGAGAGGAGCCGGGGGCGGCGGCCTGCTTCGCGATTTGCGTATCTGCCGGTAGATAAAAGATACCGCTGCGCGGCCATTAATAGCAACCGAAATCCGCCGATCAAGCATCGTTAAGTGCGCGAACACGCGGCGCGCTCGACGTCGCGGGCCGAATTTTCCTGCGGCTTGTTATAGCCTGAGTAAATCGCGATAGCCGCCCACGTGGCCGTGTTTGTTTACAATTTTATCGGGGGGGAGGGTGGGGGGGAGGACCACCGGGGAAGGGGCGGCTGCCGTTCCTCGAAGTCGTGGCGGCACGTTATATATCGGCTTAATTCGATAATAATAACTCTGTTATCGCTAAATGATAAATAGCGGGCGGCGTAGTGCGTCCCTTTAATTTAATTCGTCGATTCCGGCCGCGGGGAGCGTTCCCACCGAGATTGATAATACGTCCGCGAAATTGCGGCTGCGGTCCGGAGTCTTCGGAAATTGGGCGGTCCCTCACAAAAATATTTTTCCGGCGTATCACACACTCACGCGTGCGCGCGTACGCGCACACACACACACACACACACACACGTGTAGACTTGAAATTTTAGCGACACGTCCAACATAGTCCGGCATATAATTAACTCGGTTGGAGCGCAGTTTATGCGTAGCATCACGAGTTATGATTTGCGCGCCGAGGCTTTTTTTTATCGAACTACCCGTCTCGCGAGACACTCTATCGAATAAATAGCAAAGGCTGAAGAATAGCCCCCCTTCCCCCCCCCCGCTGAAACAGCTTCTTCCGGAGAGATCTTCAATTAATCCCCGGAGAAAGTCGCAAGCCTCTTTTCTTAGATATGCTACCGACGAGAATTGCGTTTATTGCCCGCGAGTATTACGGGAGAAAGAAACGGCTCGCGGCATAAAACACGAAAGTTTCTCACCGTTGTTATACATGTGCGGCACGTGCAACAATTATATGAAAAATTATGAAGTACGAGTGCTCGGTTTACTGCTATTGTTAAGCCACGTTCACCACGGTGCGTGCAGCACGAGTCCCGTTAATAAAGCCGGACTTACAAGCGCGAATATAATTGTCGCTTTGCGACTTGCGGAATTGTCTTCGCGCTCTTGGCGTACGGGATTTTCGGTATTTTCGCAACGTACGTATTCGCATTCTCGCGCGGATGTAATTTTCAGCGTGTTTTCTCCTTTCCTCTTGAGAAAGGAACACGGTATTTGATCCCCGCGTGTCTGCGTCCGCGACGAGAGAAACGCGACAACCGGCGCGGACTGCTCCGACAAGACTGCGTTTCACCGAGATAATACCGGCTTGAATTTCTAGCTGAAGATTAAATATTCCCGGGCACACGTTATGCTTGATGCTCCGGGGCCGAGGCTCGATGCCAGCCAGGCGGCTGTCCCAATCGGTCGCGCCCGAGAAGAATAAATACGCGCGGATTGCGACGAAGAAATCCATGCAATTACGCGCGTTGCGCTCGGCGGCGCTATCGGAAATCCCGATAAACCGCAATCAAGGGTGAGCACCGTGATTAAAGCCCCGTGACGGTAATGGCGCCGATATAGCGCCGTATATAAATAGAATCCGACGTTGAATCGTTAATGGCGGCAATTCGTGTGCGCGGGAGCGCAGCGGTTGTAACAATATTTATGAATAGCGCGGGCGACCGATTCCACCGCGCGCATAATACTTCACTTTGATCAATATTTAAGCCGAGTTCGAAAATCGTGCTCGAAAATTCGGCGGCTCATCCCGAAAGAATGAATCATCCGCCTCGCCTCGCCTCCCCCTCCCCCCCGGCACACGTTGCCGTCGCGGCTGCGCGCGCGGCGCGTCTCTGCTTTCTCAATTCCACGAATAAATAAATAAGTATCCGCCGCTCTCTCCTGCGGCGACCTTTGAGACTTCCCTGACGTTTTATACCTGTTCTCGTACCTACAGCATGATATCGGCGGGACATTGAAGCCAGTTCGAGAAATGAAGTACTCGCTCGCGGAATGTGGCCCCCCGGAATCGGCCGATAAAATCTGTGGAATCTGTTTCACCGGGGCGGGAGGGGGGGGGAGGGAGGGAGGGAGGGAGGGGACACATTTCGATGTCGCTCTTTGTCTTAAACGCCGTATCTACAATGTGACTTTTCCAAAGGCGAAGGATATTTCTCGGGGAATTCCTCGGACGGTATTGCGAGCAACGACATAAAAGGAGAGAGACGGAGAGAAAGAGTGAGAGGCACGTAAAGGCTGAACCGCCCAAGTCGAGCCGCCTTAACGTGCGCCGTCGGATCCGCCGCGCGCGTTCGGGCGTAATTAATTAGAGTAATTTATGAGTGCAGCCGTCGTAACAGCGCGGTGGTTAATGTTTATCGCTTACGACGCTCGTATCGGCAGCATAATTTATCTCTGACCGACCGGCGCGCCGCGCCGCGCCGCGCCGCACCGCGTCGCTCGCACAATTCACTACTGTGCGCGCGGCCGCTAATTTATTTGCGAAATAATAATCGTCCGGTGGCAGATGGCGATGGCGTTTTTCAACCCCCCGCGCTCGCATCCGCGACGTAACGTATTGCGCGCGACCGTCACCACGCGCGCGCGCGCGCGCGCCTAAACGCCCGTCGGAGTGGCGCGCTGGTGCCGAAAAGTCGCGCGCGCGTATTGCGAAAATTGCTGCTTTACGCCCCGCGCTAATCTGACGACGCTATCGATATTTAACCGCGGATACAGGTGGCAGGCAACTGGCACATTGTACAATAAAGTTTCTGATAAAACGGCGAAACAACCTGCTATCGAGGACGTGCGGCAGTGCTGGCGGCGACACTGGTGGCAGGGGGGAGGGGCGGGGGCATAACAGGTGCGGTCATTAACACCAACTGTAAACATTTAATCAGGCAACACTTGGTCGCTTTAATTCCCGGAGGGAGAACGCGCGCCGCCGCCGCGCAAGCAAAATATTAACCGAAGAGCGCGGAATGACGATCCGCCGCGCCCGCAGGCGAATGCCGCCGCGATCGCGGCTGTTTGACGGCGGAAAAATTAATTAATCGTCTCGCCCATTTACCTTTCCCTCTTTACCGCCCGTCCTTGTCCCTGCCTCTCCCCTCCCTCTCTCTTTCTCTCTCTCTCTCTCTCTCTCTCTCTCTCTCTCTCTTTATTTTTTCCCTTTTTCTTTCGGATCGCCGGCGCGAGCGAGCGAGCGAACGTTAGCGCCGGGGGCGACGTTTAACGGCTGATTAATGCCGAGCAGACTAATTCGGGCAATCACGGCCATTCGCGTCGCGTCGCGTCGCGTCGCGTCTCGAGGAGCGTTGAATTAAATTGCTCTACTTGTTTCTTATTGCGAGCCGCGCCGCCCCACCGAGACGGATCGCAACGTGGCGCGACGGTGAGTTGCAGAGGAGGGAGGAAATTGTTTCTCATTTTAAATTTAGAATTCGGAATCCTCTCGGGGGCTTCAAAGCGACCCTTTAATTGCGACTCGAAATGGGAAAAATAGACTCGCGCGCGCATGCGAGAGAGACTGCGCAATAAGTTGTCGACGCGGCGAACAACGTCGGAGGGGAAACGCGCTCTCGTCGTTCGACACCTGAGACTTTGTCACGTTCGTACACGTGAGGAGAGGCCTGTCATATACGTTATTTCCGTCGCGCAATCAAACACTTCCACGGATGAATATTCACGCGTTACCGCCGGGCAACCGTACCGACCGACCGACCGAGCGGCCGAAAGTTAAAGCCAATTCAGGAGCCGCTAAAGTAAAACTGCAACACTCGGGCGAGCTCCGAGCGAACGAGCAGATGAGAAAGGGAGAGACAGAGAGAAAACGGTGACGCGTTCAAATTTACCCTTCTGTTATCCAGTTGGCGCGTGCATAGCAAACTACATATCGCGGCGGGAGTGGCCCTCGTTCTCTCTCTCGCGCGCGCGCATTGCTCTTTTTCCTACTTTATTGCCGCTCGCGGCCATTTAGCGCGATAAATTAGACGCCGGCTTCCAGTAAGCGCCGCGCGTTACACTGACGATCAAAGGTAATTTGATTTATGTATCCCGCCCTTGCCCCGCGACAGGGTGGTTGCTGATGCCGCGGCGGGAAGCGCGGGCCTCTCCTAGCAGATTCGACTTTCCCCGAAACACAGCGAATCCGCGCCATACACACACACACACACACACACACACATACACGCGTGCGCGCGCGGACGTGTATATCTACGAACTCGTGTAATTAACGTAAGGACGCGCGAGGGCGCACGGTTGCCCAAAGTTCCTGCCACATCGACCGTATAACGTGACGTTATAATAGAAACCGTAGACACGCCATCTCAGACGTAGGTCAAATAACGAGAATCACGGAGCCGTTTCAGACGTCGCGCGCAAGTTTCCGCAAGTCTCGGTACTAACCCTGCGAATTTCCGCGACGCTATTGAATGCACGTCTGAACGATGACGCGATGCGCGCATGACGACGGGGGTGCTGGGGGGCTTCGGGGAGGGAGGGCGGCGAGTATTCCGCAGCGTGATCAAACCATCAAACGCGGTGAATCGCAGTCGAGGAGCGTCGATTTTTGCTGTTTTCAGCCTAACGAGTCCTTTCGTGGCGAATGCGTCGCGCATCACTTTCAAGTCGCTGACAATCACGAGACGTGTCTTTCAGTGGCAATGCGACCGGCGCGTTCGCCGACGCCGCGCGTGCCAAGAAAACGCGCACGATGAATCTTTTCCCCTTCTTGCGCTCCTCTCTTTCTCTCTCTCTCTCTCTCTCTCTCTCTCTCTCTCTCTCTCGTTGCTGCATTCTCCGCAAGATCAGCGCAACGCTGAGCTACTTCCCCGAACGTGTGTTAAAGTATCCAACTCTCTCGCGTCCAAATGCCGACGCGAATGCATCGGTCGGCGCGCCAACGCGAAAGAGCGAACGCCCGGAAGTTAGCCGCGGCAACACGAACTCGCTGTTCCCGCCGACGACTGTGTGTAACTTTTGTCTGGGAACGCGATGAAATGGCTTTCCGTCAGAGCCGAGGGCCGGCTGTGTGTGTGTATCGTATCTCGGCTGAGCGAGCGAACGGCACGCGGATAACATCTTTAAATTTAGAAAAGAATGGCGATAAAGGAGCGTAGCGTACCATCTGCTACCCCCCGATACGATTGAGCCTGGCTGGAAAACAGGGTTAATCTCGTCAAAGAGCCCTGCAACGCGCACAGCGGGATCTATCGGGATTCCGACGGCTCGGCCGGCCGCGCACGTCCTACAGGATCCCGTGGATTTTCGTGTTGCGGAGGCAGAGCGGCGCGCGACGTGATTGTCCCGCGCCTTCATTTAAATTATTCACCAGGCAGAATCCCGAAACGCGTCGGGCGCACGCAAAGCGGCGGTGGATGCTCCGGGAGAGGCGAGACGCGGCTTGGCGAGACAAAGTGGCGTTCGTTCGTTCGTTTCGAAACTCATTTTCGAGCATAAAAGCCGCGAGTAGGCAAGAAATCGACGTTTATTAATAAGTACCGAGATCGCAGAGGGGGCTGTTTGAAAAGAGGAGTCGGCCCGAATTTACCCTCCCACCCCTCCGTCTCGCGTTGACGATAACATTTTTATGATCCATCATCGCAACGCGACGTACGTGTTCGCGGCATGACTAACGTCGCTTGTGATGGGATTCCGGCGCTTCGGCGAAAATACAATGTCCCGAATCTTCGAGGCTTTCAACAGAGATCAAACTTTCAACCCTCTGCGACTGTCGCCCCCCGATTTCCACTGAATGTACAAGAACCGGGTCGATAATTTAATTACCAAAGACACGCGTTCCCAGACATAAATGTAGTTTGAAACACGTGTATCCCCCCCCCCTCTCTCTCTCTCTCTCTCTCTCTCTCTCTCTCTCTCTCTCTCTCTCGTGTTCCTCTTTTCGTCGGCTCTTTATTGGCTGTTTCGTCAATTTTACAGCTGCAATTCATTGTAGTTAATTGCTACCTTGATAACGCGGTTGTGTATCACCGGCCAGCGCACGATGTGCCGAAATTGATTCCTCCGAGACGTCGGACGTGCGTGTCTTTGAAACGACGACTTTTAACAATGATATCGGGTCCCTTCGGCGAGTGCACAGCGTCCCCTCCGAGGCTTTCAACGCGAATTTATTGCGGTCATAATCTCGCATGCGTTATTCCCATCGAGCGAGCGGCTATTTTTATCAGTCACACACAACCTTCTCAAGCGGCTAGTCCAATAAAATCTTCAAATGTCCCTCCGCGAATTGCGAGGCGCGCGCGCACGTGTGTGTGTGTGTGTGTGTGTGTGTGTCTGTCACTGTGCGGCAAGAAATAAGAAGCGGAGGGGCAGTGGAGAAAAAAAAAAAAAAAAAGATAAAAATGAAACGGGAGGACGATATCGAGGCGGACTTCATTCGTTAGCGACGACACACACGCTCGGCCACGCATATCTCTTATCGCGCGCGGCTATTAAAGCCCGCTATCAAACATAACGTCGCTTTGAAGCTCGGATTAGCTGGCCTCTGCGGAATTTCGATGGCCGGCAAGATCAACCGTTGTAATATCGTCGAGCGCCGCGCGCTGCACCGACCGTACCTGATTGCTTACCGGGGATTAAAGGGTTTATGTGCGGGTGCGTGTCCGCTAAACGATGCAATTTATCTGCGACGTGTCGCGAAGCTCGACGAGCCGTAATATTGCCGGTGAGTTATTAAAGGGCCGAACTTGAGGGGCCCGTCCGCTTCCGCGCACCCGCGCGATCTATTCGAACTAGCAACATCAAGGGAGGCAACTTGCAGATTCGGCACAAATTGAGATGTTCAGCCGTCTATGAAAATTAATTTAGACGAAGTTCGCGGATATCCCGGTGTGTTGCCCGTACACGCTCTAATACCCGGGCGTGAGTTTCGCGTTTAGATGCGAGAGTTAGCACGGCCAGGACTTTACTGCCTCCCCTCCCCTCCCCTACCCTCCCCTCCCATCCCGCCCCCCGTTAGTAAAACTACGAAGACAGTCGACGCGAGCGCGCGACTACGCAATAACAATTTAAGGCTGATAAAGTGAAATTAGAA
Organism: Harpegnathos saltator; assembly: GCF_003227715.2. Taxonomy (NCBI): domain Eukaryota; kingdom Metazoa; phylum Arthropoda; class Insecta; order Hymenoptera; family Formicidae; genus Harpegnathos; species Harpegnathos saltator. The sequence continues at coordinate 218,262 of NW_020230315.1, read as the reverse complement.
ACTTCATCTCGCACAATCATCTTAATAAACGCGACGGCTAATTACGGGGAGCGCGCGCTCCTGCGCGGACATTTAATCCATAAGCCGAATGTGTACACCGTGTATATCCGGCTTCGCGCGCTCGTCGCCGATCGATATTGTCTCCGAGTCGCGATCGCATAGCCAGGTAATTGCTCTCCGGAGCCGCTTCTCCGAGCGGAGACGTTGGCGCGACTGAAGGCGACTAAACGCGGTCTGTTCTCTCGCGGAATTGTTTCACTCGAGAGCGTTTGATAGCGATTTCTCCTCGCTCTTGGCGTATCTCTCTGCGCGCTCGTATTATTCTCGGCTCGGCTGTCCCGCGAACGTAAAAGCTGCACGCGGCCGACGAATATGTTATATCAAAGCGTGAGCGGAGCGCGAGAGCGAGAGGGAGCGAGTTGCAAATTCGGCACGGCGTGTTCAACCGTTTATGCAAATTCATTTAGACAAGGTGCGGCCGTAGTTGCGCGCGCCCGCACGTCGCGAGAGAACGCAATATGAAATACGCCGCGCATTGACTGTTATTGCGATTGCGGGTAGCTCGTGCCCGTAACCACATTCGAGATGCGATGCACTGTAATTACGACGTCGCTGTAATTACTGTCTCAAGCGCGGCGAATATGTGTGTCAAATAATAACGGCACATCTCTTTAATCTCTTTCGAGTCTACCGCGGATTCTCCCCCTTCACGTCTCACCGCGCACAGGCTCCCGTTGCAGGAATAGCGAGACGAAGAAATAAAGATCACGCGTGTGTGGCTCTGATTTACACAGAGAGATAGAAAGAAAGAAAGGGGACGGGGGGGGAGGAGGGGGAACATCATCTTCGCGAGAGATGGAGCAATTAATTTCTTTCGTCAAAGTTTCATTTCACCGAGCGATCCAACCGGAGATGGACGAGACATCAAGACGCGCGGACGGGGGAGATAAGTAGTTAAAATCCGGAATTTCCGGGTCTAAGCCGTGGCGGAAATCTCTTATAGCTCACATCGGAGAAGATAGAAATTGATCTCCGGTCAAAGGCGCGATCGCGTCAGCTCGATTTATATCTCGCGAAACGTCGCATTAATAATGGAGGAATGGCGGTGGCGCAGCTCTCCTGAAAATGTGCTCTCATCTCGGTCGTGTACCTCCTTATCCGGCGCGTCAATAAACAATGCGGGTAAGACGTCAACCGCGAGGCAGCTGAGACGCAGCCGATGCGCGGGGATAAAAATCCGGGGAAGGTTATTGCGCTCTAGCCGGTGGCGCGGCGCGTTAATCGATTAGCGCTCACGGTAAAAGTCGGAGCGGTGATAGCGTAAATAAGTCCTCCGATGCGCGACTGCCCGCTGCGCGAAATACTGCGTCTCTCACGGAGTCTGTCTGTCTGTCTGTGTGTGTGTGTGTGTGTGTGTGTGTATTCCTCCCGTGTGCTCTACGTGGTCGTCGGAAAGACCACGTAAGAGGAAAGGAAAGAGAAATTACGGCGCGCGTTTGCGCAACTGCTTCGATTCGATCGCGCCGAGCGCGCTATTAAAATCAGATACGGTGTCCCCCGTAACGCGGATTAGAGGGGGCGGGAAGGAGGAAGCGAAGCGAAACGAAATTCATTACGATACCGTGACAGAGTCGAAAGACGCGGCGGTATCTTTCCACGGGATTATCTCGGCGAATGTAAGTTCGATCCTCTCAGCGCCGATATCCGCGACGTCTCGAGCGTCCGGTTACTCCCGCACGAAACTACGTTCCTCTTTCCTCACGCGCGAGAACAATCATTCTATACCGGTTTCTCATCGCGAAATTGCAGCGCGCGCGTCGGAACGTGACGTAATGAAGTTACGCGAAAGCGGTCCGATTAATCGCCGAATACCGCCGCTTCTTAATATCGCCGTCTTCCCTCGCCCTCGCCGCCCGCGGTAGAACGGTGCAGGGAGGGAGGGGAGGGGGGAGGACAGAGCGAATGGGCGAAACAGATCGTTTTTCCGCGATTACGCCGGGACATTTAAAAGGGGCTTGAGGCGTGAAAGAAGTAAACTTCGTTTCCGCCTTATCTCGAGACGGATGCTTTGACTGTCTTCATCCGCGCAAACGAAGTTAGGCGTCAACCTGGACTTCCTCTCTCCGCGGCGGCACACCGAATCGCGATATCGATCGCGATGCAACGCCGGTCCTCTCGCCTCTCGAGTTTTCCGCGAGCTGTCTGAAGGATTTCTCAAGTTTCGGATGCCGGCGGAGCGAAGTATAAAGTTTTTCAAGTGGATTTCCTCCTACTTTCGGCCTCGCGCATCAAAGAGCTTCACGGCAGCCCCGACGAGTAATGCATTATGAAATTATCCCCGCGCAAAGCGGATACGCAATAAATATTTGCCGGCGACTACAGTGAAATATCCTTTGACAGGCGAGCTCGCGCGCGAGCGCGAGCAGGGTGTAAAAAATATTAAAGCTTCATGAAGCCTGTTGAGCGAAGAAGTAGGGGGGAGGGCGGGAAAGAGCGGCACGAGAGAGAGAGAGAGAGAGAGAGAGAGAGAGAGAGAGAAAAGAGAAGGAAGCGCAAAAGCTCGACGTACACAATCCGCGATATGTGCGAAAATTACCAGCCGATAGAAAAGGCGCGGCTTATGCAACACGGCGGGGAGTTTCGGGCTTAATACGTAGATTTAATTTTCTCTAATTACGAGCCGCGCGACGCAGTGATGCGTGCCGGATGCTGCGCATATGCATATTCGACGCATGTGGCTTGCGTTTAATGAGAAGTAGAGACGGCGCGCGTTCATGTGCGGACTCGGGGTGAGAGGTATAGTACCGGTGGTAGTGGTGGTGGAGCAGGAGGAGGAGGAGGAGGAGGAGGAGGAGGAAGAAGAGGAGGAGGAGGGCCAAAATAAATTTCACAAACGCTCATCGGAAGCGTTGCATACGTGTTTGAACTCTCGGGAGTGATTGTCGGCCGACGGTCGGCTTACGAACGAAACGCGCAACGGAGGGCGTTGCCGGTCGGCGCGCGATTGAACACATGCACGGTTGGCTAAACACCGTGCAATTTCCATGTCCAATTTGCGGCTTATGTAAATGCGCTGCCGCATTTCATAATTATGCGCGTCAAATGCGACGGTTCGGCCAATTCCTCCGCGACGCTGGCCGTGTTGCGCGACGGCGCCGGGCCGCACCGCCTCGCCTCGCCTCGCCTCGCCTCGCGGCGCGGCGCGGCGCGTCGCAGAGAGTCAAGAGGGGATCCTCCGTGTTCCGAATTCAAACGTTACTTACTTTGCGAATTGCTTCTTTGCTTGCTCTGTACCGAAGTCGAGCGCTAAGTACATAGCGTTTTATAACGGACGAATGGGATCGCGGCAGTAGAAGTGGCGTACAAACAAGAGCGAGTTTCCCCGGATAGGACCACGAAAGGCCGGCCCGGTCGCTCGGCCGGCCGGCCGGCCGGCCGGTGGATACGCGTGGATGAAATTAATTTTGAGAGTAGACGAATGGCGAGCGGAGGAACCGGTTTAATTAACGATCGAAATGCAATCACGACGTTCGATGAGAGAATGCCACCGTGGACGTTTGTAGTCACGTCGCGCGCTGTATACGTTACTTAATTACATCCTCGGCGGGAGGAACGGCGGAGGAGGAGGAGGAGGAGGAGGAGGAGAGAAAAAGGAGAGCGGAGAGGGCTGGTTACAACGATGTCGTAGCTGCGGATGAAAAATGAAAAGAAAAGGAAAGAAAAAACCCGATAAATATTATGTGTCACGGGTAGTCTACGAAGTTCGATCGATGTGTTGCTTGCCTTCATGGTCTCGGAAAATGAACTCAATATTGGGGACGCGCTTTGATCCTTAACCAGCTCTCTCCGGATAGGTCGGGGAAATCGCTTTCAACTTTGGACGACGATAAAATGTAAAATAAGATCCTTACGAGAACCACGTCATCTTGTCTCGAACGAGATTAATAACGCAAGAACGTAGCGGTAATATCTAGCGGGTTCATTAAAAAAGTAGATTTCTCATTCCGGGCCTTCGGAAGGAGGAGAATTGACGTTAAGTTCGGAGAAGAACTTGCGCGCGCGCGCGGCCTTTGATAGAAAGAGTTTAAAAAAATAAGAGGATTTAATATCGCTTGCGGAGGTAATAGCCGTCGCGCAGCATCGGCGAAAGCTTTATGAATTCTCCACTCGTGTTGCAGTATTCGCGCCGATAATTAAATAAGTAGATCGCATTAATGCTCGAATAAAGAGCACGACGGCTAATTGTGTTTCGCAGCGTGGTCACGTAAGCGAACAACACATCGTGTAAGCTGAGATTTACAAATTATCGGGCGCAATTAAAGTCTGTCGCGTTAAATCGCATTTATTATTTCGTCGCGTCTCGTTAGCATTTAGCCGCTTTGGAGAGGCCAACGTTTTTCAACGATAAAATACCGAAGTCGAACCGGGCGCAATTATTAAAAATACGCCGCGCCGTGGTCCGTGTGCGCGAAATTCGCGAAAAATATTTTACCTTTATCGTGGCGCAGGGCGCGCACATGATCGATATTGTGTCGTAATATTTCAGTGGCTCGTCTGACGACACATAGGACTCTCGTGAGAGAGAGAGAGAGAGAGAGAGAGAGAGAGAGAGAGAGAGAGAGAGAGAGAGAGAGAGAAAGAGAGAGAGGGAGAGGGAGAGGCGCTTGAACGTCGTAAAAGAAGGCCGGAGGCAGGGTGCGAAAATTGTTTCTTTGTTCCAAGGCAAGAGAAGACAGCAAAGAATTCACTTTAATTTTACACTCTGAAGCGCCCACGGACACAAAGACCGGACGATGGACCGCTTTAGATCACAGAGTGACCCGTCAGACAATATTTCCGGCAGCGAGGGAGAGGAATTCTTCGAGAGGTCCGGCAAATGATCTTCTCCCGACGGATAAAAGTAAGAGGAAGACGCTCTCGCGTGTGTTCCTTGCGTTCGCTCGCGAAATTGTACGCGACGGGCGGATATCGAGAGTCAGGAGACAAGGGGGGGGAGGGGGAAGAGATCGGAATGAGACCGGTGTAACCGTGAGAGATGTGGTACATGTAGCGGGCTGTCGACGCGGACCCGAACAATTTCGCACTCATTCGGAAATATATTCCGCGCGAGTTTTTAGTCGGAGCCGCCTGCGCGGAGGCGGCATAATAGACACGGCCGGCAATTATGTCGCGCCCGCGCAAACGGCCGCTGATTACTCCGCATTCACGGATTACGCCGGCCCGGGAACCCGTTCCGGCGCGCAGTATCGTGGAGAAGTTGCGAGGATAATGACTGACGAGGGAGACGTAATAAACGACGGTCTCTCCTCTTTTATCGCCGGCGTGGCGAGGCCGCCCGCTATTCGGACCAACTCTAAAACCCCAAGGTGCCACCTAATCTCGAAATTGTCGTGTAAAACGTTACGATTTGAGAGAGCGAGAGCGAGAGGGGGGGGAGACAGAGAGAGAGCCTCGTTATGTTTCGGGTTAAATGCATTTCCGTATAACTCGACTCTCCACCCCCAAAGATCACGCATCGCCCGTAAATGTTTCACGAGTTACGTTAGTTCTGCTAAGTGCACTTTGTGCTCGTGAATATTGTAGCGAACAATCCGGGCGTCGGTTGTCATTCGATTGAGGAGCGTTCTCCACGATTTCGCGAAAGGAATTGCTTTTTAATCATTTATAACAACGCCTACTTTGCAGCGCGCTGCTTGTTTCCGCCCAAAGTTCGCCCGACTCTTATCTTGCGACTGCATCTCTGTTTTTTAGTGTCCGATCTTATGACATCGCACGGCTTTCGGGAATCGATATTTATTCCGAAACCGTGCAGAAACACTTATCTCTCTCAATTATCGCCAAGTTTCGACTGAATTTTCCGCGAAAAAACACATCTCCCCTTTCATCTTCGTTTCGCGTGAAATAATCGTGAATGAGCTTATGATACGATGTTAAAAAGTTGCTCGACAATTTGGATTCACTGTTGCATCAGCGACAAACGTCCGACGCAAGAAGGCTTAATTGCGAACCCGGAGAAACGTAATCGTTACATCCTCCCGACGTAGCCGTCATTAACGATCGACTCGACAGCGAAAATCGAGCGTGCTGCGCTTAACGAGACAGAGAAACGGCCCGAAGAAATCTCCCATCTCCGGCTTAATTTTTTAACGACTTTCTTCCGGGTGGTACGTTACAAACAATCGAAACAACGGCTCTAATGAACAGGAAGACGAGCTTGCTCGCGAATGCATGCGCACTCGAAGGAAACGAGCGTGCACTTAATGGTTTCCCTCGGGCGACAGTCATGGCACTGAAAATATCAATTCCAGCTGCGCTCCCTGGGAGCAACCTAATCTGGCAGCGTAGCGTGAAACGATTTAAATCCAGTTCTGTAGCGCGCTACACACTAAGGAGATTTCACTTAAGCCAATCCGCCGTGTGGGATTAAAATTTAATCTCGAAAAGATGTTAACAAATAGCAGACGGAATTTCCGCCGTCGTTTCTCCGATCGTACGCTTCTCTCTCTCCCTCTCCCCCTCCCTCCCTCCCTCTCTCTCTCCCCCTGTCCCCCTGCCTTTCTCGCTTCGCGTTGGCATAACCCGATGAGTTAAATCCCGAGCGCGCCGGTCCGTTATATCCCGGGCCCGCGGATAAAGGATCGAGTTAGACGCTTGTCATATGCACGTGGCACATTTTTGTACGCGTCAGATGTTCCGACGGAAATTAACGATGCAGATTTTAAAGGGCGAAATTCTATGCAGATCGCGTCCTCGCGAGCCGCGCGCGCGGGCTCGCGCTCTCGCGTGTTCGTCGCATTCCTGCCTCGAATCGTATTAATTAAAAAAACGGGGGACACGCGTAATGAAAAATCCGTCGCTGGCGGATCGCACAGGGGGATCGCATATCGCGATTGGGTATTGTTCGATTGTGACACAGGCCGCTCGCGTATGCGCGTCTGCGAGATATTATGAACGCGTTCGCTTTGGAACGCGTAATAAAGAGACTCGTATCTTCCCCACTAATTCTTTTTCTACCGATATTACGCTCAACAGACTACAGCATTGTCTTTTTCCGTTTTTTTCCCTTTCCTCTTCTTTTCTGCAGCGTGGGCGTCTCTCCTCGGAACACGCGGCAATAAAGGGCTCGCGTGCTCTCTTGAGTGTTAGTGTCTCTCTATTAATACTTCGAGAGATCTCTCCGCCGGTCGCGATTGTGCCGCCGCCGGTTCGCAAAGGACATCGTCAGGTGGATCGCGTTTCGGCGGAATTCAAGCGACTGCTTCGTCGAGCCGAGCATACGCGGTGCGGTATGCGAGGAAACAAATCGAGCAAACGGGTAGGAAGCGCGCGTGGATACTTGCCGCGGAGAGAGCGGAGTGTATTATAAACGCGTCTTAGATCGCGCCAATGACAGTTTGATCGATTTTATTATTAGACCGGGGACACGTAATGTCCAGGTGCATTAAGCGCACGGGTATTGTGCGGGAAAGCGGACGGAAAGGACACACGCGTTATTGTGTCTGCCGCTGCGACGAACGTGCAAGATCCAATACGTAGTCCCTGTCCCAGCGGATGGAAGACGATTTTTCTCACTACAAAAGGCTTTAAATCGTTCCGCCGTAATGGCTATACGCGACGCGAGACGCGCGAGTATAATACGTGTATTCCATGCGCGTGTTTCTCGCGCTAGCCTTTATCCAATCCACGCGAATCTCCCGAGCGATTCCTGCAGCCGTTCCGCGAGTAAGCTTCGCTGGGACGGATCCGCGCAAAACTCGAATCCTCCTTCGACCGACTCGAGAGAGAGAGAGAGAGAGAGAGAGAGAGAGAGAGAGAGAGAGAGATCCCGCTTTAGATCTTAGTTTAGATGCATAACTGCGAACGATCGAGTTGCACTCGATCTGCGTCAACAAATTGAAGAAGGCGGATCGCGCCGATTCCGAGTCGATCCCTACGCGGTCCGAAACTTGCAACGAGTTCGCAATATCTATCTCGAGTCGATGCTCACGCGTCGTCCTTCGTTTCCCCATCTATAATTGGTAATTGTCCTTTCGCCGACGCGTGACGTATCGTCACGAGGCTCTCGCGAGCGAAAAACAAGGATTTTAAGCGCGACGGCGAAGTCGCCGGATTTACGAGCGACGACGCACCGTCGTCGTCGTGAGAAAGTTGCGCGATAAATAAGGCATTAAAAGGACACGGAATACCGGTTCGCGTAAATTATTCAAATACGGCTACCGAGTCGATGCGCGGCGATGCACCGGCCGGCTAAAAATGTATTCGCGGCGTCCCGTAAAAATTGTAATCGGCGCGGTGTTGTGTTTCGCACGACTGGAAATCCATTAGGTAAGATGATACCAGAGAGAGCGGCTGATAGAGGGAGGTATTATGTCTACCTGCACGGCGAGTGCGTGCCTTTGGGAACGAGGTTCTTTCCGTGAGAAGGAGCTAATAAAATTTGCGGCTCAAGATCGCGTTACGAAGTTTTTTTTCCTTATCGGGCGGGTCTTTGGATAATCTTTTCTTTTTTCCACGTATTATATACAGGGCATTCCGAAATTGCCGCGCGACTCTTCGTCTTCTTATTTCGCAGTTTAATCGGGGCGGGAAATTCGTAGCGGGGAAACGTCACGATGATTTCCGGATTACGAACGATCAGAGTTTATTCCGTTTGTTAAAAGTAACTTCTATTCCTTTGTAATTTCGCAACGTCACGCAATTATCGGGGTAACAAGTATGCATCGAGAGAGGCTGATGGTAATTATATCTTTCAGCTGCCTCAACGTGAGAAACAGGTCGAGAAATACTTAACGAGTTTTCAAATACTTGGGCGAAATTTGCGAGATTGTCACATACTTTGCGCTAAGTAGTCTTGGCCTATACATGATGTCTTAAAACTACTGTGCTATAACTTAATAGCGCACTTTAGAACTTTACATTACAGTGAAATATATTATACACTGCAGTTTACGAGTTGTAAGCGGTGATAATGATCATAATAAGTAAAATTACGATCTTGACCGCTCGAAACCTGTTCGAGCATTCTGCACTGCTAATTATGAAAATCGTGAAATTTAAATCCGCGAGGAGAGTAAGCGCGGCGCGAATTAAAGACCGGCCAGTGCCGTTGATCGCGGAATCTATCAACATGAGCGAAATAATCTCTCTCTCTCTCTCTCTCTCTCTCTCTCTCTCTCTCTCTCTCTCTCTCTCTCTCGTTCATTCCATGTGCACACGAATTCAGTGTGCAGTGGCGCAATTCTGATTTGCACATTACGCACTGCTCTGTATAATTACGGGATCGCACAGAATGAATAATTCCATCAAGTAATTTGGCAAAGTTTGAGATAAAAATAATAAAGCGAAACATTGATATAAATAAGTTTGCCAAAAAAATTAACATTAGAAATATTCAACGGTTCAATGTATTCACAATGCTTGAAACTACGAGATAAACATATTTAAAAAGGCAATCCCGTAATTATTCGCAGCATCGTATTGTCTGACAGTGCAAAAATATTCATATAAATCGCGTTAATTTTGTCGAAAATTTCGAAACATCCATCACCTTGAATCTCTCAATGTTTATTTATGTTTTTTGTGACTCACCGACACAGCGTCAACTCAGAGCCGGCCACGTTCCGCTGCCTCGATCTAAAACAAAAAAAAGAATTGTTTTGCCCATTAGATTTAAGTCCCGGTCTGACAGAAGAGTATGCTTTAATACGAGTGAGTTGGCTCTTTGTAACCGTATAATTCAATGATTTTTATAGCGCTTGATCATTATAATAAAGCAAGGTTCCCGATTCTTGGAAATAATAATGACGAAAAAATCAAACTCTATTTACCACGCACTCAGCCTGCGCCGGCTCTCATTGGCCCGTTGCTCTCTGCTCGATTAAAAACGGTATAAGAGGCTTAAATAGCCATTTGATTTTTACTTGGACTCAAATATCATCGACCGCAAAGAGAGTCAAATGGAAAAAGTACAAAAAGAGTACAAACTCACCTTCGAGCCGACCCTGCTCGGCCCGAACCGGATCCTCCGGTACAGCATCCTCTGAATACGCATCCGCCATGTGGTCGCAGGATTCGCCAGACCTGAAACTGAAAGCAGACGTCCCAATTAGTTATGTTCATGGACAGCTTGCGGCTATAATTGGTTGCTCCTTTAAATTCGAAAAAAGTTATATATGCGGTGGTTACCTTTCACTGTGGAAAGCGACTCGATGTTATTTTATCACGGTACACTTCTCGCCGCACACACACACACGCGCGCGCGCGAAATAAAGCACTTCACTTCGCGGACGCACGCCGATCGGAGAGGAAAAATCCGCGATCGAAGAGGAAAGGGCCGCGCGACGTGCCACGACGTACACATCTCCGTGTCTAAGCCTGTTTTGATCAATGATCGAGGCGCGGGCTTATATTTGTTATTGACCGCGCGCGCGGCAAGGTTAAACGAAGTGCGACGCGTCGTGTCACAATTGAGCGAGCCGATACACGATGTTGCCGATCATTTAACGTTTCTTACACGACGATGTCAATATTATGGAGCTTTTTGCGCTATTTCGTCCTTCGGCACGCGCTTCTCGGAAGCGCATCTTGCCCGTATTCCCGCGTGTCGTGGTGAAATTTACCGATATCAACGTTGACTGTCAACGTCAAACGATCGATAATATCGAAAGATAATTCTGGCACAATAAATTACTCGCGCGATAAATTACTTATCCGAAAAGATGTCGATGCGCGTTTGACGGACGGCTAATTTGACGACTGCAATAAGAAAGCCGCAAGGAAACGCAGCGTAACAATCGTTATCACCAGATGCACATATCGATTGCGTCTGATTGTGCAGGGTTCGGGACGGAATTTTGTGTGTCGAAAGAAATCAGCGCATCAGCGAGTAAGGCAATAGCGCAATTTCGTAATCGATAATTAAACCCGGCTATAACTCGCGGATGACGTGCACGTGGCGATTACGGCGCATTGCCCCCCCTTTCGTCCGTCTACTTTGGCACACGAACATAAAGTTATTCATAAGTCGTGATTTATCGCCAGGACGTATTCACCGCTGCATCAGCGGTGAAGACGTCCGAATTTGAAGGAGACATATTAACTTATCGCAGAGATCACGTAATTCCGCGGTCAACGGTTTACGTCGTTTCCGCCCGAAATCGTCTGTATCTCGTTGAATGATGTTTATCTCGCGTCACTGTTACAAGCGAGCACGCTCGAGATCGTTACCGATGAAACGGTAGCGCCAGAGCGCTCCTATCAATTTCGCTCGTCCTGTCCGTCGTGGAAGTATGCCAAAAATGTAGTCGAGGGAAATTACTGCATCCCGCGCGCGCGCGCGGAAATGTCGACGATCCATTATTTATTAAAAGATATCGCCGCACGTGCTCCGGATATTAAAGGTCAGCAGCATCCGCGAAACTCCCGGGCCGTTTCGAATACGCCCGAGCACCTTCCGAGAGAGGAATTTTTTGCTTGGTGTACATTCTCACGACCGCGCGTCGTCATTTCTTCCTCTCTTCTCTCTCTCTCTCTCTCTCTCTCTCTCTCTCTCTCTCTCGTTCTCTGCTCCTTACAAAGCCTCGCCTCGGTGGCTTCTTATCCTGCCTCCGCTTTAAGCCCACTTTACACTCCAGAAACTTTCTCGTAACCTTCTCCGGCCGACGCGTCACGTAATCGCGTAACTCCGCCATCCGCGAAATTTGTTGCCGCCTTTATCACGCCGGCACGTACGTTTCCCGGTGAAATTTTATTTTCCGCCCTGTAATCGTCCATCGGCGCTTTAGACGCGGCCGATCGGAGCGCGATGGCTCAAGGATCTACTCTACAACGTCTCTCGACGGATTAAGGGAGTTTATAGCGTTATATATCCAACCCATAACCGCGCGCGCGCGCGCGTGTCTCGCGATAACGTGTATGTGGGTAATGGCGCGTAATTACATGGGTCGTTTAACGTTAAAAATTCTCGCTCGCGGTTTCGCCGTGGAGAGCCGTCTCCTCTCCTCTCAGTGGAGGACTGTATTGGTTCGGATTAGCGCTGCTGAGTGGCTGCCTCTCTCGGCCGGATAAGTTGGGCGTGCGGCCCTCTGGAAATCGGCAGGAAGGCTCATGTTTGTTTCGTTCCGCGGCTTTCGGAGGTTTACATAAATAAATGCGGAATGAACGTGTTTTGATCGTTACGGACGCGTGAACATTAACTCTTAACTCGCGTCTGGCCCGCGTCCCCTTTCACGGCATTAATGATATGCCGGGTGAATATTCATTTGCGGATTACTTTCATGCAAATTAACGGCGCCACTCCTCGAGCATCGATGGCGTTGCGCGGGCGGTTGGCTGCGCGCGTACTCGGAGTTCCGAAAGTCTTAAAATGAAGCAGTTTGCAAACTTGATACGAACCTAATTACTCCTCACCGGCTTCATCGTCAATAAAACACCGTGTACACCGTGGCCTCGTAATTTCGATTTCGGTCCTTTTAATGAGTCGTAAAAAGGATCGTTGAGCCACGCGTTCGCGCTTGGCGGGGCCGGTGCGGTGGGAAACGGGTGCGACAGAAAGACTGTCATGCATTTTCGCGGCTGAGAGTCAAGCCGGCCGTATGTCGTCGCCGTAAAAAATTTTAGCGACTGCCGTAACACGCACGGGCCAGCGAGGTGGCAATTAAGCGCGCGGGCGCTATCGTTTAGCACCGCGCTTTATCCCCGTCCGTCGGTCACGCGCACGAAAAACGAACGTAGGACTTGCCGCGGGGTTAACTGCATCCCCGGCCATCATCGATCCCACGAAATCCGATATCGCCACGGAGTGAAACGACCTGGCGTTACAGTATACCCTGAGTTTCCTGCCTTCTGTGCCTTTGCGGCTTGTGAGTCATGTAAGGTGACTCTCTCTCTCTCCCCCTCCCTCCCTCCCTCCCCCCCCTCTCTCTCTCTCTCTCACTCTCTCGCACGCGCGCGCTCGTCTCGCTCCTGGAGCATGAATGGAAATAATAAATTTCTGACCGCGAGACATGACGAGAGTACAATGTCGCGGCTGGACTACCTCGAGACTTTCGGACTAGGCGGCTCACCGTGCGCTATCAAATAGGTGAAGCGACGATTCGCCCGACGCGATGCGCCGCCGGCTAAATTTCGTTGCTCCCCTGTGCGCGGGGAGATTGCGGGGACGTTTCAATTGTAAACCTTGAGCGAGAAGGAGAGAGAGAGAGAGGGAGAGAGAGAGAGAGAGAGAGAGAGAGGGAGAGAGAGAGAGAGAGAGAGCAATAGTTCGCCGTACAATCGGAATAATTCAGGGGATCGCATTCGAATGTTCTTTAAAGCCGAGATTTCTCAGCGAGCCCGGCTTTTTTTTTCCCAGTCGCGGATCGCGGACGCAATCACATCTTCTTGTAGTCTAGCTCATTCAGGACGTCGACGACGCCGGCGATGGAGGCTGTCCGTCAGCGCTCCGCTACGCGAGCGCATACATCGTCGACGCGCGCCTTTATCGAGATGCGCTCTAGATTTCGAGGGCGAACGTATAGCTCGCTTTTTACGCACACATCCGCGCGGGATTGGAGGAGACTCTTTCGCGAAACGTGAGATGCTCTCTTCCGCCGATGGGACCGTTTGCATCTTTTTGCATCGCGAATGAGATCCACTTCCGCGAGGCGTCGCAATGAGATTGTAATCTATACGTCTCGTCGAGTAGTCGGACGGTCGGCGACACCTCTCGAAATAGATCTACAATTTAAAAGCCGCTTAAAGCGGACGTAAGAGTCGTATTCCCGGTTCCGTAAGACACATAGGTCCTGCATACCGAGTGTCCCGGAGATGTCGTCGTGTTCAGTCGACTGTGTGTTTCCCGACTTTTTTATGGCTTTCGGCTTGATTGAAGCGATCAAAAGCGAAGCGAGTCCAACGGCGGATAACACGTAATCTCGACGTGTAACATAAAAGCGATCGTGCTCCATTTTCAGGAGACTTTTCTCTCTCTCTCTCTCTCTCTCTCTCTCTCTCTCTCTCTCTCTCTCTCTCTCTCCCTCCCTCTCTCTCTCTCTCTCGTTTCTTTCCTTTTTCTTCTTAAAGACTGTCCAGTACATCGAGAAAATGCTGAATTCAATGCTGAAAATTAACAACTTGCCAAAGAAATCGATAGTGCTTGCGATCGAGTATCCGTTGGAGAGTTCTCAGAGTAAAGAAAGATTTCGGGGGAGGAAAGAACGAGGTGGTTTCTCGGGACATCTTGTATACAAGAGGAGCATCGATCATTCCGGTTGATCCGCTTTCGAAGACGGAAGCGAGAACTTGCAGTTACTGCTTTTTCTATGGCGCGTGAACGGCGCTTCGTCCGTCCGTTCGTTCGCTCGCTCGCTCGCTCGCAGAGAGAAGTTGTTTTTCATTTAAGAAAAGATACCGCCGCCGCGTCCGCGGGGAAATTGATTCGACGTCGATGTGCGTGAAAGGTCACGTAACGGGATTGATGAGATTATTGGCTCGAAGGGCTCGCCATTTCAAGCTCTAATGCAACAAGTGAAAATATTTCTGGTAGAAGTGAGGATCGATGGCTCACCGACAAGGAAAGAAGGAGCGATGATGCAGCTTTATTATTAAACGCAATTCTCGCGATCAATTTCGCTGCGTTCGCCGGTAGTCGCAGGAAGCACGGCGTGCGTTAAACATTTCAACGTCTCTGCCCGAGGCTTCATTTGCCGATGAAAATTTCAGATGTACGTTGGAAACCCCACGGATACGATCGAGACATTCCCGACAATGAGGTATATTTATCCGCTGAATGAGAAAGTGGATATGCCTCGTAGCACTGGCTGAAGCAATACGAGACATTGCAAGGCAAGATCGTTCAGGCAAGAGCTTTTGCGTTTGCCAAGCAAAGGACGACCGATAGTCCGAGTCCGAGTGATATGGCGGATACAGCGGATTAATGGAAATAAGTGTCGCGAGATCAGAAGCCGATATGCTCATATCGAGAGAGAGATAGAGAGAGAGAGAGAGAAGGAGAGAGAAAGATCAACAACCGAGCCTCTGGGATCGCTAAGAAGCTTCCGGCCATTATTTTCCCGGATCAGAAGCCCTCGGCTTCTTATTTACGCGGCTTTGCAATATTTATGAAAATATTTTCCAATCTCGAAAGCGTATACGTAAACGCTCTGATATTCTCTTTCATACTTCTCGGGGTATTTTCTTCCGCGAGGAAACACGCAAAAAACAGTTGCTCCACTTTACTCATACAACCTATTATGCCCGCGAAATTTCTCCTCAAGGCAACAAAAGGGCATTTTATGGTGCAGCTTAGACAAGTGTTTGTTACGCATCTTTAAATTCCTGCTCTTTTCCTTCTCTCCTCGCTCCCCACCCCCCCACCTCTCTCTCTCTCTCTCTCTCTCTCTCTCTTCAATGTCCGTGTGTATACGCGCAGCGTCAGCTGTTATCTGACTGCGTGTGCGACACTTATATTTGCTAATTACCATGATATTGCGCAGATGTTGTTAGCGACAACGAGGACATTGTGGAAACCTAACATGGACCACGGTTAGAACAGGTGACTATCCTCCCCCTCCTCACCTCTGCACTGCACCGCGTAGTGCGATCGATAATTCACAATTAGGGTGGTCGGTATGGTCTTGTCGGCCCTAATCTTCAAAGGGCCCCTCTCCGTGTAATAGCGTGATATCGAATAGCTTCAGCCTCGTTTCCTCCGTGTTCCAGCCTCGAAGACTACCGTGAACCGTCCCTTAAATTGAGATGAGAGACAGGAGAGAGAGAGAGAGAGAGAGAGAGAGAGTGTGTCCGTATGTGTATGTTATCCGTTCGCGAGTTAAACTTTGTTACTCTCTCGTTGCTAATCGTCCGATACTCGCGAAGAAAATATCGTGACGCAAAGATGTAAGGTCAATGTCGACTGTTACGAATGAATGTCGGGCGTTGGCTCGTGGTGTTTACTCGACGCTGCAAAACACAGCGTTGTATTCACTAACGCGCTCTTGAGCCTGCGATTGTTCCGCAAGCAAAGATCCGTTTCTCTTAGTTTCAGGATGGACGGAACGACGATATATAACGGTGCGAGCACCGTCGCTAGCTTCATCAGTCTCGAGTCCACGAATCTCAGTCTGACGCTGAGCAAAGCAACGGGCGGCGTCATCGACGGCGACCTTGATGTCTCGCCGGTGACCTTGTCGTCGGCCTGGTCCAGAGTGGCCCGGCTTCTGCTGCTGGTCTCCCTCGCCGTTTGCGGGAGCGTGGGTAATGTCTTCATGATATCTGCCGTGGTGGTGGAGGATCAGCTCAACAAACGGGGTAAGTCTGCAGTTTTATCTTTACGACTGCGAATAAAAACGGCGAGCGACGCGAAGAGTTGGCGCACAGAGGCGGAGAATCGTTCTCGCGCGCGGGAGTCGCTATAAATTTGCGACGGAAAATTAATATAGTAAAGACGACGTTATAGAAAGGATTCGGAGAGAGAGACAGAGAGAGAGAGAGAGAGAGAGAGAGAGAGAGAGAGAGAGAGAGGGTGACGGGTCGGACGGGGAGTTGCGGCTGAAAGGGAACGTTCTCATCGACAAATGCAACGACAAAAGTTTTTACTGCATAGAGGTATATCCGACTAAAAGCCATCCAGGGGGTCGTACATTTCCGATGTGCCTCGCGACAACGTTCTTTCGTATATACCATCGCGGTAAGATCTCTTATCTTTTTTTGCTTCTCCACGGACAAAAGCGTCCTCCGTCAGTATCCGGCCGAGGAGGGATATAACCAGCGAAGAACGAACGAACGAACGAACGAACGAACGAACGAACGAACGTTGTCGTCGTCGTCGTTGTCGTCGTGTCGGCACAATCTGCGAGGAAGATGGGATCTTCATCGTGCCATTATACCTGCGGCAATATAACGAGATCGATTTCTCGTACTATTTGCAAACCGAACTCCTCATTCTCGCAGATACGCACCCCGACGCGATAATAAATAATCCCTGAGCGCTATCGCGTGTCGTTGTCTCGCGCTGGCTCGCGCGCGCCGAGACCGACCCGAGATAATTATTATTTGCACGCGAGCACTCGGCATAGAGCGTAATAACAATGACGCTGTGGATGGAATGGAATACAAAGCAACGTGGGTGAGAACGTAATTACATCGCCTAGGTATCGCTCTTTCTCTCGTCTCTCTGCGTGCGCGCGTCTCTCTCTCTCTCTCTCTCTCTCTCTTCTTATCTGTATATTTAATATAAATTGAAAAATTTAATCTCTCTCTTTCTTTCTACATTTCTCGTTTTTTTCTCCCTCTTCTTTTGCCTTTCTCTCTCTCTCTCTCTCTCTCTCTCTCTCTCTCTCTCTCTGTACGTGTTGTAGAAAAGAGATGTGAACAGATTGTCTTAGAACTCCTGACATAAAGTAAAGTTTAGTGATAAAATTATTGATGGACTTGGAGTCAACTTTTTTTTCTAAGGGAAACGATGGAAGATTCCTCGTAAATTGTCAAGTTTTGCACAATTTATTTCTCATGATATTTATGCGTCGCTTAAAATACTCTTCTTCTCTATGTTATTTTCTCGTTTGAATTTGTCGTGTCGTATTTTCTTTCGTTTCGCGCAATAGTTATTTATTATATATATATATATATATATATATATATTCAAGTACTGTAAATATGTCTTTTTTTAAAAAGGCATCTAATCTTCCTCAGAGCAGCAAATCAATTTTACTTTGCTGTGTTTTTTTCCCTTTACCTCTCTCTTTCAAAATAAATTTTTTTCTCCCGCTTCTTCTTCCACTTTCTCCGCTCCTTCTATTTTCGCTTCTTCTTCTTCTTCTTTTTGTCGACACTTCAATTTGCCGAGTTTCTCGGTTTTATAACTGTGTACCGTCACTGGCCATCCTCGTAATTCTTATTGAAACGGTCCGAAACATTTTTACCGCTATTTTATTCCGCATGAATCTCGATAGTGGTGCAAATAATACCAGCTTTCGTTCGCCTGGAGCCATTCACCGAGAAAATCTCGTTCCATTTTTCTCGTTTTTCCAGCAATAAAGTTCCCTTAACGCGCAGCCCGCCGCGATGCGTCGTCCCTCTAGCTGCGATGACGGCGAGAAACTTGAGTCATTATTGTCGCGATAACGAGAATTAACCTCCCGACTATTTTTTGCGATTTTACAACGACCGTATACATATAGAAGTTCAATATGACGAACGGAAACGTTCCCGGGGGAATGATCTTCGATAGTTTCACGATCGTCTCGCGTGTGTTCGACGTCTAAAGTGTAGTATAAAATAACGATAATGTGATGGCGCGCACGCACGAGCGATTGTGAACTCTATCTTGAAGAAATCGCGTGAACGAGCGGTTGGACAAGAATGAAATGAGATATCTCCGAACCAACTATCCTCTGTTCTTTCTTCTACGGTCTCGATCACATATTTATCACAGTGCTGATCATCGTAATAACATTCCGACAATCCGCTCGCTTCAACTTTTCGAAGCACGGGCCTCGGTGATACGAGTTCGAGTTGTTCGCGAGCCGTTATTTTTCATTCATCTTCGCGGCAATTTTCGCTTCTCCGTTTGACCTCAGAAATACCCGAGAGATTCTACACTGCGCTAACTTAATAACTTGGATTAGTAATTCTATATATTCTTCTGACAAAGTAGTCTCGGGGTATAATGTGGAGCGTTCCTTGGGGTGAGAAAGAACTTGGAGCAACTTGGAGCGGTGCGATGCAATTCTCCACCGCGGGTGGGACAGCCGTCATGAGGAATTTTCCTTCAGCCACTAGCAATTTACGCGAATGGCCAATAATATCTAATACAAAAGCCTGATATGGATAAAACATCGTAGGACATCGAATAAAGCTCGCAACGAGATTGAAGTTTTAATGTGCCGATCGCGCGCGCAATTTCGAACTTCACGATCGTCCTTTCCAATAAATACGTCCGAACGTGACGCGACGGCAACTGGCCTGTCTGTAGCCGGAAATCCGGCCCTCGGACGCGATTCCTCCTTTTTCCCCGCGCCGGGCGGTAGATAGGTAGATAGGTAGATAGATAGATAGGTAGGTAGGTAGGTAGGTAGGTAGGTAGGTAGGTAGGTAGGTAGGTGGGTAGGTAGGTAGGTAGGTAGGTAGGTAGGTAGGTAGGTAGGTAGGTAGGTAGGTAGGTAGAAACGTCTCCGGCGTGCGCGCGGCATGCGCGAGGACGAGGACGAGGACGAGGACGAGGATGAGGATCGGGAAGCTCGTGGATGTCTGTTCGTGCCTGACGTAAACCCCATTTCTACTGCGGACGTGAAGTGTCGGACGGACTTCGGCTTCGTTTGCGTGAACTCTGCCGGCTCGGAGAGAACGAGGGAAAGAGAGAGAGAGAGAGGAAGAGAGAGGGAGAGGGAGAGAGAGAGAGAGAGAGAGAGAGAACTCGAGAAACAAAAAGCCCACCGCAGCGGGTCCGCGATGCCCGGTAACCCGATGGCGCCGTAATGGATTGCGCAGTCGTGGGGCCGCTATAAGGGTGTACACGGATGAGCGAGTCAATTTCGCGGCGCGTAGCCGCACGAGCAGGCCCGCTGCCGTATAACTCTGCCCGCCGTCGTATCTAATGCCGCAACGAGAGAGCGCCGTTCTATATCTTTCTCCCTCGCTCTTGTCTCATCTCGTCTCGTCTGGATGCTCCCTTGGAAACCCCGATCACGGAGGCGGCGGCCGAACGCGGTGAATCCCCGCCGGTAATGCGAATACTTCGGGTACTCCGCGGTGCGGTTGCGAATAGTTCGGTTCGGCGCTCGTGAAACGAGACTCGCGAGAGAAAGAGGAAGAAAGAGAACGAAAGAGAGGAAAAGATAGAGTGAGAGAGGGGCAGAGGGAAGGAGGGGGGAGGGGAGAGAGGGGGGGAGAGAGAGAGAGAGAGAGAGAGCACGCGAGCGAGCGAGCTGACTCGGTAAATCGATTAAAACAAATTCTGATCAGCGCGGATTCATTCGGTACGTAGAAGAATACCCGCGGAAGGGGAAGGGAGCACGTTCCCATGACGATGCCGCGGCACTGCGGCTAGACAGCGAGCGAGCGGACCCGGGCGAGAGATAGAGATATGGAGGAGGGAGATAGAGAGAATCAATTTCGAAGTGACGCCACGAGCGCTGATGCGGGATAATTTATTCCACGCATCAACCGCTGAATCGATCGGATCTCGTCACGCCGAAACGTACCTCCGGAAAATGCGATCGGCGAATGCGGGCGGCGCGAATGCGACGACTGCAGGGGCTTAATTCGTCGATACTTGAAGAGAAAGAGAGAAAGAAAGAAAGAGGAGAGGGAGAGGGAGAGGGAGAGAGAGAGAGAGAGAGAGAAAGCACTTCGATCCTGCCCTCTCGCGAATCCCCCCCCTCCCCTCTTCTCTCTTTCTCTTTCTCTCTCCTAGGTTTTTGCCTACCGAGAGACCGCGATATTTCATCCTATTAACCGGGACGAAGAGGCGGCGGCTAAAAAGGCGGCGCCTTCTACCCGCCGCGGCGCGGACGTTGCAATTTGTCGCGTAATCATTTTTATCGCGGTGTAATATCCACGCCGAAGGCGCGAACACGTTTGCGGCCGTGCGGCCTGCCGGCGTGTTGGTGCGCGAGCGCGTTTCCGAAAAAGTGACGAGGCCGCCCTCGCTAAAAATGTCACCTCGATTTCGCAACCGGAGAGTTGCGCATCTCCTCTCCGTTGGGGCCACGATGTAATTTATTTTATCTGGAGGAGCACACACACACACACACACACACACACACACACACACACACACGCGCGCGCGCGCGCGCGCCTTTGCAGCATATTCGCAGTGTTATGACTTTCGAATTGTCAATTTCTCAGTTACGCGCACGTGCGGCTAGAGCAATTGACAATTTGACGGTGGAGGAATTTCCGCGTGAGAAGAATTCCGAGTGAACAATTCTCCGCACGGGGGGGGGGAGGGGGGAGGTAGTAGTTCCCTTACGTGAATATTAGCCGCAAGGTCTCCAAAGCCGGACGCCATCGCGACATCTCCCGCTGCGTGTAATTAGCGATCTCGCGCATTACGAAAAAAAAAGAAAAAAAAAAAAAACGAAAAGAGAAAGAGGGACAAACACAAGGTGTTCGATGTTGCAACGAAAACCGTCTGCGGCGCGCCGCAATTACATCACGCGCGTTAATGAAAGTGTCTGCAGTGGCGAGTACTCGGTGTGTGTAGCGCGAGATGGCGATAAGACGGCGAGGAAAACGCCAAGTTACACACGTACGGGCTGCAATTTAACGCGCTACTTTGCCGGTAATTTATAGGTGTTGATGACTTCTTAAAAGTGCTTTCGCCGCTCAATTAAGCCGCGCGTTACTCATAACTATATACGCGTTTAAAGGTGATTTGAATACTTGATGACCCACCGCATCGTTTCGCGCCGGCGCGGGGCTAACTCCCATTGTGCGCGGTAACGTATTTACATAAGAAAACCATAGAGCGAGTGAAAATTTGTCTTGCAAGGGCGAGCGACGAGGTTGGGCAACGAACTGCGGGGGGGGGGGGGGTGAGGGAGGGAGGAAGGGACAGAGGAGAGCGCGGTTGCCTCGGCGAGGAAATGCATAATTATAATAATCGTTTTTGCTTCTTTCTCTCTCCCTCTCTTTTCTTTCCGCGCATGCATATGCATGCGACGCGGCGATTGACTAACAGGGACCTTCTTCCCCCGTCCCCGTCCGTATATGTACAATAGCGCCGGCATATCGCGGCATATCGCCTTTTTCGTTCGTCGTGAAACGGATCGTTAAACTTAGCGTGAAATCCCGACGCTCCAACGCGCAACTTGGCGAAACGAAAAAAATCTTATTACGCATTTTATTACTCATAGAGCGAGCGAGCGGGCAGGCGGGCGTAACGGGCGTACGGTCGCTCTCGTGCAGAAGTGTGCAACCTTATTATAGCGTTATACCCGTTTCCTCCGGCGCGCCTCGTCCCTAAGGACGTGACGATGTACGGATATTATTTCCTTTTCTCCGTGTCTTCGCCGGGTATTGATCTCGGGGAAATCCCCGAGAATCGGGGGTATATATGGCGTCGTGAGAGGGGGCAATGCGAGGTAATGCGGATATTACGCCCCTTTCTTCGGGGCGACTTTGTGCAATTTGATATTTCGCTGGCTGCTACGAGGCTCTACGTATCAACTTATGAAATGTTATAATCGTTGACGCGCAATAACAGCTGCGGCCGCGCCGTGGCCTCATACTCTGATTTTATTGGCCTATCTCGTGGTCGTCGCGCTCGTCGCGACGTGGCCGTTCGCAAGCAAGTTTTACAGCTGGCATAGCTGTTCCCTTCGACCGACATCGTTTCGCAATTACTATGGTTTTTACGATTCGCCCGAGCAGAAGCTACGACCTTTGATATTATGCCCTCGCGGGCGCGCACGGGTTGATTAAACGTCGGGGAAATCGAGCGCGGTGCTCTCTCGGGGGGTTAGCCCGAAACGGTGGCGAAAATCGAGTAGCCGCGTCGCTTTAGCGCGACGTGGGACTGCGAGGAGGAAAAAGAACGCCCAAGATGCGCAATGGCCCCGGATAATATAATAGCTTGGCACGAGGCTAGCCGCCCGAAAACTGGCACTTTTGCCAATGGAAGGAGACGGTGCGCAAAAGTGCGGGCGTTTTAGACGCTCTTGGCATCGCCGCCCGCGCCGAAACGCGAAATCTCGTCGTTGTCGTCGTGTACGATAGATCGTTACGCTCGTGCTCGACACGGTCAGCTCGTGAATTCGTATCGCGAGCGAGCGATCGATCGATCGATCGGAAAAGATGCGGTCTAACCCTAGGTAGGATTACGTGCCAGACGGCAGATTGTAGTCGCGACTATACCAAGTCACGACAAAACTGCTCGTAAACGTAGCGGAGGAAGCCTCGAAAGGCAAACGAAACCCCTAATTTACGCGCATTAGCGCAACCTACTACTACTGTCCGGCCCACCCACCTCCCATCGTCGTGCGCACGACAATCGCGTCATTAAGGGTATTAAAGTTGATATTATTGTACGTGACTCGCCGACGAAACTGCCGCGACATTGCCCGAAAATGCGCGCGAACGCCGTCGACGTGACGCGATTGTCGACATTCGCGCGAATGCGTCGCTTTGTCGGGTCGGCCGATTACCGCCGCGTCGTTAAATCTTTGCGGGATGAATTTGTCACTTTCCAGCGGGAGCACACACGTCGCTTCGCGCTCGACAACTCGAGATCTCGAGATCTCTAAAATATCCGCGCGACGCGCGCCGGAGAGAAATGAGTTCGACTCGATTTCACCTCGAATGCGAATTTATCGAGTTAATGCGACAGCGAAATTTCGACTTCGGGATGAGCCGGGGTTAAATCCACTCCGGCAAGTTTTACGAATCTGAACTTACGCTCGACACGCGAGCAACACGGGAGCGTGTCGAGCGTACGCGCGACTCGCGCGTGAATTAATTTAGACATCGTTTCGGCCAATTTTGAGAGATTTTGAGAGAGATCGCGGGATAAGGAAACATTAGCCGTAGGTAGTACAATCTACCAAGACCGCGCGATACACACAGCCTCGCGAGCGCAAAAAGCGCCGGCTCTCTCGAGCGTTTCCAGATCGCAAGAAGTGCTAGCAGCTAATTACTCTAATGAGTTTCACGCGGCTTCTTTTTCCAGGAAACGCGTTCCTCGTGAACGTGGCGCTGGCGGACCTGATGGTGACTGGCCTGGTAATACCGGTCTCGGTGATTGTAATCCTGGCGGGCCACGCGGAGTCTCTGAGTACCTGCCGATTCGAGTGGACCCTCGAGGCTCTCTGCTTCCTAGTGACCGTACTGACGCTGGCCACAATCGCCGCCGAAAATTACGCACGTCTGTGTCTGCCTGAGAGGTACGGTGGAAATGGACAGAGGGAGAGAGAGAGAGAGAGAGAGAGAGAGAGAGAGGGAGGGAGGGAGAGAGAGAGAGAGGGAGAGAGAGAGAGAGAGAGAAAAGGAGAGGGAGAGACCCGCGTAAAAGGGGTGTTTCCGCAATTTAACGCGTCGACTGCCACGTGACATCACGGTCGTGTTTCATTCTGCCGTCTATTTTATCCCCGACGACCCTTTTGTAGCTTCGTGATATTCGAGCGTGCTGTACATCGTGAGAAATAGAGTTCCCTCTGGAAGAACGACTCGGCTGCAGTTTGGTTTGGTCGTTTCTCTCGGTCTTTACGTATTTCCGATTGTTTGCGTTCCCGGTCGCGTTCAGACAGGCCACTCTTTATCGAGAATATGCTTCTCAAATTTATAGAGACGAGATATGTACTTTGATATCACAGTCGAAGACTTCGAAAACCGAGATCTCGGGTATTCTTAGTTCGCAAGCTTCGTGTCTTCGCAAGCGATTTTCGCACATCTTTCAAGCGGAGTCGTCTCGTTCTTCCAAAAAAACTTGTCAATTATGTACATGGCAAAGCTTGAAAATATTTTCTCCCTTATATTTCTTTTTCATGAACTTTCCAAACTTGCGATATATTTACGAAATGCCATATAAATTGAACTAATAATTAATTATACAATTAATTGTAATTATTATCTCCGAGAGACCCGCGGATCACCCACCCCAAATTATACTTTCTCATATTATCGTAATATCCACTTTCTTTGCGCTGAAAAAGCGGTGGACCCGATTGAATGCAATTCGTTGCTTAATGACGTGATAATTTTCAAGCGTTACGGACGAAACGCGGGATATCGTTTTCATAATGCGGCGGTTACTCAATATTTTATATATTTATGCGTTTTCCGCGGGCAATACGATTACAGTGCTGCCGCGCGAGAACGCAATTCTAAAGTAATGACACACATTGTATCCGGCCCGGCACTATTTATATGCAAAACTCCAACTTTCTATGCAAATTCATTTGCTGTGACATTTCCATTTGCGCATAGACACAGTTCCGGATTAAAATGTTTCCTAGTTAGCTTTCATGGCGCGCGGCCCGAATGCACAATACAATTCCCGTCTCGTGCCGCGATCGACCGAATATCATATTAATTATCATTCGTGACCTCGCGCGCGCGCGCGCGCGTCATAATTTATACACTGCAAACGCAAAAAGTTGCTCCTTGCCGCGGCAAGCACGACCGATACAAATGGCCGCGCGCATCCGTCCCGCGCGCTAACGATCATACAGCCGACGAAACCGCGAGCGCGCGATGTCGCGAAAATGAAGCGTCCGTCTCTACGAGTCCCGTCGCGGCCGGGGAGATTGATCGGCTTATTGCGAAAATAGTAGAAAATGGTGCTGACCTTTCGTCTGACCGTCGAAATGGCGCGAATCCAACGCTGGACACGAACGGTGACCCGGTGCCCGATCAATATTACAACCCTGTAACTGCCACCGCTCGGGCAGAGACGAGTCCGCGCTATTACCGTTATCGCGTCGTCTCATCCGGAATATCTTTCTCTCTTTTCCTTCTTTTTTTCTTTCTTTCTTTATTTCCTCCGACGTCGACGTCGCGAGCGGGGAGCGAGACTCGCTCTCGCGGCCGTGTGCGTCGACGGACCGACGCGAAGGAGACAGGAGGGAAACGCGTTGTCAGCGACAGCGGAAACAGGAGGGCCCATCCGCCATCGAATTAAGTACTAGCTTCGGCGATCGAAAAGATATAGCAGACGTGAATTGCGGCGGCAACGGCGGCGGCGGCGGCGGCGGCGGCGGCGGCGGCGGCGGCGGCGGCGGCAGCGGCGGTGACGGCGGCGCGATCAATAGTCACCAGCAGTTTCTGCGAGTGCCGGGTGCTTTTTGCTCGCTAACGCGCCTCGATTTCTTTCTCGGCGCGCCGTCGAGGGCCCTTTAAAGCATCGCCTTTAACCCACGCGCTTTGTTTACGAGGTGGCGCTTGTCGGTTACTAATTGAGCGGTCCGTTTCCGGCACGACGCGACGTACGAGCGCGCTCGTCGTTCTTGCTCGCGGCCGCTTTCGGTCTCTCGCTCCGAGGGACGGCACCGTGTACACTGATGTACGCGGTGTAATCGTTAACAAAGTTTGTTATTTGTCCCGTAGGGTGGCATGAAAAATGGATCGAAGCCCGGGGTGTCTCGATTTGTCGGGCCTCCGCAAAAACTAACAAACTCCCGCGCGCGCAAAGGCCGGCCCGAAAGGGTACCTCTTTTGGTTTGGTAAAAAGCGGAGGGCGTTTTAACGCGAATTTTACGCGGCTGGCTGCGCGGCTTTCGATGGCTAAATAAACAACTTCATAGCGCGTCGCGCTGACCGCTCGGTTAATCAAACCGAGTTGTTTTTCATACATAATCCGAAATGGAAATATTATCAAATCTCTTTTGATTTTCCGTCACATGACACGACACACGCCAGCGAATACGGCTCCGCGGCTCCGAACGACAATTTCATCATCAGAAAGACGTATCGCCCGATCGCTCGTAAATCGACGCGCCTCTTCAATCTGAAAACCGCGAGATCCCCGAGACTCTCGTCCCCCGCACTAAAACGCAAATTACGCCAGGACTACACGCTCGCGTTGCAGGGCTGCTCGAGGAGAGCGAGCTTGATGTCGGCGCGGGCGAGGGGGGAGGGGGATGGGGAGGGGGGAGAGAAAAGGCACGCGGGAACGATCAATTTTATCTCGCGTGCTACCGCCGCGGCATGCCGATACCTGAAGACGAAGTTAAACCCATTTATGGTTGGCGCGCGCGCGCGCGCGCAAACAAGCTCCGAGCCTCATCAAACTGCCGCGACTACCGGCTAACAATTTGCCTTAATAAACACTTGCATTATCCCGCGCGCTGCGCGCGGGATTGTCTCTATTCCCATGTAAACAATTCACTTCGATCAAAAGCGAGGCTATCTGGTTCTTGCAGGCGGGTCTTCATTTGGCGGGGCGGTCGTCGTAACATATATAGCCAAAACCTGCGCGCTTGTAAAGCTCTTTGGTCCCCGGTGGCCTTACCGCCGTCCGCGACAATAGCGGCCGAAAATTACGGCCGCTTGTGTTAACTGTTTGCCAGCCGAAAGATAAAGCGAGTGCAGCGCGGCGATCCCGAGCAATCGATACCTCTACGTTCCTCTGCAATTCCCCATGGCATGCACGTTCTTGTTCCGCCTCCGGGGTGTGCGTTTTTGTCCTGACAATTCACTACGATACTTCCGCTAACGACTATCGAGAAATTTATATAACAATTCTCCGGAAAGAGAGAGAGAGAGAGAGAGAGAGAGAGAGACAGACAGAGAGAGAGAGAGAGGGACGTACGTAATTGCTCCGCCTTCCCGTCCCCGCACGCCTCCGGGAGCGTGGAAGCTTTCGCAGAGACGATTCTCCGTCGACTTTTGTCCGACAACAACCGCCGAGAGTCGTGCGACAAATTTTCGCCGACTGCGCTCTAGCGTGTACACACTACGCGCCTCGTTTCTTACATTTATTCTATTAGAATTTGATACCTTCACTTTAGCCGCGGGCGTTTCTAAGGCAACACCCTAAATACGGTAATGTGCGCAAGCACCGGGGGTCATCGTACGAGTACATGACCGCGAGGTACCGCCGGTGGCGACAATAAAGGGAAGAAAATTATGACCGCGCCTGTTTACCGGCGGAAAGGTGAAGAGCGCTAGACGGGGAAATCGATAATGGTCGTACTCCTTGAAACCGTTTTCTATCCGGCAGCCTCTCTCTCTCTCTCTCTCTCTCTCTCTCCCTCCCTCTCTCTGTCTCTCTCCTTGTCTGTCGTTCGTCGTCGCCGTTCAATTTACTTATAACGCCGAGCTTACGTACTTTTCCGGGCCGGCGAGTGTAAATATTTTTGGGCTAATGCGTTTAGTGCCGTAAGCAACATTGCCGTAAACAACATTGTGGGAGAAAGGATAATACGCCGTAATACGCGTCTGGCCATATCGCATCGTTCGTGCGATCCGCACGTAACGCACAACTCGCGATGGTTAATGTCGTTGGTGGGATATTCGGGCCGATGTAAACACAGCGAATGGAGTAGAAATCAAATTACTGTTATCAGTTTAAGCCATCACGTATAATAGCGCAACGGCGACCAATGCTCGGAACTTTGGGTTTGATGTCGAAGTGCTTTCCCGGTTTTCTATCAGCGTCACGATCGAGTTCGTAATTTCGCATTCCGGGCGACGTTCTCTTTAGCTTGAATTGTCGGAATCCGTAACCGATAACGGACGATCCCCAGGGAAAGACGTCGACGACGACGACGACGACGACGACGACGACGACGACGACAGGAATGACGACAACGACTGCCGCTTTTCATACACACGCGGAAAGTTTCGCGACAATACGGCGTTACGGCAAGTATTTTAGTCGGTCGCGTCAGAAGAATCACAGCGAACACGTGGACTCGGCGAAGTTTCCTCGCATTGTAAACGAGAAATCGTCCGCCAGCGCCGCTAACTCCGTAATTACCGACTCGTTTTCCAAGCGCCCTCGTTAATCCGCGGACTAGTACGACCAACTCCGTAATTGCAGTCGAGGTGTATCACTGGAAGAGAGGGAAATATTTTCTTTTAATTGAATACACCCGTATATAAGAAACTCGGGACTTAAACAAGCTCGCGATGCAATTAAAGGGAAAACATCCGTACACGAGGCCGCACGTTGTCTCTTGTTGTTGTTCTCTCTGAAGAGTCAGCCGGAGAGATGCGTGCGGTGGTCGCAGGTGAGCTGACGGAATCTTGACAGTTTCTATCCGCGCGCGCGCGCACCTTCGAAACGTCCCGTTCCCGATTGCATTATTTAACAGCGAGACGTACGGTCCTCTTTACTCATTGATATCTGCGACGACATGCCAAGCCGCGGAGCGTAACAAGCTAACCTAGCGTTCCGTCGCGAGCGAGCGAACGAGCGAAGAAGCAGCCGTGACTTCTCGCGACGACGGCGCGGCGACATCGGACGTTGCGCGTTCCGCTCCGTCCGATGTCGTGACCGAAAGCGGAGAAATCTCATAGATTATTTCCTCCTGTGCTTATATCGACGCTTACAGCGCAGCACGTCTCAATTTCCCAGGTACGCCGGGCTGACGGCCTGTCACGTGACGACCACCATCATCGCCGTGTGGATGATCGCCGTGATCGCCGTGGTCCTGCAATCATTCATGGACGTGGGCCCAGACTTTTGTCGCCGCAGGCTCAGCGGCATCGCGATGGAACAGGCGATAGGTGCGAGCGTGCTGGTAGGGCTGCCCGCTCTGACGACGATTTTCCTCTACGTGAAGCTGGTGATTCACGTACGACGCGCCACCCGGGTCTCGTACAAGCTGCCGGCCGCCACCTCGTCGGACTACGAGCTCACCAAGACGAACATATGCAGCTGCCTGATGTTCGTGGTGTTTTGGCTGCCGTTCGGCTTGGCCGTGTCCGTCAATTCCTTCAGACCGATCAGCCCCCGCGTGCTCTACAACCTGGCCTGGTTCGCCCTGACCAAGTCCTGCTTCAACTACATACTCTACGGCGTGGCGGACCGCCACTTTCGCAGCGCTTACGTCAAGCTCTTCCATTACTGCTGCTGCAAGACGGTGAGCTTCTCGAGGAGGCCGCGCGGCGACGTGCGCCTCAGAGTGCACATCATTCACTCGTACGCAAGCCCGACGGGCCGTCAGGCCGGAGACAGGCCCAACGGACGTGAGATCCACGAGCTCTAGAGGGTGATCGATAGGCGCGGGACGCGCTCGTGTACAGAGGACGCCGGCGGCGACGTCGAGCGCGGGGCGAGGCGGGCTGAGGATGCATGCCCCCCCCCCTCCCGATGAAGATGTCCACGGCTGCAGCCGTGCGTGACGCGACCTTTCGCGGGCAAACGATTTTCCCGGGTTTTTGCCAGGTCGGACGAGAGATCGTCGCGCGTCTCGACGCCGCCGCCGCCTCGTCGGCGGTATACGGTATGACCTTACAGGGAGGCATTAATTGGTTTGTCTCCCGCCTCGATTCTCTCCCGACTCGCGACCACCGATACGAACGGCGGAATTATTCGCCACGTTGGGCGTGGCCTCTGTTTCCGTTTTTACGAGGATACCGCAGGAGCGAGTCCTTCGAGCCAGCCTCTCAGTGCTCTCTCGTGCTCGTGGAGACGTTGACGTCGTCGTCGCATAAATCTGCCGCGGTGCCACGGTTATATATCGCCCGTTCTTTTTTCTAGCCGGTCTAATCTATCCGCGGCTATCCGGGGTTATTTTTCAGGCAGCATCGTTAACAATGGCTTCTACTGGCGATATTGTATCTCGCGCGTAAATTAATGGAACCTTAAGGGAAAACATCGGCACTAAGGTTATTATACGTGACGTAGTGAATGTCGTGTCTAATGTCTAATGAACTATCCGGGTCTGATGGATCCGAAGAGATCGCCGGACGCGTTGGGAGACGTATAGAGCTCGGAAGCGTGTACATCCCGGCATTTCCGACGCCAATACGAATGGTTGCCGTCCAAGGGGAAACGTTCTCTAAAACGATAACTGTGGATTTGCGCATTACGATCCCGTCAGAGCTCGACACCGCGCGCAGTCAGCGAAACGCCGCAGCAGCGTCACCGCTTCCGACGAAAGAAGTGTCGAAAATGTCCGCGCCAATTTGTTCCCCCCGTACTCCCACCGTAGACAACGCGCGACGGCACTTTTTTGATTTTCTTTCCGAGAGCGAGATGATCCCGCGCACACACGCGGGGATGTATGTTCGATTGTACGACTCAGCAGAGGCTGCTCCCGCTCTCATCGGGCGTCGCGTTTTGTTTCTCGACTTTGTTGCATCGTCTCATTTATCGCAAAACGTACTTTGTCGGCGTGGGAAAGCGGGAATCCCCGATCTCATCTTGTAACAAGGGGAGACGGGTGTCTCACCCGCGACACAGCATTTTATCTGGCTGCGAGACAAGACGCGAAACGCGGACGAGAGGGAAAATAAGGTTTTCCCAATCTCGATTAAATTTCCCGGCGGAAAGCTTACCGGTATTCCGCGAGGGAAGGCGAGAAAGGGGCCGCCAGCCGAAGTTATACGCGCCGCCCGGTAGGAAGTAATTTACGCCGGTGCGCTGTAACTTCGCTATGTGTATGCGAGATTTAAGCTTAACGAAGACGCTGCTAACGTCGCGAACACCACATCCCGAATTATGGCGGCTGCGCGGCAGTAAGTCGGCCGGTAGATGAAAATGCCGTAACGTTTAAAGAGGTACTTGGCGGCGCTCATCATCCTCCAAAGTTAATAACATTCCTGTAACGAGGTGAAGTCGCGTGGGTCGGGCGAGAGGAGCGAGTCGATAATATAGATGGCAATAAAATTGGTTAAAACTTTCAATACTTGGCTCGCGTGTCGATCTCGACACGTCGGGCAATTTAGCGAGATCTCGCTGGAAAAGATAGTTTTCAGTCAATTATTATGCAAATCGAACACGATCGCTCGCGGGGTAGGGGGGGGGAGATGGGCACTTTCCATCAAGTAAGGATCAGAGCCAGAGGATCAGAGCGTGCGGGCCAAGCACTGTAATAGGCTTTTCGGCAGAGATACGTGAATTTTAAGGATCGGTTTATACATAAGTTCGCTGATATGAGACAAATCGACTGGACGTAAAGTATTCCTCGCGCAAAGAAGCGCGACGCGAATCGGAAAATAATCCTCTCATGATGCCGTAACGCTTACGTAAGCTCGTGGATCCCCCAAAATTGCCTCGTTCGTTTTAACAGACGCGTTCTCTCGTCTCGCGTAACGAAATCGCGCATCGCCGTTCTCGTCTCGAAACTGAAAGCCCACGTGTGACGCGCTCTACCTACGGTCTATTTAATTTACGAAGCTACATATCGAAGCACGAAACGTAATTCTCGACTCAATAATTAATTACGTATTCTGGATCTAGACATATCTGGCCCTCGCAAATAACGGCCCTCAGCCGTCGGAATATCGAGGAGTACGCCACGCGAGAAAACAGGTATCTGCACGGCGCTCATTACTGCCCCCGTAACCCTCCCCGACGGATAGCGGAGGAGATATAGCTGAGAGGGGCGTTCACGTGTAACCCGGATTTAACGAAAAGTGTGAGAACTCACGTCCGATGATGATATCATATCGGCGCGGGAAGGAAAAAGAAAGAAGAAAAAAAAAAGAACGCGAGAGAGATACGCGGAGGATTAACTCGCGCGGATACTCGTGTCTTCGTGCCGTGACTCGATCGTCCCGGAGCTCCGCCGCGTATTTCGTGCAATCGGCCGGTGAATATTGTCGTGCCAATTATTCTGGAAAACGACGCCATTCTTCAGCCCGGCTGGGTAATTTGTTACGTACCGCGCGGCGATGCGTTCGCTTTGCCGTGTCGCGCTCCTCGGGACGGGACACTGTTTCAGGGACCGCGATTTATTTAGTAGCGTCTCATTGAAGGACACTCGTTCGCGAGTGACACCGGTATTCGTTCTACGCGAGAATGCGCTCGCTCCGTCCACACAGCAGGCCAGGCGCAGCTGCGATCGCGAGTATCGGATTTGCGCCCGATACTTCCCGGACTTGTTTCGGCAATCCATTTCGCCGTTTTTCCGTCACATACCTGAGTAATCGTCGATCTGTACTTTGTACTTTTTATATTCGCCCACGGATAATTTCATGTCTCGAAGTGGAGAGGGAGAGGGAGAGGGAGAGGGAGAGGGAGGGAGAGAGAGAGAGAGGAGAGAGAGAGGAGAGAGGGAAAATCAAGTCTAGATGATATTATCAAGGAGCTTCTGAGACAGTTATCAGGATTTCGAATTTTTAGTTTTCGGAAGAATTACACGTCCTTGTGACATGCGACGAAACCTCAGGTTTCGTCGCACATTTCCCGACGCGACGAAATTTTCGCTAAAATTGCACAAAGTACGACCAATAGTTTTCTATCGGACACATCGAACGGAACAGTTCGTCGTGTCTCAGTACAACAACGCACTTCACGATCGCGGCCTCGATGATCGCTCATCGTGTACTCGAGCACATATCTCTGTCATGCTTGACATTTCGAGATTTATTCCACTATATATATACATACTATATGTATCTTTACCAATTAACAGTAAGAAGCGCGTGACATTGTCGCGCGTATTTGTGTGAAATGCGAGTGAATGTCGACTAACGTCGCTTTTCACTCGCAATTCTATATCATCGTTTAGCTGATAACCGAACTCGTGCGAGAGTCAAAGTAAGCATGTGTAAAAAAAATATGTGTACTCCTCCCTAATTATATGACCCTTCAAAACGCAGTCGAGACTACGTAATTACACTGGAGAATATAATCGAAATATAATCAACAGTGTGTCACCTCGTGTTATTAGCAAAAAAAAAAGTATAATAGAAGATCATGTATGTATTCGGGAACTTGAAGTCAAAACATTTTTGTCTACGAAACATTTTTGTCGGACTGATAACGCGCTGTTACACGATCGACGGGGCCATGTATCCGTCGATTGACAAACAATAACGACGATCGCGTTTCGGCGATAAGCGTCAAATCTTTTTATTCGCATATCGGAGGAGAGGATGTAAAAGTGGTGGAAGGTGCCTCGCGTGACACGGAGCAATGTTATCTCGAAATTTATGGTCCTTGCGTGGACCTTAGGTCCAACGATATTTCTTCGACAAAGAAAATCTTTCCACTGTGACTATTAGTCGTGTGAGGAGTCTGGTGAGTCACACTCACCGTACTAATCAAACTTTTTTATCGCGATCATGATTTTTATCGGACATTTTGAGAGGCACGAACGGATTCTTATCGCGAACACTTGGAGAGGTAGATTAGAACATTAATTAGCGACCCGATTAGTTGACCCGATAGCGACTGAAAGAAACGAATAGGTTTTAGTACATGAGATGTGTGATATCAATTTCTGAATTTACGATACTAATTACAATACTAAGAATTCGAGGATATTGAAGTTTAACAGCAAAATTTGTATCAAATCTACAGATGATTTTTGTTACTCTTACAATTAACTAACGAAAGGCGGTATTTTCATGCAGCCCCACTGCGATTGTTCAGAGAAGCGAGGCAGAGAGAGAGAGAGAATTAAGACAGAGAATCTCTAAATGAGAATTTGAAACTTTAAAGAGAATCTGTTGATATAACTGCGTACGTGTGTTTATGTGTGTGTGTGTGTGTGTGGGTATGAGTGTGAGTATAGCCGTGTATGTGTTCACGCGTGTTTGCGTGCATGTCTAATAGGAGAAATTCATTTATTCCTTCCCACGTAGGCAGTTTAACGAATTAACTTGATACGAAACTGCGCGAATGCATTCCTCTACCGACTTTAGATTTTATTCCGTTGTTATTTTTATTCGATGACAGTAAATCGAGGCTCTGTATTTGAATATACAAGTGATAATCCAACCGGAAGGACTCGTCACTGTCCGATGAAAGTTCTTTAGTATTCCATTATCACTTAACGACCTGACGCGTAATAACGGGAGGAAATATCGTCTGCTTGTATCGATACACCAAGTTTCCGAGGCAGAAGTTGTAACGCACGGTATTCTTACTTCCACGAACTGGATAGACACCTTGTATCGGCGGATCCAGATATTATTTCTTGGGAAGGAGCGAAACTGGGGTAGCACGAAACAAATACTATTTCGCGCGGCGAGAAAACGGCTCGGGGTTAATCTGGTAGGTCGGGGGAGATAATCCGCACACGAGCGAAATGAGATATACCTCGTTTCTCCTCATGGAAAATTCTCTGGTTCCGCCACCTGCGTTTCGAGGTTTATACAAGCACTCGTGCACACGTGTATTCATTCGTGTATATAAACTCGTCTTATGACTGTATTGATTAATTGATAATTACCGCAAGACGGTTCGTATCTCGTGACTGTGTATCTATAATGTCGTATTTTACAAGCCTTCTGTCAATCTGTGATCACACTTTTAGGTATGATTGTCCGAGGATGGCATTACGGTGCGAGTGTGTACGTAACATTGTCAAATTTTGCACACATTATCCGATCTAGCCCACACAGTCAACTCGACCGAGTTCAAGATAATGATCCCGCGGCATATCCCCGTAAATGAAATTAAATGTCGAAAACGACGTCTTGTCGGATTGTCGATGCTTTTGATATTCCAAGTGACGATAATCGTCTTACAAAGTGCTCTAAGTTCGACTACCGCCTATTCGCGGACGTTGTGTGCAAAATTTGAAATTGAAATTTAAGCGTCTTTCGCGACGCGCGGGAACTTTGATAAAACAATCCGCGGCTAGTGGCCGTGCCGCGTTGATCAAATATGCAGGAAGGGGAGGGGAAGGGAGAAACATTCGGCACACGAGGCGCGGGAGATTTTATCAAAAGTTCCGTCCTGTCAAAATCGGGTTTTCGGGAAACGTCGAGAGTGAAAGAGAGGGGGAGGGAGAGAGAGAGAGAGAGAGAGAGAGAGAGAGAGAGAGAGAGAGAGAGAGACAGAGAGAAAGAGAAAAACATTGAGAGAGAGAGACAGACAGAGAGAGAGAGAGACAGACAGAGAGAAAGAGAAAAACATTGAGAGAGAGAGAGAGAGAAAGGGGGATGGAAAGAAGAGGGATGGCAAATGCCGTTGGCGATAATGCTTGAGAAATGGGACCAGGAACTAGCTTCTCGTGACTACTTTTCCCGGCTACTCGTTTTTTATTGTCCGCTTTGTTCATATCCGGGGCAGCCCGCAACAGGAACGTATCCGAAGATCGCGTGTACCGTCTCGCGTCCTCGTCGTTTCACGACGACTCGGGACGTGCACACGTGCGTTCGATCGAGCATTTTCAACGGCGCAGAACGCCGTAAGAAATTCGCGAGTTAGAGATAGGATTCGCAGATTCGTAGTTAGATGGCTTTGCTTTAACGTCTGTTTCGCCGTGCACTTGCCGTGGCGCTAACGCGCGAATAAGTACCTAAGTTAAGCAAATATTCTGTCTGTACGCGCGCGCGCGCTATATCTCTGAATGTACATACGTGTGTGTTAGCCGTGTATACGTGTATACCACGAGGAGCGCAAACGCGCGAGATCGCACGTGTTTGCGAATGTGTTTAATGATATGCGATACGAGAATATATCGGCGAGGATACGTATGAATGGCGGGTATGCGCGGACGGATGGGAAAAGATCGACAGGCACTGCATGCTTCTCGATGTATAGCTCGCCTCGCCGCGACGCCGCGAGCATCGCTACGGCTATCTTGTAAAATCTCTCCCAATCGAGCGCTCGTCCATTAATATCCACTTTTAATATCACGAGACGCAGCGAGATGGATATTATTCCGCTTCTCCGAAATACTTTCACGCTACGTCTGAACACGCGCTAAATGTACTCTTAGCTTATGCAGTGTCCGTCCACGGAATAGCTTTTTCTACTTCTAGAAATGTGTGCGCGTTTCCCTGTGTTTGTAATTATACGATTGATATTATTACATGTGTCATGCGTACACGCGATACACATTAATTATGTAATGGTATAATTCAAACGAGAGTGCGACGACGCATATAATTGTATGAAGCGCTAGTCATATGCACGGTTTGTATCTCCGACAAGAATCCGTCGTTCCGTTGCAAGGAAGGGCGAGAGAGAGAGAGAGGGCGATTAATTCGCGATATAGTCGATCGAGAATAATAAATTATTTATGTTTTCATCCGTGCGACTGAGAGTGCGCCTAGTTCGCGATCGATAGTTATTCGCGCATAACTGTGATTTTATTGTCCGTAAAACGAATGAGACCTCGATCGATAACGAGCGACGACGCGGCTATCATTCTGTGATGTGCTAACGGCATTCGTCTGTAGTGTTAATTATCGAAGGGCGTCGCCAGCGCGATAAACGCGGCGGCAAAGCGATGTCACGCTATACCGTATATACACCTCGGACGATCGGGAGATACGGTGTCGCATCAATTTGCCGTTGCCGTTAGTGATAATTAAGGTATCGACGAGTGCCGCTATTTACGGCGCGGAATACCGCTACGGGCAAGTCTCAGAGAGATGATACTTGAAACGAACACGCTCGCATGTGTCCGCGGGACTTGTCGAATTAAGCGCGGTACGTTCGACTCTCATTCGCGCATCCCCCCCGTCTCCGCCTAGCCGAGCTCGAGTAGCGTATTAGACGATGCAGCGTAGAATGTAGCAAACGAATGTGTTGGACGACGAGATAGATGTCTTAGCTAAAATAGGTCGAAGAAGCATTCCCAATGCATTCTCCCGGCATAATTGCGTGCGGC
Source organism: Harpegnathos saltator (assembly GCF_003227715.2). NCBI lineage: Eukaryota > Metazoa > Arthropoda > Insecta > Hymenoptera > Formicidae > Harpegnathos > Harpegnathos saltator. The sequence continues at coordinate 181,099 of NW_020230315.1, read as the reverse complement.
GAAAGAGTCGCGTCGCCGGGCGAAACGAAGATGTATCTGATCTCGATGTATTGTGTCGCTTCGCATTCTTCCGGTCGTCCCGCTCAGCTCACTCGGGACGAATTCGAAGCGTTAATTCCGACATATTTGTACGAGAGAGAGAGAGAGAGAGAGAGAGAGAGAGAGAGAGAAAGAGAGAGAGAGAGAGCTGGTCGGGACGAGTTCCCCGTCATGGTGGCTGCGTGTTCCGATCGGACCTATTCTGACCTCATTCTGACAAATTTGTACCGAGCGTTGGGAATAATCATATACATCGAAGTAAGTGGAGGCGATTATGGCAAACGCGCTGTGTGATTAGGCCCCGTACTATAATCATCTGGACGCATTTCATTAATACTGACGTTTTCGTGCGAATTCGTTAGAACGAGTTACCGCCAGAACACGCACTCGATATGATTATACCCTTGGGACATGACCGCGGTGGATACGTGTCTCGGCAACCACCACGCTCGGATGCGTGTATTCGTAATTGTGGAGCATATCGGTATAACTCAAGGGGGTTATAGCGCGTTGAAACGAGTGTGAGTGTGGTGCCGCGCGCGCGCTAATGTGGATGCAGCTATACGTTGCCGATCATTCAACGTTTCTTCGCTAAATGGGAATATCGTTTTTCGCTGCACACTTCAGACAAGTCACTTTGCACCGTAAGTTCGCTCTCAATTTTACGCGCGGGGGGTTGCGCGTGAAAAATCGTTTTAATCAGCGCGCTCGACGCGCTTTGCTCGACGTATTCCTCCATCTCTGTTTAATTAGACACCGTTCGGGATATTAATGTATTAATATATCGCGTAGTAATTTTTAACAACAATGCACTCGGTAACGTGTTACCGAATTATTAATACTCGCGGTAATTTGAATGGTCTACTATCGTCAATACATACGATTTAATTTGCAACTCAAACACACAACGGTGATTTGCCGCTCGCGTATATTCGAATAAATATAATTATATGATTTTCAATGATCAAAGAGACACATGAATTCGGTGGTCACTCGTCAATGAGCGATTATCGAGCGGCTGATCGACTTATTCTACGTGCCACAAAATGAAATTTCGCGGCTTGCTTCAACGCGCTCGGTTGATTCTGATTTTCCCCCATCGATCGGTCAGAACTAGTTTTCCTCGAAACACGCGTGTTTGCTCTGTCATTCCGCTGGTCCGACATCCTAGCGGACAAGTAATTTGACAGAAGCTCGTTCCGACGGGTTCGCATCGGGGAGGGAGTGGAGCGAATCTGATGTATTGAAATAAGGAGAAGCGATTACAGCGAGATTATCAGATTCCGCGACCTTGCCTCGATGCATTTGATTGCATTTCGACTGTTTTTTTTTTTCTTTTTTCCTACGGGTCAGAACGAGTTTTCCGTACGGAACACGCGAATCTGTACGCCACGTAACTGTTTCCCCAGTTGCTGCGTTTCGGCCTTATTGCCTATCGCCGAGGCGATCGTAATTTCTTTCTACGCACGTAGAAGAAACTTGTCTACGTGAAGCGAATCGTAGCATTTCTCTTCGACAGTATGCCATCGAGAATATGCGCGCGACTTCTTGGCGATGCACATCTTGCTAACGATCGTCGTACCAAGTCATCGAGAAGTAATATATTCGAAACTCTGAGGACCACGAACTCACAATAACATTATAGCTATCGACCTACGTAGATTATTCGCCTTTTTTTCAACGAGTATAGCGGCCGATCGAGGACGATCCGGACATACACGGTTGTCCGCAATCTCCACATGGGGGGAATAAGATATAGAGAGGAAAAAAAACAAATAGTCTTCATACTCGGCTCACGTTTATGCGCGCCAAAGTCGCGATATTAATCCGTTGTAACGTGTAAAAGGGCGATCAAAGCCCACGTTTGTCGGTGTCGTGTTGTAATAGGTGTCTATAATGTCTCGTAACAACAATACGAACGTAAACGGCATTGTCTAATCAATTGATAACCAATTATTCAGGCTCGATTAACACGACAGCAAAGTAGAGGTGTGAGAGAGAGAGAGAGAGAGAGAGAGAGAGAGAGAGAGAGAGAGAGAGAGAGAGAGGGAGAGGGAGAGAGAGAGGAATGGAGGGAGAGGGAGAGCGAGAGTGAGGGAGGGAGGGAGGGGGGAGAGAGAGAGAGAGAGAGAGAGAGAAGGGAGGGAAGGAGGAAGAAGGAGAGAGAGAAAAAGCAATCGATGTATTGTGTTTAACTAGTCGAGTAGCTAAGTCGACCTAGTGCGTAGAGAAGTGAACACACGTGACCGTAACGTAGTACAGCGTGTAGTGTCCGTAACGTTATAAACACCTGTCCCCCTCTAGTCGTAGCATCAAATCAAGCAAAACTGTACCGGACTGTATAGATGTATTTATTTTGTACTGGATGTATTTCGCATTGATGTATTTTTCGTGAGCGCCCCCGTGCAGCGCGCCACGTCGGAACTGCATTCTGATTTTATGAATATTTTACCGTATATAAACTGTGTAAATGTAAATTTTATAATGTTGTAATAAAAATGCGTTTCTTTTTACTCACCGTGTGGAGTCAGTCGACGTGCGTATCGCCCACACACAGATGTAGTTATTCGACGAGACGCTTCCGTCGCTTCGTAGGAATTTCATCTGAAAGAGGAAATAACGTCTCCTCTTTAGTCTCGATATCGTAATTATTTGTGTTTAATTTTTCGTAGTTGGTTGTGTAATTGAATGCCTCACTGAATGTTTAGTTTGCTTTAGGCTTTAGTTGCAGTGATTGTATGCATCGTAGGCTCAATTAACGCTGCGCAATCTTTTTATTTACAGAGGAATCCCCGATTAAAATATTAGTAAAATATTGATTGGAGACGCAGGTTTGATTATTTGGAGAATGGTGGTTACCCGTAGCGGTATTCAAGAAAATTAATAAAAATCCATCCGCCTGGCTATTTGATGCTGCTATTGACAAAAAAAAAAGAAAAAAACAAAAAAAAATAAGAAATCCATCTCAGATGCCGCTGAATTTTACATCGATTTGTCGGTAGGAATAGTGGCGACTCGTATCGGAGACTTGAAGCTAACAAAAGTACCGAATTATTCAGCTCAGATCCGAACCCCGTTTAATCGTAACCTAAACCTTTCGGGCGTCTTTCGCGACGCTTTTAATTAGCGCCAGTCAGTCAGCTAGCCGATTTTTCACGAGTCTTTTTGTCGAAATAAAAAGAAATCAATCACAACGCGAATCGGATACTTAATGCATGAATATTGTTGCCGTCTGTAATCATAGTCATTTCCGAAGCAGCAATTTTAACACGCAGCAAATTAACACACTTAATCCCGCGTAAGTGGATATGATACATCGTTCTAAAGAATTTCAGGCATCGATATGTATTCGCGACATATATGATAAGGTTAGGATTAGGAAAGACTACTACACGGATATTACACGCGGTATTCGTTATTCTTTCGAATATCTTTACCGCTCAGTGCTCAGCGTTGCTCGCGTAATGGCGGCTAATCATTGTATAGATGATCGAGAAATATATATGTTGAGTAAGAAAGTGCACAAATTACGAGGCTAGATAAATCTCATTTGCATACCTACCGATCTCGTCAAATCGACCCACTCGAGATCCACACATCCAGGATTCGATTTCTTCTCATATAAATCGTATGATGCTATTATTTCCAGCAGCAACACCAAACGACATCGGAGCCGAGAAACAAATGAACGATCGTAATGCGAAGATACATGAAGTGCTACCAATTCTTAAATTTTAACGGATCCAGCAGATTGGCTGTTGCTAGTACTGAGGTGTCCGCTACGTGTCGCCACCGTCCTTACCAGCGTATCGCGAGTGAGTGGTAGTATTCAACGGCGGATGAGGGAGAACTTTATTTTCAGTTGGTACATGCTCGTTCGATATATTTATAGTAGAAAGTATAATTGATATGTTTTTAAGATCGACCATTTCGACGTGAGACTTTGTTTGCTTTCAGCACTACCATCGTCGGTGATGTTGCGGTGATTTAGCGTTCCTTGCCCGAAAAATTACCACACCTTTCGTCGGTACGTGCAACGGTGCAACTGTACTTTATTGGCTGCACTTCTCTCTATACTTTTATCGTCCATGGCGGAATGACCCGTTGGAAAAAATACTCCTTAAATTTATGCGGGTAGCGCCATCTGTCGTCCAGCAGTGAGAACGACGTAGTGAACTTTTGTCGTTGCGTTCAAATAACGCCGTTGCTGAATCGTCGCTCCGTAAAAATCAGGTAAAACTGCGTGATATCGTGGTCAAACGATAAAATGGATGGCAAATAGAGCGAGGATGGAACGATGCCATGTCTCTGAGTCTACGTCGGACGGCAGATCGCAACGATGGGCCGACAATCCGAGATCGAATCGCGGGATCTGAATGCACCCATCGGCGGACATGTTGCAACATGATCTCAACGGAATTTGCGAGATCGAGCTGAAGGTTTGTACCTCAATTTCACGTTTCAACTTGATATTTCGACTCTCAACAATCGTATTCGCATAACAACCAACTAACAATCGTTGTCGTCTGACTCAGGTTCTACGTGTGTGTGTGTGTGTGCACGTACAGCTCGGTGATCTTATCTCAAGAGAGGAACAATCATTCGTCGATCTCGGTGCGAGCACGGAGCTGGATCGCCGAAAGTGGCCGTAATGGTGTCCGCCATGCACGAAGAAAAGGACGAGATTTATTGTTTGCAAGGTACTTACATACTCATCTCGATATAACATAACGCTTTACTCACGCAATAAAAACTTTACATTATAATGTCGTATCACGCACCGGTGATAATCTCATTAGATATATCGATCGCGCGACGATAGTTTTCTTTTTTTGGCATTATGCTTGCTCTCTTACGTGACAATGTACATTGCATCCGTCGTCGTGTTAATCTTTATCCCAGGCGAAGATCTCGGCGAGATACAAAGAGATTCGCGCCGAATGGAGAATAGAGGGGAAGATAGAGAGAGAGAGAGAGAGAGAGAGAGAGGGAGAGAGAGAGAGGGGGAGGGAGAGAGAAAGAGAGAGAGAGAGAGAGAGAGAGTTCGTATGAATATAATTGCAAGCTGAAAAGTTTCTCGGGACACATGTCGCGCGCACGTAGCGATCGTACAAAATAAAGATCCTACGTTTCTCTTCCCTTTTATTGTAAACATTTTTGCGCACGGGTTAATGCTCTGGGATAAGGATTAAGTCGACGACGAGTGGCATCCCGGATTTCCTCGAGCCCGCGTGTACTCGATACTCCTCGGCTTCGCGACCTCGGTATCGTCGCTGTATGTGACGTTGCAAGTTGACGATTGTCCCGTACGAAAGTAAACCGCTGATATTTCGCTGAATCGCCGATTCAACTCTCGCCCGACTGCGATGCGTCGTGCGACAGCCGCTGGAAGTGAAAGAAATTGCATTTCGGCTTTCAATCCTTCGCGTGAGCGATCGTGCGATCTCGAAGATCTCGGCGTCCTTACTATGGGCGAGTCACTGCGATCGGACGTTACATCTGTGTAGGAATCGCGACCCTTCGAGAATGCACGAGCGAACAAATTGCGAGCATGCATTCGCTCCAGCTGTCTCGAGGGTCACGTGGATTGCTCCGTTGAGCGCGCGCTGGTATCGATCGTTCTTACTCGTCGACTGATTGCGGATCGATAACCTTTCTCGCCTGATAATCTTTTTCCTCATTTGTTTGCAAAGTATGGAAATTAATATCATCTGCGATCTCCTTCCCGATCTCTCTCTCTCTCTCTCTCTCTCTCTCTCTCTTTCTTTTGGTTTAGAAATTAAATCATTTCTTCTTTTCCTCTCTTCTTTAAACTGCGTGAACAAGTTTTTTAAGGCGAGCACGCGTACGCGATTATCGGCGCGCGCGTGCGCGCGCACGCCGCCTTACTTATTTGTACGTAGAGTTATTCTGCGTTTTATAATGACGCGTATCTAGACTTTCGTTCCCTTACGCGAACATCATTTAGAATATTATTTCAATGAGCAAGTAACTAGGAGAGCCTTCTCCCACATCTCCGTTCCCCACTCCCGACTCTCGTGTGTTCTTTCCCGGCTAGTCAAAATGAACTACGATCCGATAATTACCTCGCACACAATACGAAAGTTTCCAAATTATATAATAGATTAACAATCGTAATAATAGGTATATTGAACGTAAGTAGATGCACTCCTTCACTCGCACTCGTCCTTTCCTCTCGTTCGCACTCTCGCTCGCTCTCGCTCTCCGATTTATTTACAACGGATCCTGTTCGTGCCGAATTGCGTTACCTCGGCGTCGGAATCGTTCGCGATAGGAAAAATCGTTAGCGCGCATGAAAAAGGTAAATTGCGTTCCGGAGGAGGCCGGTGTGAGATTTGCGGTCGGTGGATCTTATTGGTCTGCATATCCATCGAAAGTTTTCTCTCGTTTTCGACAGCAGCTCTCGATAATAAACGTCTCTGATACAGGAGTTACGTGATTGGAATTTTATATATATATATATATATATATATTCTCTGTGTTTTATACAACTATTTTTAAATGTACCAAATATCAGATATGTGATACTGTCGAAGTATATCGAAAGTGTGTAATTAAGTGAAATTAACCTTAATTCTACTTATCCGAATCAAAGTTTCGGTTTCACATTAATTCTGAAAATATAGTCAAACTTAATCGATGTCGAAAATATCAAACATTAGTTCAACCTTGATGCTGCAAATGGTTGCTTATTGCTGTTTCCTTCACGTTGAGGCTTGAGAAAGTGCTTGTTAAAGCACTGTTTAATATTCAATTTCGATATTTCTCAGTATTAAATTTTTATTCTTAATTTCAATAAACGGTACATTGATCAAGCAATTTACTTTTCTACAAACAGAATATGTGCGATGACTAAATACTGAATAATTAATATGGGTAAATATTACAATAAATTTTCTCTTTTCGCAATCACTTTATTGTTTTTTTTTTTTTTCGATGTTGGAAATTTCAATAGGATTTTTTGTATTTAAAAACAATGACAGGGAAATATTTGCGAGGTCAAAGATAGCTGTTGAGCGAACATTAATAACAATTTGGATTTGGTACAATAATAAGACTAAACGGAAGTGAAAGAACTGCGTTGACAAATTTTAAGTGAAGACCACATTCGAAGAGGTGTCATTAGAGAAATAAATCTTAACGCTCATGAGACTTTAGGCCGGTATTCGCAGTTGTAAATTATATGTGTCTTTGATTGGAAGTACAGTCAATTACAGACGTGTATTTATGAATTGTTACTCGACTGTTTGAATAAGTACCTCTTGTATGAAATAAATATATAACCAACAAGTAGAAAAACTATTTGTAGCATCGGGAGGCAATGTAGTCTGTATGTAGTGTTACACTTTGAGATTTTCCAGCGATTCTTCAAGTTTGACGAAACTTACAGAATTTATGTAGAACCAGAATTTCAACGCGAGTCGAACTATCGAGAATTGTTCTCGGGAATTGCTCAACGAGCCCTCGCATAGATTTGCAAACAAACGATAAACGGGACGTTTACCGATGATACTGGTCCATCGTCAGTCTCGAGAGCCTAGAGGTTGTAAGTCGTTCGATAGTCGCAGAGAATAAGTGAGTAAGTTTCTTACGTCATCATCGACCATGCATTTTATTCGGATATTACAAAAAATGGCCTTAATAGCGCGCGGCTAATCGTAAATGAGGGCGCATGCCGGGATCTGACCTACTTCCTCTCCCTGTTAGCGAAGGTGTCTTTTGCTTTTTCGTTTTCGTGGCTTGGTGAAGTTTCTCTCGCGTCAGATAGTGCAGGCTGATGCACACTCGAGAGTTTTACTCTTTCAACAAGCGGCTCTTTCTCTTCCTCTTCCTTCAAGATAGATGCCCGTTTCTATTGGAAGACGTGATACACGGTACCACTCTTTCACCTACCTATCTTCTTTTCAGGAGAGGCGACAGTAAGTTTTTCCCGTGTGGGCATAAAACTGAATTGTCAATGGACATTTGTTTAGAAGTTTGATAGATTCCGCTAAGTTTCCTCCGATCAGATAATGTGCTAAATCTTTCGTACGTTTCTCGACGAGGAAGCTTGGCGAAATCAATAAATTATTAATTAAAGGAATTATTATGTCATACTTTCTCTCTCTCTCTCTCTCTCTCTCTCTCTCTCTCTCTCTCTCTCACTCTCTTCTTAATGACCGACTCGAACCGTTCCCACCGAAGTAGACACCTTAAATTTATGATGATTAGATTTGAAACGCAAGATTGTTCCTTTGACTTGAGTATTCTCCGCGCTCAACGTGATAAACCGATAAACTCAGCGTTCGCTGTACTCAAAACATGACGCTGCAAATTCTTCGTTAAGAAATAGTTAAAAGTACAAGATTCGTCCAATCGATGATCGTTTCCGTGAATCGGAGAGAAATCGGCCAACGCAATCGGTCATTATACGATCGCAGAATACGATGTTTGGTAGTAAAACTACCAGGTATATATCGTAGCCTCGTCGGCTCGTTCGCGAGATCGTTTCGCGCGTACGTGAGTGAGGATGATGAAAATCAGCGCCTTTCGGACAGATCTGGCAGGCCCCCGCGCGAATCGGATAAGATCTACAAAATCTCGTTAAGTTTGTCATCTTCATTATCGTCCTCCCTCTGTCATTCTCGCCTCTTCTCTCATTTGTCGCCGTCTCGAGGAACAGGAACTTCCGCAATGGGATACAGACCACGGAGATTCACGCACGTACTTCCATGTATGTAGTAGACACGCGGCATTCTTACACGAACGGATACACTCTCGATTACGACAGACACTCGTATTTCCGGATCTATTAGTCTACGTCTAGCTTATTATGTGTATATTCGCACTATTGCGCCCTGCGCGAGCAAACGTTACATGTCTCTCCCCCGTTACACCTCCACATTCTCTCTCTCTCTCTCTCTCTCTCTCTCTCTCTCTCTCTCTCTCTCTCTCTCTCTCTCTCTCACACTCTCTCGCTCTCATTCTCGCTCTCGTTCTCGCACAATCTCTTTCTCTCGCTCTCTTTCTTTCTCTCTCTCTCTCTCTCTCTCTCTCTCTCTCTCTCTCTCTCTCTCTCTCTCACTCTCGCTCTCTCACTCTCGCTCTCTCACTCTCGCTCTCACTCTTTGTTTTTGTCTCGCAGCCGAGTAGAAAGTTGCAGGTAGTGTAGGTATACTCGGTACGTGTACCTGCCTACCAAGTGCTGGTATATATATATAAGTATGTATATATCATAAATTATATATATAATCGCTTCTCGCGCGCGCGCGAGATGGTAATCACCCCGACCTAGGGGTATGTATACGTGTCAGGGGTATGTGTGTGTCGTGTAATGTATGTGTGCTGCGTGCAGGTGTGTGTGTGTGTGTGTGTGTGTGTGTGTGTGAGTGTGTGGTGTGTTCATGTTCACGCGCGTGTGTTCATGTTCACGTGTGTATCTACATTGCCTTCCTTACAGTTTACGATCGTAGAATACGTTTCTACAATATAATGCAGTTAGCGTGTGTCTTTAAATACATTTTAGAATTTGGTACTCTCGTCGAGACGACTCGTCGCGCTACACTCGCCATACTTTCGTCCTCGTTCCTTCGTTCGGGATTTCGCTCGCGTTCGCCGGTCCTCCCTTCCGCTTGTCGTGTAACAACGCAAACTTTCCCTCTTTCGGCCAACCGCTCCCTATGCGCGTATTTGCATTTTCCATCCGCCACGATCGATCGAGATAGTTTGCGAAACGGTCTCGATCGCGGCGAATGAGGAGAACGCGATATACTCCAGCGAAGGAAACGAGCTCAACTTTCCGCCACTACCGCTGGAGATTGCAGCGTCTGAAATATCCGTCGACGCTACCCGAAATTCTCAACTACCCCGAGCGAATATGGCGGTTGCGAGAAGTATCGGAAGCAGCTGCTGCAAACAGCGGAATCTCCGGCGACAAGCGAGAGAGCGTCAGGGCTGGCTGAATGCGAACGATCCGCTGTGCTCGCCCGCGCGCGCGCGTCTCTCGTTTGCGACGGGAATAAACCGCAATCACGTGTCTGTCGCTACGATTTCGAGTTTCCCCGATTATACCGAGTCCGATTAAGTTCGTTTCCTTCGAGACGTGTCTCCTCGCGATCTCACCCACGATCATAATCACATTTGGCAAACGCCCCGCGGAACGTTCAGCTCCCCCGATCGTTCGCTCGCTCGCTCGATTAGACCCCGTATAGACCCCCCCTCCTCCCCTGAAACGTTTATTCGACGGATATTCACGAGACTGACACAAATGTCGCGCCGTCTACGTGCGTCGTACGTACGTCAACGTGTAATAATCTTCCGACTGTACACGCGACTGTAAATGCGACGGTCGCATACAATTACACGTACGGCGTACAATTACAATTGCAATTACATAGCAATTACAATTGCGCCCGTCGAATATTCGGCCGAATAATCGCGTCGTCCGAAGCAGCCTACGTAGTCCTTGAGCGAGTTGGAAAGATTATATTTGACTTTTGCGGAGTTTTTCGTAGGAACGAAGTTATATCCCGGAAGTTTCGCGAGCGTTCGGTCGCGATCGGACGTGTCGCGCGCTTCGCTGGCCCATCGACGATCACCGATCGTGACGAAGTCGATCGAGGTGCAAATGCAAATTCTTGGCAAAGTATTCCGCCGCGTTGAGAGACCAGTCGACACGATAGAGATAGATCGTCGTGCAACGTTTCTCGGTATTAATCGGAACAGCGCAGTCCCACCGCCCGTATTCTGTGTTCTCGCCGTCTCCTGCATCGCCCCACGATTGACTAAAACGTATATTGCAATATGAAGTTGGCAGTTTTCGTTACAAAGCGGTTTGAACTGTCGTGGTCTTGTCAGAGTACACGCCGGCGGCGATTTTGCTGTGTCGCGTGTCGTCGTCCAGAAGAGTTCTCCGTTCGCGGCAACGATAATCGAACGACGTAAGCGTTCGTACAGTCGACAACTTTTCGCAGTTACGAGCGTCGACTGCTTCGAGAGAAATGAAACGATATATAATAACGCGATCCTCGGTGAAATTCTAGCTTACGAATATCTCGGCCTGTGCGCGCGATATATCTCTCTTCCTCGGACGTTTCCGCACACCGAGCAGGAGGGTTAGATACGGTATTAAAGGGAGACTTTCCGCCTATGGCGAACGCTATCAAGGACAGGTATCTCCGTCGCAAAATTCATAGAGCGTGTGATCCGCGTGCATCCGTTGGAAATTTGACAGTCACGCAATTTTTGAGCAATTTTTACGTTTACATCCGCGCGAACGAGAGCGATGATTCCAAATGCATTCCTAACACGTAGATGGACTGCGATAGTAGATTACAAGTGAATCTTATCACGCAGAAGAGGGTTCGCTCACGTCGTCCCCGTTCCCGTCACTTTCTCGTTCGTGTGTATTGACAAGTGTAGAAATTCACGCCAGCGCGTACGTGCGCATGTTAGATTGACTCTTCTGGCCGTCTCCATCGGCGGGTCGGCCATCGCGGGGAAATACTTGAAGTTCGCCGTGGTTTGACGGGGATAGTCGGCAATTTAATAAAATCGCGCTGTCGATCCTCTCGACTTGCATTCGCCGCGAGTGAACGAACGGGCCGACGAACAAGCGAACGAACGTATGAACGAACGAACGAACGAATAAACGATTGAACGGATGAACGTACGCACTGACTCTCCGGTCTCCGACGTTCTTCCAGTCTACTTTGGTTTTCTTTTTTTTTTGTTCTCCTATACTTTAAAAGTGATTTACCTAAATACGTGCGAACAGTCACATTCTCGTGTGCACTACATTTGCGTATATATATATATATATAATATGTATATGTGTATGTATAATATATATATATATATAATATATGTATATATATATATATATATATATATATTACTTCGCAGTAGGTACTCTCTTTGTTTAACGAATACAATGCTCTGTATAAAACTCGTATTTACAAGGTGATCGATTTATATAATATTAATAGTTTCTGCTCTCTTTTTACTCTTGTCATTAAATCTCGAGATGCCTGCGCGTCGATGGTGCTCTTTGTTTTTATAACGATTTTTCATCTATTTGGTAGTGTTATATATACGCGATATATAAGTGCCCTCGCCGATATATATATATTTATATATATATATATGTATATTTATAACGCAAGTGTTCATCCTGCCAGAGGATAGAGATCGTCGTAAATCTCTCTTTAAACGGTCATATATAATATTAACGATAATAAAGATAATAAAGGTAATAATAATATCAATGAGAATAATTATAATAATAATGGTCGATCGGGTCGATTTTGAGGAATTGGCGCGTCCCATTGTACAACGTGCGCGCATCGATCCGTATTTAGCGATTGGACAATCGCAACAGGCGCGATCGCCTTTTGAGCTCTTTTCGCAATTTCACCTCTCAGCGCCGGATCGATTTCCCGAAGACGCGTCGCTGATTGAGTAGAAACAAATCACCGGAATATTCGCTCGTTCGAACGCTCGAAGCAAACGTAGTGTATCGATATTTAACTAATCTTTACGATTATCTTATAGATAGGATAACGAGTTAGCCTCGAGGTCAGCACGCAATGAAAAGAAGGTGGTATCCGTTTACAGGATTATCGCGACGCGTGTGATTCTCGGGGAATTAACGCGTGATCGGTCATTGCGGAGCGTGAGATCATCGATGCCATTGGATTTAGCAATTAACAAACCTGACCTTGACATCGCGCGCGTCGGAAGCGAATATCGTTCGTACGCGATTCTCGGAGTCGCGCTGCGTCGCGCGGGACGCGAGATCCTCTCTATACATTACGTCTCATATTTAGTTACTTCGTTATTTCATATAATTAATCGTTACGTTATTTAATTAGTTCGTTTTATTTTATACCTAACTAATAATATACTCGCCTATCTAGGGAAGAGTTATTCTTTCTTTTTCTCTCTCTCTCTCTCTCTTTCTCTTTCTTTTCTTCCTCTCATCGTCTTTGATCGTGGACGCGCCAATTCCCGCAGCTTGTCCCGCCTGGCTTAAGGATTCAGCGTAAACAATAGGCACGCGTACGTCATCATATGCGTGCGAATAAATGCATATAGCTACCATAGAATATATCACAACGACAAAATGTTAGATCCTCTCTCTCTCTCTCTCTCTCCCTCCCTCCCTCCCTCCCTCCCTCTCTCTCTCTCTCTCTCCCTCTTTCTTTCTCTCTTCCTCTGTCTCTACCCTTCTTCCCCGCTATTATAGAGACTCCGAATAGATAACGGATGTACAGTTATATAAATTGCATATAACGCTTCCTGTTGGGGCGGACGTGGAAGTGCATCGATACTTATATATTATGTACGAGCGCAACCGAAGAAAGAAACGAACGAGGGCTGGGCACGCGATTTGCACCTTTAGGCGCACTCGGCAACTCGCGCCGTCCGTTTTATTTGCATTGTCGCGTGATCGCGACTGGCGGTAAGCCGGACGTGAAGTGTTCGGCGTGTGGAAAACGCGAGAGCGAAGTAAGTCGCCGGATTGCCGCGCGAACGGAACACCGCGATCGATCGTGCTCTCGCGATGAGAAACAATCGCGACTGAGTTTCGTGAATCACGCGGGGATGTAGCGAGCCCCCGACGCGTCGGCGTCGGCGTCGTCGACGTCGGCGTTGGCGTCGGCGTCGCGTCGCGTCGAGGATATCAAGAGAAGTGGAGAAAGCCAGAGCGCGTCTCCACGCGGTGAGACGAGAATCTCGTTCGTCGTAGCGACGATTGAAACCGTTGCAATTACGCTGCATCGGCAACGAAACGCCGGTGGATTCGTATAAAGTCCTATTCTTCTTCTCTCACTTTTTTTGTCTTTTTTTCTTTTATTTCTCACGTAGACGTAGCGTCGAGAAATTATGTCGATCTCAATTCTTGCTTCGTACGGTCTTAAGACACACGACGTGGAAATATAAAATTATAACGTGGTGTGTATCTACTTGAGAATTTTTAAGGCTATCTCCTAGGTCCACGGTCTATTAGAGTTGAATCGCTTTGAAAAATAGTTTTGTCGAAACCGACTCAGACGAGACAAACACATAAAAAACGTCTAAAAGGCATCTTAAACACGCTTAAAAGACCTGCCAGTGTTTTAGGCGTTTTTTAAATATTTCGTAGACCTGCTCCGAGACCGTGCAGTGTCAGAAAGAGGATTGTATGTATTTTTTTAATCGCGCGTGCACCGTTCGATCGACCAGCCGACAAGCTGGTATTTTCAGCTTTACACAGTTTTGACGATTGAACGATTGAACGATTTAATGACGATTTTGACGTGTTTTTTTTCTGCCGTCCCCGACTTTGACGAACGCTTTGCCAGCGCGATGAAGCGAACGTCGCCGTTTTCAAGTACAACGTTCCCTAAACAAGCGCCGCGCGCGTCGTTGAATCGTTGATATCCCGAAGTTACATGTAACCCCTTTCCCGATGACGGAGAGTCGATAAAGGGTGGCCGACGTCATCTAATAAAAATCGCATGATCCCGCGTTCTCGCATTGGTAGAACGTAACGCTTGAATACGACAGTCCCTCCTTCGTTTCTCTCGGATGTCTGGGGCGGATAGTGATCCAAGGCAGAATCCCCGGCTAGGATTACCTACTTTCATAAAGAATTCTCACGTAGTACCGAGGCAAGGAGCTCCTTATTAAATGCGCGCGACTGACAAGAGCGTCTGGTAAACGGACTATTTGGCGATTGCGAAGTAGAGTGGAGGAAGAGAATGGGGAGACGCGAAGAATAAGGGCGACAGCGTAGAAGGGGTGGGAAAGAGTCGGAGGGTGGGTTGGGCGTGTCAGCTGGTCGATATCCTGAATGGCGAGCTTCCACGGCCCAGCTTGCAGTCAGCCGCTGTGTCCGGGGCAGAGAGAGAGAGAGAGAGAGAGAGAGAGGGGGGGGGAGAGAGAGAGAGAAGGCCAAGCAAAAAGAGAGCGCGGGTGTGTGTGTGTATACAGAGTGTTCCAGAAGTTGCATTTTTCCCGAAACACAGGCGCCAAAAGTCAAAGCGGATAGAATGTCGCTCTATCGTCCTTGAAGACCTGCGAATGACTGACGGCTGACAGTGTGTTTTTGCGAATTGAATTTTCCGCGAGGTACACGCGAGGTAAACGAGAGAACGCATTCTTCGGGTATATGGTATTTGCTTCTCTCCTCGATGAAATTTTAATTCCAAATTTAATCATCATGATGTGCGATCTCGCCGGATAATAAAGCAAAAGAAGCGTCCAATCCAATCTCCGCCCGAAGGATAATTGATTGTGTTCGAAGGAAAGCGCGCCTGATTGTTAGAACGATCTGTATATGAAATGCACGAAGAAAGAAGCACGGCTCCGCATGCTCTTTTTCCTCTTCTTTTTCGGGAATGTCTCGCTAAGTAATCGACGTCCGTATTGGCGGACGGTATTTGAGAAAACGAGAGCGGAGAGTGCGCAGCGGCCGAAAAAAGGGAGTGAAACACCGTGCAATTAGCGTTAATGAAATTGGCAAAAATGCAGCACGTGGCAGTAAGAAAATAAAGAGACCGTTATATCCCCGCTCGGGGGCTGAGAGCAATCTATGTATCGAGAGATAAAAGCGATTGTATCTCTCGCTGCTTTCGTCTCTCGCGTAGACGATGCCGCGAAGGAGATGTCGATGGGATAAGCTGCGTCTTAAGTCGATGAAATCCAGCGAGATCCGGCACCGTTAACGTTGCGCGGCACAAGAATAAGATGTTTCGCCGAATATCGTCGTATATACTCTGAAGTAACGCGACGACACAAGCGCGGTTATTAATCAACTCTTTCTCTCTCTTTATTTCTCTCTCTCTCTCTCTCTCTCTCTCTCTCTCTCTCTCTCTCTCTCTCTCTCTCTCTCTCTCTCTGTCCGCTACGATGAAACAAGAGTAAGCTTAATCGTGATACGTGCACGTGTCCGCCTCTTTTAACTGTACACGGAACTTGTGTAGCGGGGATTTTTTTGCTAGGCGAAAATAGATATCGAACGAGCGCGCTGAGCGCGAGCATTCCGCCTTGGTTCGCGGTCCGCCTCGAATTTCAACTCGATCGGCATGGTTTCCCCCTGTGATTCTCTCCCTTTTCCTTCCTCTTCTTTTTGCTTTTTTTGTTACGTCCGATCTATAATCGTCATCACGTCCCGGGAGTTTCTCTACGTAAACAGTCGCGACTACGTAGTGTACGAGCTAAGAGTACTCCCGATTGAGCCAAGTGCACACGCACGTACACGGCGCGTACAGAGTGACGCCCCGGGACGAGTGACGAGAGTTACGGCTGGTGGTCTCGCGCGTAGCGGCGACGCGCGTCGCGCTTCGTGCGTCAGCAAATACAAAAGGCGCGCCGTGTGTGTTAAAAGTCGTAAAAAAGTCCTATGAAACGAGAAGAAATCTTGCCGTGTACTTGGCGGTAATCCAAAGAAATGCGGATGCCGAGAGCAGGCGCCGCTACCGCGAAACCGACCGGCTTTCGTCGTGGGCGTCCTGTGTCGCAATTTTTATCCCCTCTCCCTCCCACCCCCCTTTTCGCCCCGTTGCTTGCTGCTTGCGCGATCTTTGGATTACGCATGGGACCATCAACGATCATCGTCTGTACGCGTCCCCTGCGTACGCGCGTGTGCACGCACGTGTCTAATATTCGCATGCACGACGCGCACCTAACGCGGCCGCGTACGTGCGCGCGTGTACGTTAATATACATGTACTTATATTTACTTAAACAATAATTCGCACCAGTCTCCGATAGAGTACATCGTTTTTGTCTTCGTTTGGACTGCAAACTTTCCGCCCGTCGTCTCCAGCGGGCGCGCGCACGCGCGCGTGCGTTCGCTCACACGCACACATTTACGCTTGCTCTCTCTCTCTCTCTCTCTCTCTCTCTCTCTCTCTCTCTCTCTCTCTCTCTCTCTCTCTCTCTCCCTCTCTCTTTCTCGTACGCATGCACACGCACACATGCCACACACGATTTTCGTTACGTTTCCTCCGTCCGCGCTGCGACACAGCGTCAGAGCGACGATCCAAACTCGAACTCGACGAGCACGTCTCGATAATTTTATATCTTATTTTCCTTCCTTCTCTTCTCTTGCCGACCGCGCTTGAATCGTCGCCTCGCGCCGGCGCGAGTCGCTTGCTGTCGTGCTTAGCGTTAGTTAACGTTACTATATAATATGGTGGCTAAATTGACAAGTGTTTATATCGAATGTATTTTCTCCGTTTAAGACCTAGAGATACCTAGACTGGCAATGTTTTATCGTATGTATGTTCGCCTTCGAGGTGTTGAGCTCTTGCTTGCTTGTCCGTTCTCCTCCGCCCGCGTCGCGACGTGATACATCCCTATATGTAAATACGGCGCGACGCGCCTATACATATATATATATATATTTTTTTTTCCATATACCGGGATCGTTAACGAAGAACGTCTCGTGGAGATAGTCGAGGGTCGCGCGCGAGTCCGATCGGCGTGCGAGAGCTCGTTCGCGCCCGGAGACCGGTTGCGGTGGCCATGATGCCGCGCAGTAGATCATGCGCGTGTTTGGTCAGCCATCGGAGCGGCTCGGCGGCGTCAGCGACGGCGACGGCCCGCGGCCGTCCGTCTGCTTCTACTTTCCAGTGATCGCAAAGTACTCCGAGCCCCCGTGTGTGCCTCTCTGCCCATTGCTCGTCCGCTGCTAGTCCGCTTCCAGTCGTGGACAAGTGGTGGAGACCGGCGCTCTCGAGATAGATCTAAGCGCACGTTCCGAGTGCACTTGTTACGTCCGCGAGCTGCTACGTTACGGCCGATCTCGTTCCCGGTTGTTGTCCGCTCTTATATTCGTCTCTCCCACCTCGCCTCCAAGTAGTCAGCCGAGTAGCACGCCTCGATCCGTTCTCCTCGAAGCTCCGCTCGAATTCGTCCCTCTCCGCGAGTCGGCCTCCGTCCCCGGTCCCTCCTTGCGAGTGTTCGTCTTTGCGCACACTGTCTCTCGCCTTCTTCCATCCCCCTCGATTCGGAGCGCCGCGACGTCGTCGTCGTCGTCGTCGTCGTCGTCGTTTATTTGGCCTCCTCGAGCAACACGAGGTCGTCCGCGACCACGTCGCTGATGTGGAGGTAAATGATCCAGTACATCAGGTTGAAACAGACGAAGCACACCGGGAACACGATGCGGGAATACTTGTCGATGTCCGACGGCGTGATGCCTGTTCGGGTAACGTCAGGGTGGACTTAGAATAGTCGCGGCGCACGGGATAGTGGAGGGAAAATAATTGCATATTTCAGTGAGCTTCCGAGAATTGGCGCGGTGCCGTTTAAATCGGGAGGGTACAGAAGCGTACTAAAACGGTGCATTGTAATGCTTGAGAGGAAATTGTACAAAAGTTTCACGTGTGGCAAGAAGCTTTCCGCGCTATGATCGGTGACAAGCGATTTTGGACTTGGTGTTTCAAGCGCAGAGATAGATAGAGATGGAATATACAATATGTAATATATAGTACAACGGTCGCAGGTGCGTGGTATCATCGGCTATGAATATTGCATGGTCTTGGCTAAGTTCGAAGCATTCGATAAGATAGGTCCATGTCGCGCAAGCTTTCTCTCTCTCTCTCTCTCTCTCTCTCGTCTCAAGCAGCGATGATACCACGCCGAGGGCCTTCCGAGCTCGCTGACGGTTAAGCCGTACAGTGACGCTCGAGTCCCGTTCAGAAGCTCGTTGAAATAGACAGCCTGCCAAGCTAAGAACCGAATATTGTTTGATAGCTTGCCAGGCGGGGGGTAAAAATAGTGTTATAAATGTGCGTACATGGTCTACTCATACCGTAGAGCTTGGTGATGTCCTTGCCAGGATGTATAAGATGTTGCGGCGCGCCCGACGTTTCCTCATCGGCGCGACCGTTTATGGTGTTCTCGAGTGTCCCACCTTTGCTGTGTGCCTTTGGGTCGTGCACCTTGAACCGCACCTCCTGGACAACACGGGACCACTTACAAGAGACACGGCAGTTCGCCGTGGGGTGTCCCTCTCCGAGGTTTACCCCTTACTTTGTCGGATTGGCATGCGACACCGAGGACTGGCAGTGTGTATCGTATCGTTCAATCGCGGTGACGTCCGGTTGCAATTTACGTGAACATCAGGGCGCGGTCGACATTCGAGAGAAACTCACCTGCATTTCACGTCACCGTTCGCGATTATTGGGTTCTTTTTCTTTCTTTTTTTCTTTTTTTCTTTTTTTCTTTTTTTCTTTTTTCTTTCCTTATTTCTGTCTTTTTTTCATTCTTTCTTTCTTTCTTATTCCGCTTTGCTGTTCATTCGTTGAAAAATGGGGACAAGTGTGAAGATGAGGGGGGAGAAGTGTCGTGTAAAAAGGGACCACGGTCTGTAGAGAGGCGGTGTGATTGCTCGTGCCCAAGCAAAACGGATCGGTGAGAATCTGGTTAGAAGCTGGTGTACATGGTGCTAATATTATTAGGTGTCGATGAGGGTATCTAGGGAGATTATTATCATATAGTCGTCTCATTGCGGCGATCTTCAGCTCTTGCACACGTGACACTCCGTGTCACGTGTCAGGAGACCTGTATTTATTTCGAGTTCACACACAGGACACAGGAGGATTATCCTTAGGATTGTTTGACTCTTAATTAATGTGAAAAAGGTTAAAAAGTTGCGGCCTGTTTCGCCTGCCGCGAAAAAGTGTGAAATATTCATGAGGACTTTATTCTCTTATCCTATTTTGTCGATTATATATATATATATATATATATATATATATAGATGCACTCTCTTGTCGGGAGTGCGTATAAAAAATGAAACAGTCGTCAAGGTTGTATTAGAGATTCGATTTTAATATCCTGCCGGAGCATCTCGAAGAGAGCAGTTGTCCGCTGTAAGAAAAGACTCGAAAGAGACAAATGTAATTATTGAAGATGTTAGTCGAGAGAAAGTCACGTATCGTGTCACGTTGGGCATCCTCCGTCGAATCACGTGCAACTAAATCCCTGGTCGTAATTAATTGAAACGTCTTATCCTGCCGACGCTTCACAAGCGTCCGCAGTCCGTCCTGTTCAACCCACGCCCATTCACCTACGTCTTTTTACACTCCTCCTCCTTCTTCCCGCCCTTTCTGGCCCTTTAATATTTCCCGTTGCCGGTCTACAATACCCAAGATTAAAAGAAAATTTATAGTGCATCGCGCCCCGTAGGCACGAAGCACGCCATCCGGTGCGTTGCGCGGCCGAATGGGAATTCATTTCGCGAAACCTTTTAGCTTTTGACCTCTCGTGGATCGTCCTGCCGTTTCTAGTTTTCTGTTTTTTTTTTTTCTCTGGGGAGAGGAAAAGTGCATATTTACGCTCTGCGTACGATGGTACGAGCGGCCATGTTGAGCTGGATCGAAAATAATGCCCGGCTCCGTCCTGTTGAGCCTGCACTCGTGACGAGGGAGAAGAGCCCGGAGTAGCTCTAATATCCATTTGCCGCCGACTATCGAAGGTATCGAATTTACGGTGATCGCCGCATTGTCCGATGCGGCGCTCCATCGCTTAAAATTTCTTTCAAAGTGGAAGAACCTTCTTCGTCGTCGGCGCGGCGTATGGCAAGATAAAAACGGTACTCTCTCGTCCGGCACGCTTACCAAGCGTACCAAGCCGGCTCTCGGGAGCCGTGATAAAGTCACGAGACAAATGCTGCGATTACGCATAAATCAACAAACTGTGCAGCGAACAACATTTTCCTTTGCATTTCTTTTTTTTTCTTTTTTTTTGTTTTTTTTTTTTTTGTCGCTTTTGGTGTGTCGTGACGACAGAGCTGGTAGCGCTTACGCGCTGAAAAGAAAGCGTGCGAGTTCGGCCAGGGGGAGCGGTAGAGCACGTCTCTTTCCCTGGTTACGCGGCGACAAAACGACATTCTGCGTGGAAGAAAAAGTCGGGGACGACGGCGCTCTGGCCGTCGTTACTCACAGTTTGTTTAGGCGCGTGATCGCCATGATCGCCGGGCACGCGCGGCGGTCCTGGGTTCTCGCTCGCGGCCTTCATGCTCTCCGCTATCTTTTGGAATCGATTCTTCCGCATCTGAATCCTCTTCGCCATGTAGCCCACCGTAGCGTATTCTGCGAAGAAGAAGAATCCACGGGAATGAAAACACGTAACCATTCAATGCCACGACACGACTGCCACTGTAAGACCCGGGCGGTAAGCCCGGTGGTACATGGGCCCCCACTTCCATCCGTCGAGAATCTCAGTCATGCTTGCGCTCCCGGTACTTGTGTAGAGCTCACGTGCAGATGAAAGAAAGCCATTTCCCTGGAAACCCTGCCAAGAGCAGGACACCGCGATGGCGAAGTACCTTGGTGTCGTACGTAATGAGGTACTCGCGATCGCAGTCGGGAATACGCAACAATGTGTGTCTCGGCCGTGTGCATCTGATTACTCAAAAACGAAACCGCGTAGATCACGTTATCATGCTCAGCGATCTCTTACGCGCGTCGCGATCTCTTTCGTCTCTCGTGAAAACATGGCAACGATCGTCGTGACGACGACGACGACGACGACGACGACGACAACATTTCGTCGTAATAAAAAAGGGACAGAGTCGTTTGACGACGACAGTAACGGCGTAACAGTAGCCGCGGACGACGAAGAACGATTTCGAGGAAAATGGGTTCCTTGCATTTGTCACGTGAGCCCTGCACAAGTATCCGTCTACGATACTCTACGAGCTCGCTACTGGAACGGCACGGCTCCGAGCTATACGGAGTATGAGAGGACGCAGGATGGAAAGCTTAATGGCAGCGACGTAGAGGCACGGAAGAGTACACGATCGCACTCACCGAGCAACGAGGCAAAGACCATGACGAAGCAGGTGCCCAGATAGACGTCGATGGACTTGACGTAGGAGATCTTTGGTAGCGCTGCGTTCGTCGAGGACATTAGGGTCGTCATAGTGAGCACAGTGGTTACTCCGAGGGCCACCCGAGCGGGGGTCGCGTTTCGGTTTAGCCAAAAGCTCACCCACGATATTATGACAATCAGCCCCGAGGGTATGTAGATCTGGATCAGGTAGTAGCCCATCGACCGTACGAACTGGATCTCGCAGGCCAGCCGCGAGTAATTCCCTGCGATTAAAAGATCGAAGGTCAGGACAGGGAGACGGAGAGGCGCTATTTAATGTCTCTTTATCTCCCGTGCTCACTGTCCTTCCTCCTCACTGTTCGTTTATCTCTCTCTCTTTCTCACTTTCTCTTCCAACGTGTTTTCTCTCTCTCTCTCTCTCTCTCTCTCTTTCTCTCTTTCTCTCTCTCTCTTCACTCCCTTTCGTCCCTTTCGTGTGCTCTCTTCCTCCTCCTCCCTTCGATCCTCCCTTCGTCGTCTCCTTTTGCCCGATCTCCTCCCCCTCCCCCCCTGCCCTTGCCTCTGCCTCTGCCCCAATCCTCTCCCCGCCTGTTCCGTCACTGGCCTCTGCCGGGAAAAGCGGTTTCATTGTTCGCGAGTGGCTTTCTCTATTTCTTGCGCCGGCCGGAAATATGGCGCGCCAGAGCCGACTGGGGATGTTAAGTGAAATTCGCATCGTCGATGCGCGACTCTTTGTACTCGCCTCTCTTCTGTGTACCGTATGTCTCTCTTCGTGTAGGTGTGCGTGGTGTGCACGGTTACCGTGTGAAGTGTGGCGGCGGCGGCGGTAGCGGGGCGGCAGTGGCGGTGGCGGCGGCGGTGGCGGCGGCGGCGGCGGCGGTGGCGGCGGCGGCGACGGTGGTGGCGGTGGTGGTGGCGGAGGCGGTGGCGGTGGCGGTGGCGGCGTGTATCTCTCGTGCGTCGTTCGTCGTCTCGAGAGACTCGAGATGCAATTGCGATTCGAAGGAAGAAAAACGAGGAATCGATCGGGACAGAGAGAATCCAGTTGTCTCGTAATTTTCACTTTCCACTTTCCACTGTCTCTTTTTTCGCTCTTGCGAATTGCGAATTCGCGGTGTGATTTGTATCTCTCGCGCCACCATTATCGAGGAGGGTGCGGCGTGTTGGAAGAAGACATCAACACTTGTGTGCGCACTTGGCCATGCGTCACTCGGTGACGACACCTGCGACGTGACACCGTCGACATGAGTCGCGGTGAAAGAACATGCGAAGAACGTCGAAGAATGAGAAAGAGACCGAGACGGTCGAGAGAAGCGCCCTTGAGACCCTTCAGTCAGGGCGGGTTGTTTGCGCGAGCGGAATGCATATCGCAGAGAACGCGCGGTACGTATGGAGAACCGCATGATGCGTCGATAGGAAGAACAATCGCCAATCGCCCAAAAGTTTCGGTCGAGCCGAGCGGGGAGGTCGGGCCGGACGATGATTCTCTCTGAGAAAGAGAGTTTCTCTGAGGAAGACGTTCGCGAAAGAGCGAGGAGGAACGTATATGAGCCGGCTGGTCGCCAATCAACGCCAGCAAGCATCCGCTGCTCGACCCGAGATTCTCGAGATCGCAGAGTCGCGAGATCGCGCGAGATCGCGAGAAAGAGAGAGATCGATCGATCGATCGACGGCTATACGTAAAAAAAGTATACGGGATCACGACGGTTCTGTTACGAGCGACAATTGCGCCTGCGGACATCGGATAGCGCTCACGTGTCTCTCCACCTTACCCATGCCGTTAAAAGCGAGGGTTGAACAATTATTTGTTGGTGGTGGGGTGGGGGTGGGGGGGGGTGGGGTTGTGTTCATACGTTACCGGTGGTAAGACTAATCTCCATGGCACGCTGCCGGTGACCGAGGACCTTGAACTGAGGGAGGGAGACCTCGTTGCTGACCCCGACGCTGTTCGGGCCCTCGTTCCACTTGTACCGGATGTCCCTCATCGTGTATCCGACTGAAAAAATAGAGAGACCCCCCGCGGTTGGTACGTACCTTCGCGGAAGCCCTCAAACGCATTTCAGCTCCGAGGGGGCCTCCACTTACCTCGCACCCCCATCAAACCTCACGAGTCCGTGCTCTCTTTCACTTTCTCCCCATTCTCTCTCTCTATCACAATTTTTCCGTTCCTTTCTTTCTTTCTATCTATCTGTCCCTCTCACAGCAAGTTTATCTTACTCTCTGTCCTTCTCAGCGAGAAACGCCCTCGCGGCGCGAGAGCTATCGAGAGCCCAGATTAAGCTAACTTTAAAAGGGGCTTGTGTGGGCGGAATATCTGGCGTGTGATGAGAGATCGTGGACGATCTTCTCGATCGTTGGGCGCGATCGAGAAGCGGTAGGCGCGCCCGTATCATCCGTATTTACGAGTCCGTCGTGTCGATTATTGTTTTGATGTTGTAGATGGTGGATGTTGAGAGCCAAAGGTGGACGTAATACTATTCCTGAAACCCATTTGCGATTTACGTAAACTCGATGTTTCGCGTTTCGCGTCTTGCCGTAGAGCCGCGGTCGAGCCGAGCGTTTGCGCGCAACGAGAGATCCATTAGATCGCTCTCGATCTCTCTATATGTGAAATATAGTTGACGTGAACTTGCGCGACCTGCTCTCTCCACGGAGTTTCGAGCTTGTACGTAAATGATCGAACAGCTAGAGTAAAAATAGTATACCGTCCACCTGCGACACCGTGAGGAGGAACCAAGTCTGGGGGGACGATGGATATACGCGTGACTCAGCTACCGTCTGCGTCTTCCGTGAGTGTAGGTGGGTTAAAAAACCGATGAGTCGATCAGTCGATCGGTCGAAATGAATGACCGCGGGACTACGCGGTCCCACCGAGAGCAAGCTCGTTCTTATACAATTCACAATGTGTTCGCGAAAAGACAACACAGTGATCGGTGCATATCGGTGCGGATGGAGAAACAGGAGTTACATTATATATATATATATATATATGTATATATATATATATATATAATACGCATATATATATATATATATGTTTCTCTCTCTCTCTTGGAACAAGAGAGCCGTGGTGTGTCGCCGCGTGTGAATACACCTACCAAACGTGTACGCGCATATTCACACACATACACACGCACACACACACACACACACACGCACGCACACCATACACGTCTCGCTCTGACTGACGGCGCCGTTAATCGGGATCCGACGACTAAATGCAACACAGGCTACGTGTGTGTGACTCTTCGCACTCGTTCGTTTCCTTTCTCTCACACATATATTGTATATACACACACATATACATTATTCGCGCGAGCTTCTGGACCAAGTTTAGAAGGAAGAACGAATAAGAGGGGAATATCTACCTGTAGATAGGTGTATGGTTGTCTGTCGTTGCCTGTGACCGAGCACGCGAAACTGCGGTAGTTCCACCTCGTTCGACATGCCGACCGACTGTAGGCCGGCGTTCCATTTGTACCGAATATCGCGCATTGTGTATCCAACTGCCGGGAGAACAAGAACACAAATATCTTCGCTCTAACATACAGTAATTAGACACTGAGGTAGTGTTCGGTTCGGTGGGGACGGGAGGGCGGGTTCCTCGGGGAGTACAGTAATTAGAAGCAAAGTTATCGCGCGAGCAACCTAAACCGTTCCGTAAATTGTTGCGTCACGATCCAATTCTGCCGCGAAGTAGCATAAATCTCTCTCGCGCGCGGAATCGATTTAGGATGCCCTCCGTGCCGCTGTATCACAGACGTCATCGAGTCAGGCGTTGTAATTCTCACCCCCCCCCTCCCTCCTCCTCCCCCTCCCGTGTATACGGCGGTTATAATTCTTCCCCACCTTCGTACCAAGATATCCAAACAAAGTATCCCGCAACTTTTCGCACGGCCGCGAGAAACTCCGGGATCTCCCGCGGAGATCCCGAGCGAGAATCAACCGCGTGCGAGAATATTTTTACGTCGGAGATTCGACCTTACGGCCGAAAGTAGAAGGCAATTTCGCGTCCCGCAAGAGTCGAGACCTCGCTCTATTTTGTATTCTTCAATCTACACGAGGGAAAAACACCCCGCACGGCTAACCTCCTTCTCGTTTGCGAAACGACGCCCTCCGTCGGCGATGCGTCCGTGATATCCTCAGGAGCGAATTCGCGGCAGGCATGTCCACGCGCGAGACCACGCGCGGGAATTGACGTCGCGAGCCAATGTGTCTCTCTGTTTCACGTCTGTTGCTACCGCGACGCGAATAGATTGCCCTCGGGTGCAACTCGGTATCGGCGATTTTAAGCGACGACTCGTTCCGGGCGAGCGAGCGAGCGAGCGAGCGCGCGCGCCCGCCGTTTCTTCCGCAAACGAGCATCCCGCAAATCGGATTTTCCCCGATCGATCACTATACTCGCGCGCACACGCGCCTATTTGCGCCCTCTAATTCCTCCGCGCGGCCTCCAGCGCGTACATACCGTACCGAGAGAAACATTCCTCCGTAACTGAATCTTAGGTGATTACGATCGTTACACCGCATTCCAGGCACCAAAGTGGCATTCCGTCGCGGTGGCGGCCACATTGCGCGAGCATCGGCGAAACGCGGATTAAGCGGTATACGCGGACCCGAGCATGCCAGATTAATTGCTTTTGTTTTTGCGCGGAATCCGCGGAGTGTGCGATGCCCACTCGCGCGTTTTATCCCGCCCGATAATTCGTCGCGATCATCCCCCCCCCCCCTACCCCGCACGTATATACGGCGGGCACAGCTGCGCGCGGCGTCGCGCAAAACCACCGTTTCGGTAATGACAATTACGCTTCGCAACGGACGCGTTCGACACCGCCGGTGAGCCGCGGTATAAATAACCGGCTTCGCTCGTCGCCCGGCGCGGGAAAACGAAGAAAGACGGAAAGCGGACGAGTTTGCATTCTGGTCGTTATCATGAAAGCATAATATAATACCGACATTTTGTAATATCTCGGTTATACCATTACGTTTTATCCCGCTCCTTTTCTCCGCCCTTCCTCCGCGCTTTCATTTTCACGGGATACCTCCCGTGTAATTACATTTTCCCCAGCGCAGCGCGCTCATTACGCTTGCGGATGCGCTTAAACAAAAGTTACGTAGTAAAAGCATCACGTTCACCGCCAATGACGACCGCGCCCCCGAGGCGAAGTTAACAGAAACATTATGCGGCTTCGTCCGTTCGTTCGTTCGTTCGTTCGTTCGTTCGTTCGTTCGTTCGTTCGTTCGTTCGTTCGTTCGTTCGTTCGTTCGCTCGTTCGTTCGTTATTTCTGCCGATGGTCGTCGCATAGTTAGTAGTGCAGCGTAGATAAATTAGTACTTTTATAAAGTTTTAATAAAGAGGTCCTGGACTGAGGGCAACATTAAGCATCACGAAAGGTTGAAGGGGCTCGGTGGAGGGGGCAGGGGAACGGGTGAGTAGTTAGCGTTGGCTGCTGAATACTGCGGGAAGGAGGAACTGCGGCAACATTAGCAGAATACCCAAGGACTATGGTGGTGAGAGCAAGTTTAGGTTTAAGACGATAAGTGGAGAGTGTATAAGTAGATATATGGAGAAGCTAAGAAAGGAAAGAGAGAGAGAGAGAGAGAGAGAGAGAGAGAGAGAGAGAGAGAGAGAGAGAGAGAGAGAGAAAGAGAGAGATAGAGAGAGCGAGAGAGCGAGCGAGAGAGAGAGAGAGAGAGAGCGAGAGAGAGAGAGAGAGAGAGAGAGAGAGAGAGAGAGAGAGAGAGAGAGAGAGAGAGAGAGAGAGAGAGAGAGAGAGAGAGAGAGAGAGAGAGAAAAAGTTTCGTGCTCAGCATGCTACATATAATGTGGCGTACAGGGTCAGGGGATTAGGTAGATTTACATATATGTGCTGCATGCTTTATGCCGCGCATTTCATGTCCTGTGCCGCATGCACCGTGCTCCATGCTCCATTCTCCGTGCGCCATGCTCCGTGTTTCGCGCGAGAGACGCAAATTACCATACGGGCTATAGCCTCCCCCCCCTCCTCCGTTAATATTCAAATATTATTCCTGGTTAAACGTACGATACGATCGCGGCTCTCGCGGATCAGGATTGAATTGATGAAACACGCTTTCGCACACGCGCACACTACGAGGAGAGGTCGCGCTTTCTTTTCTCTCTCTCTCTCTCTCTCTCTCTCTCTCTCTCTCTCTCTCTCTCTCTATCCGCAGGCAGTGTTTTCTTCCTTTTCCTCTTTTTTTTTCCTTTTCTGTCGTTTCCACGCAACGTGTGAGGCTCACGTCCGCGGTGTGCGATTTCGCGCCAAGTACACACAAAGTACGGGGCGATCGAGGCCGACGAGAAGAGACTGTCGGGACATGTGTCGACGTGTCGTCGAGTGGAAGGCAAAAATCCAGACCGAAATAAATGTATGTACCTTGTCGTCGCGATGGTCATGGGAAGAACAGCTGTGTGTACGATTGTTTTGTATATCCGGTTACCTCGCGATACAACGTCCATCCGCTTGTACTTCTCTGATCGATCGATTTTTGCCCCGCAGAGCCGATCGGGAGCCGATGCTCGTGTATGTACGTAGACGTGACCATGCCGACACATGCGCGTTCTTGAGAACTACGTTAGGTAAAGAACGTCTATCACACTACCATATAATACGTACAAGAGTTGCTTGAAGGGGGTCGAGAGAGCAAGGGGGGGGAGAAAAAAGGGGGACGTATCATATATATATATATATATAATATATACATGTCGAAACAAATCGCAGATAAAAAAAATCATATTACAAGCAGATTGATATATAGGCGCATTACCGATATATACACACATGTATAAATATATATACATGTATGTACATATGTATATATGTATAATATATATAATGTGACCGCGGCGTGGCACGCCGCGGGAATAAAGTTGCAGTCGTTTCGTTCTTACATGCGCTGGGCTAGATGCACAATGCGTTTTAATTCGGTCGGACCGTTGTCGACACGTCGTTTCTGGGTTTAGCCTCCTTCGGGGCTGGCCGTCGTCGGCCCTTACTACGTCCCCGGACACGAGGCTCAGTGCTATATGTCGGAGGCCGTTCGGGTTTTCGAGGGGGGTGGGCGGTTAGGGGTTTTCGGTTTGGTGATGGTAAAGTGATGGGCGGTGGTAAAGTGGTAGTGGCGAGTGGCAAAGTGGTGGTGACAGTGTTCAAACAGCACACCTTCGTCGCGCGGTTCGACCTAGGGATCGATTTTCGTCGATGGCGATGGCAATGGCGACGGCGACGGCGACGGCGGCGGCGGCGGCGGCGACGGCGACGGGGTTCGCGTCGAGCTCTCTCGTTCATGTATCTACAAATGTGCGTGTGCTTCGTGATGTGTCTAGTTCAGCGTGATCTCGCCCCTGAATGTACATTCCTTCCGGAGGAAATCACCGTCAAACCGCTCAGGACGGAGCGGAATTCCGCTCTCCGCAGGATAGACGCGCGTACACCGCGGGGCGGGGCCGGGAAAGGGGAAGGGACCAGATACCCTTCGCTCGCAGCATTCCCGCCGCATTGCCGACTCGCGGAAAAGTTCTCGATCGCGACCTGTCGTCGATTGTCGACGGTGTGTCGCGACGTGTGTTCGCTGCGCGCCTACTGTGCAACTCGCGAGGAATTCTCGCTTAGCCGGCCGAGATTGATAGAGAGGTGGTGTGGTGGGAGGGGTATAGGATAGAGGTAGAGTGTGTGTTTCTAGTTTGCTCGTGCACGCGCACGGCCATCGCTGGTACTCGCTGTCGAATGACCGCGCGCGATCGTCGGGAAGTCGCGCGTTCGGCCGAGACCGACGACGTGTGTGACGACTCACGCCGTCGGTGGCTTGGTAGCTTGGTAGAGTGGAGACCCTTTTCGGAGGATGCTCGTAAATATATTCGCACACGGTCTTTGCGTAGGATGCGACTAAGCGTGTCCTGTAAACGTGATCGCTCGTTGGATCTCTTTGACGGACGTGTCACGCTCTTGCTCTTCTTTTTCTTTTCTTCTTCATCTTATTCGTCTCGTAGACAGATGAAGCTACCTCACGGGGAAAGCGATTCGAGCTTCGTCGCTTTTAGCCGTGAAAGTCGCAATCGTTTCGTGTCGGCGAGCACGGATTACGATCGCGCGATCGAGCTCACTCGCTACGATCCGAGACTCCTCCTGCAAATTGCACGTCTGTTCCAGTGTCGTCCAGATTGCGGATACCGCGCGCGCGGTTATACCTCGTAAAATGAATTTGTAATACCGACTTACGCGCAGACGCACGCACGAAATCGCGCCTAACGATTTTCATTTCCTTACGTACGTGTACGTACGGATGTGCTTTGTTACGCGGTATTTTACGCGGTCGAAAGGATCGTGAGAGCCGGCAGTTGCCGCGAACATTCGCGAGCCAGCGCCATTTTCGCTATCGCGGAAATACAAAATCGATACGAAGAGGGATAATAATATCAGGCTTAATGGCCAAGTTAAGAGCGAAACGAGGTTCGTGATCTAGCACTTCTACTCGGCGAAACTAATCAAGAAACTCTCCAGAGTTCTACGCGAATTTGCCGCCTCCTCGCCTTCACCTTTTATAGAAGCCGCGTCAGTCGCGATACGTTTCGGGCGCAGAATTCGCGGCCGCAGAAACGTCAATCACGCATCAAATCTGCACGGTTATAAGTAGGAACGGTGGGGAAACGCGAAGAACCGTAATAACATTATCGCTTACATTTATCGATTCCGCGTCAGGGACGGGAAGCTGACGCGTTATTTTGGACGAGGGGCGGGGGGAGGGGGGGGTCTGTGGACGATATCGGGAAACGATGAGCTCGCGCTCAAAAGCTGCAGGAGCTGCAGGATATCGCAAGTGTTATCGAGTTATCGAATTAGCGATTCGGCGCGTCACGATTGACGACGACGCGACGCTCTGGCGCGCTAATGACCGCTGGGACTTTCATTACGAGAGAGAGAGAGAGAGAGAGAGAGAGAGAGAGAGAGAGAGAGAGAGAGAGAGCGACAAAGCATCGGTCGAAGCAAAGTTACAATTAATCGACGGCCGTAATTCTTTCGAGTCGTCTCGGAAGCTTAGCGAGTCGCGCCCCGCCAGCATTCTCCGATAATTCGCGGAACGGCAATGTATCGCGACAACTCCTAACGAACGAGTAATAACTCGCGTTCGAGCGGCCGGACCAATTAAGGGAACGAAAGGGCGTCTCTCCGCGCGGGAGTCTCCGAGCTTTCTGCTCGACGAAACTAATCGACCAACTTGGTCGATTCCCCGCGATATCTCGCACACCGGACTTCCGGTGACCCCTCGATCCTATTCCACGTCCGACTGAGTTTTAATATAGATCTTTTAGCGGGTTAGAATTAAAGCCAAACTTTTTCCATCATCCCGCAGAAATCGACGACGTCCGAGCGCTTCTGCCTGCAACGAGAGATCGAAGATCGTCAAATGGTTCTCGCGATATTATTCTCGTCGGCTGCTCTCCATACTCTCCGCTCGCTCCACGTCGAGCGCGCTCCCGATATCGTTCGTCCCGATATTTGCATCCACGCGCGTCACCTCCCCGTCATCATCCCCCTCGGGGTTTTGCATATTATATGCGGGTTTGTTCGTTCATTTCTAATAATTTATTTCGTAGTCACCATTACGAGATGCTGATTTCGTCGATTAGCGCCGCGCCGCGCCGCGTTGATTTATCCGCATAATTTGCGCGACACATTCGTGCACACGGATTATTAACGCCGATGCGTGCCAGTGGACAACGATAATTACTCCGCGATGTGAAACACACGCGGAGACAAACGACTGCGGAACGGGGGGAGAAAAGAGACGTTACGGGCAGAGAGCCTCCTCTCTCCGTATATTAACACACCGTGCAATTTGCAGCAGCGACGCGGCGCGACAAGCAACACGAGCTCGCGACAATGAAACGTTAGCGCTGTCACACACATCGACACGCGCACGCACACGCACACGCACACGCACACATACGCACAACACGTGGTAGTCTTTTCGCATGTGTTTCCTTGTTTTTTGCCCGCGCACTCGGCGCGTCTGCGGCGGCATCTGCGGTCAGCCTACGATTTCTACGCTCGTGTGACACGTTAGCAGCCTAACGTGGCGACTCGATTAATCGATCGAGAGACGAGTGTCTCTCAGTCGGCGGATCAGTTTGCGTATAGAGTGCGCGTATCGATACTGGCCGTCGTTTCGGCGCATCGAAGCTCCTTATCGAAGGTGCTCACTGACCGCACACACTGTGCTCAATCGCAGAATCGGGCGTTTATTGTCCGGACCGCGATCGTCGACCTCGGGGAAACTCGGGGGAGTCTTTCCGGGGTGTCCCGCGAGCTCGACGACACCGGGACACGCGTGAGCGATCGGAAAAGAGATTTTCGTCCGCGCGCGATGAAATTCGTCGTCGGTCGTACGTGCTACGTCACGTTGACGCCGCGCGAAACGCCCCGTCGTTCTTTTTTCTTTTTTTTTTTTTCATTCATCGGTTTCTGTCTCGCGAAGAAACAAAAGAAACGGAAGAGAAATGGCAAAGAGGGAGCTGTACAATAAATGCCCGACTTTGCGAGTCCATGTTGTCTCACATACGTACAATCACCATGTATGGAATAAAAAAAAAAAAGAGAGAAACCCAACCCAGAGTGTGTGAGCGAGAGCGGGTGGGCGAGTGAGTGAGTGAGTGAGTGAGTGAGTGAGAGCGAGTGAGTGAACGAGGTGAATGGGAGAGTGATTCTCACTTGTGTGGCTGACTGATCGTGTGTGAGTGAGCGTGTGAAGTGGCGGGTGACGGACAGACAGACAGACAGACAGATAGACAGATAGAGAGGGGAAGATAGAGAAGAAAGAAGGAAGTAAAACCTGATGTCGGGGAGAAGGGAGCGAGAAGGAGGCAAAGGCTGTCAGTTGTGTGGGCGGTGGAAGGAACGATGGGAGGAAATGTGGAGAGCGATAGGGTTGACAGTATTCTCTGTATGAGCGTGTAATAGAGGGGGCGGGGACACACACGAAGTTTTTATGCTCGACGCAAATATACACGGTAGAAGCGTCTTTCTGTGTTTATCTGAAAAAAGGTTTCAAAGCGATGTACAGTTGAATCGCATTGAATCAACGACAATCGACTATCGATAAGGACACTTTCTGCGTATCGCTTTCGGCGTTATCCTCGAATTACATGCACGGGCTCACATGCTGGAATTGATCGTTCGCGTTTCACAATCTGCTTCAGTGAGAACCGTTATACGGCCGATCGAGTGGTAATCGCGATTCCGGCCGATAAACGTGACACTGCGATATTGCTGTCACCGAGGCCCCTCAAACCCCGCAAAAATACAATCGACAAGCCCGTCGCTTCTCAAAGATCTCGATATCGGGATCTTGTTTAAACCAATCAGGTTCTCGCGTTTAACGGCTATCGCGTGTCAACGCTATGTTGACCGGTGTCGCGTTTATCCCCCGCGATCGCGGATCGATCTCGTCTTTTTCTCTACCCGGAATCTTTCTCACTGCGTGGATTCTCTTTTTCTAGAATTACGTCATTCCATACGCGCACACGTCGACGATTGACGCCAAAAAGATACGGCGAGTCGATTGTCATTCCGAGAAGTAATATTATTCAAGTGCATGGGAAAGTCTCTTTGACTTCCATAATAATATGCGCAAGTGTGTGTTGTGAGTGAATGTGTGTGTGTGTGTGTGTGTGTGTTTAAATGTATGTGTGTTAGTAGTGTGTCGAGAGTAGAAAGTAATATAGGCGAGGATGTCGAACTCTGTGAAATTGTATTCCGTTCGCTGGTATGCACCTATGTATGTATATATGTGTATATATGTACACGCGCGTGTTGCGTACTTACAGCTCTCGATCTCGATTTGGCACAGTTGCCGGTCCATCGGGAAATACTGCAAGTTCATGGGACACGACGCTGTAATCGTTAAGCTGAAACACATTCGAGCAAAATCAGTTTAACGATCGCCCCTCGACGAGCTGCCTTGCGGCGGGGGGGGGGGGAGGAGGTGTACACAAAATTTATATACATATATATATAGTGTATAATATTCATAGTCAATCTATTTGCACTCCGTTGAATCAACGACCGTGAAAATTAATTCGCAGCCCGAGCTCATTGCGCTCGAGTCACGTCACGGGATTAACGCGTAAGAACCGATTCGTATCGATTCCGATATGCCGTGTCGTTAATACATGTCCGTCGGTGTCTGCGTCTTCTCCGACGCGCGCGTACGAAACGGTACAGACGTCCGTATTCGTATGATTCGTGTGTGCAGTCGACAGTGATCGATGACTCGTGCGTCCGAGAGAAGCGAGAAAGAATTTATTCACGCAAACGAGCACACGCGCGCGTTTCCTCACTCTCCCTCTCTCTCTCTCTCTCTCTCTCTCTTTGCTTCATCGATATTCTTCCACCGTTTCCGACAGAGAACGGCTCGATTCGGC
The DNA here is from genome assembly GCF_003227715.2 of Harpegnathos saltator. NCBI lineage: Eukaryota > Metazoa > Arthropoda > Insecta > Hymenoptera > Formicidae > Harpegnathos > Harpegnathos saltator. The sequence goes on along the minus strand of NW_020230315.1, from coordinate 146,793 downwards.
AGTTCCGTTCCGGAAGTCGAGGATGTAATATAATGGAACGATATTGTGAGGGAGCGCGCAAGTTAGGTATGCATGGATCGTCTGAATATAGCCGGCGCGTTAATACCAGAACACTCCCGGGTGCTCGCGAGAAGAGAGAATGAGAGAGAGAGAGAGAGAGAGAGAGAGAGAGAGAGAGGGTGAGAAGGGGAGAAGAGGATAGATACGGGGAATGATACGACCTGTGTCAGGCAAGAAGGGGTGAAAGCCGCTACAGGGAACAAATTTGTCGCGTCGAGCACAATTGGTCCCAGAAGTGCCACGAATATTCTATGGTGATGGAGGACATTGGGCTTGATTTACAGTCGCGACGGAAAATACCATGTGAGCGCGGACCGACGGCGCGCGGCGCGGGCGGTGGGAGTAACAATTCGGAATTAAACCTGCTTAAATTACTCGATATGAGTGGGAGGGAAGGCCCTTTGACCTTTGTCCGTGGTTCGTCCATCGCAAGGTGTGCATTTCCGTTCTTTGTAACTTTCGACCCTCCGGTAGAGTAAATCAGGCTTCTCGTCCTTGTTCTCGCAAAAACAGAAGGCGCTCTAAACACGCGCGCGCACACACGCGGCTGAATAAGAATAATACCTGACGCTTCATCGGTGATGCAATCAGACGTTTAGGTTGATTATCACAGTGTCACAGCACGAGTACAAGTGCGTACAAACTGAGTCGTGAGTGTAAACTACCGTTCTACTTACCGTATACTACGCGTGATGCTTCCCGAGTGATGAATACGAATGAACTCGTTGCTGGTGGTAGCGATGTGAAAGTACGACTGCTTCTCGTTGACGAAGAAGGTGTCGGGTACCCAAATATTCTTGATGAATTCGGAGCCGACGCTGAGCGTCTCGACGCCCGTTCGCTGCTTGAACGCGAGTCGCGGGTCCGTCCAGAATTGTCGGAAGTAAAAATCCAACGTGAAGTCCTGGTACGACACAGGTGACTTATTAGACTGGAAGTCGTTTGTGTTCACATAGACATTAGAGAAACACGAGGATTCACGTGAGCCTTTCGCTGTCTTTCGTATCTTGTCTCTTTTCGTTATTTTATTTACTACCTCGATTTAATACCTCGAAGCTCGACTCGACAACATTGAAACACGCAACAAACACGCGGCGCAGTACTCGTTAAATTATCGCCATTTCGTCGATAATGGAGTCTCCTGGACAAGTCGTTGTTCCAGACGACTCCGTATAACAGCGTATACGTATAAAACGACAAAAACATGTATGTGGAACATTACATTTATGTAATACGTTGCTAGCAGCATTTAAAAATAAGAATTTTACGGGGCATATCCGGGGCGAATCCGGACTGCGTTCACGAGAAAGCCACTGTAGAAATAGCGATAATCTCGGTGCGCCAAGTTTTTCCCGCCGGCTAAATTTAATCTCCGATCAATGACGCGTGGATATACGTATCGTTGAAAGTGCCGAAAATAAATTCGCGGCTCGTGCCGAGCGATGTGCTCGGGAGAGACGCGAGCTAATTTGAAATGCTACGTTAGTCCTCGTTCTTCTCACGTGTCGAGCCGCGGCGAAATCTCGAGAGGCTGAGAAAGCGGTCGCGCCTTCCTGCGCGGAGGAAGAACAACGACCAGCTGGTCCACGATCGGTGACGATTGTGGTTTCGAGTGTGTAAAACGCGATGTTGCGGCCGTCCTTCGAAACGGGGAGAACGTAACGTGTATCGGTCGGTCGGAAGAGATACGCGTGCGGGTAGTTACGGGAAAGGAAACACGTTCGGGATCGCGAACGTCGACAGGCACCTTCGAAGGCTTATCGAGGCGGCTCGTCGCGGTTATCGTAACACGTGAAATCGGCCACTTAACGCTTACGTGACCCTCTATCCAGACCTCCTCCGGCGTTCTACTTGACCCCACGCTGTGAAACGAGGCGAGGCTAATTCGGCGCGGCGCGGCTATAAAGTCCGAAGTTGCGACGGCAACTTCGAGAGCTCTGTAGGGCGCTCCATCATTGGGTCTCGCACTCGCAAGAGCGTTTACCTTGGCATGATAGAGCGAGTCTGAACGACGGCGCCGTGTAGAGCAGCTCGAGCGAGACCGACCGACTTTGAGTAAACGTGATCGACGAACACGGTTGGTACAGTCTTTGAAAGCTCTCGCCGTCAATACGCGTTGAATACGGGAGGCCTAGAAATGTTCTAGTGTCAAGTGGAGTTTTGCTAACGAGCGTTTTGTGACACAACGTGGCGATCGTATCAGTGTCAATACGCGACCTAACCATCTTTTTATACACTTCAAACACTGCAGAAGTCTGCTGTGTTACGAACGGTGAAGCAAATCCAGGTCGAGATTGTTAGAAATATTTTCACATCATTCGCGACGCTCGCGAAACTTTAGCATTTCGCGTCGACGCGAAGCCGTCGTGGAAATGGCTCTTTAATATGATACTAAAAGGAACGAATGCTCGCTAAGTTTCGTCGTAGTAGTAGTCGCGACGGAAATAATGTCGGCATATAACGAGCGGTGCTTCTCCCCCTATCGAAAGATAACTTGCGCGTGGAACTGAAGATCTCAAAATATATCCATGACGTACCATTACCCCCGCCGCGCAAGTAATACGTTACGGCGTCGGCATAAACTCGCCGGCAATGCCACGTACCTTCTAAATTGCCCTCCTACCGATTTCGCCAAAAGGTTTACTCGTACGGTTGAGGAAGTTTGAGTACCGAGCCGAGGAGCTCGAGCGCGTTCGAGTGAAATAGACGAGCAGATTTATTATCTAAACTTCAAGTTCCGCAGTCGTCTCACTATTATAGCAAGAGAAATTTCCAGGAGAATTATATCCATAATTCCTACGAGCCTTATAAAGTTTGTCTCGCCTCGGTGTCGATTTAAACCGATTACCTCGTTATAATCATCGCTAAAACACAATTGAGGGCAGATTCCGCGGCAGATTTGTCCCCGAGGTAGATTTATTGTAAAAACAGTCACAAGGTTTCCACGAACTGTGTAACGCGTAATCTCTGATGTGAAGAATCCATCTGAGACAGTGACATTGCTGGAGTATCTTCCAGCAACTAAAAATGACGCTCATTAATCTCCAACGAGTAGTTTGTAGTGACCATTCATCAGCTGCGGTCGTTATTTCATAGCGTTACCTATTATTTGCGGCGTTACAAAACACCGCAATATTGTTTTCACTTCGTCGTTGGAATTATCCCGATTGATACGAGCGCTGCTGCAACACCGCACGTTGCGGTCGCGACGGCGAGTTAATAGTTTGTAATTACGATGCTTAGGCTCGTGCACGCGCGGCCGCGTGCAATTATACGAAATCTTGCGAGAGAACGCACGCGTGACTTGGACGCCTCGTGAGCATCGAGATTCCTGCCGACGTCGGGGTCGATCTCAGGACAGGAGTTTCGCGACGCGAGTATAATTCGTGTGTACACGCGAAGGAGATAAGGTGTAGGGGGTCGTGTGTGTGTATGTATATATAGTGACTAACGTATACGTATACGTACATACGTCTAAGACAGGTATTTGCGACGAGAAACCACCACGTGCACAGGCATGCTACGAAACTACCACGAGATACATGCACCGCGCACTCAGTGAGGACAGAGAGTGTAGGATGGATGGTATGGAGCCTCTGAAATTCAGCGAACATCCTCGACGCGTTCGCTTTCACGAAAGGATCAGTCGCGACGCGAGTATCTACTCGGTACGCGCGCGGACGGACAATCTTCTTCCTCTGCTTCTCGCACACGTTACGATGTACTGTTGATAATAATGATGGAAAATTCACCACTCGACCTTAGACCACTCGACATTAAACGCTGATATCGCATCAGTGTTGTGGGAGATACCCACAATTTAAGTTCGTACCACACTCAATGGCTCCTGCACTTGAAGTTGAATTTTCTCGATCAATCAAATCGTCAGTTTTGATGTTATTCGACGCTCTCTCTCACACACACACACACACGCGCGCGCGCGTCCATTCGCAGCCACGATTATTTCGCGTGAATCGCGATATGCCCGCGAAGAAGTTTACGATCGTTAGCAGTTACGACTCTCCCCAGAATTTTTACAACTATCAGCGGCTGCGAAATTCCCAGAAAATTTGGAAAACTTTCGGGAAATACTGCCCAGAATTTTACAACCTCAATAACACGTCACGGTACCGTCGTGACGAGAGGGAGAGTTCGACCCAGGGCGACGTTACCACCCTTTCAACGACGTGTGCGGCGCGCATAACACGGAGGCTTCTCTGCCATTCGCACCGCGTCGCTATGAAGAATTTAATGCGCGCCGCGCATTGCTCGCCGTTCCCTCCCTATCTACCCCTGCACCGCGTTTCGCTACGTAACTTGGAAATTTCACCGTCCATTTTACCGAACGATCGATTAAAAGTGCGAGAATGAAGAATCGCGCGGCTGAGACTCCACTGACACGATTTTTGTTGCAGCGAGTCGAGTGCGAGCGAAGACTCTGTGTGTCACGCACGATTCATTCGCGATGAGTGATTAATCTCGCGGATTTAACGGGCGAACGGAGTCCGACGGATACGAAAGACTTTGAAATATCCCGTGGGTATACCGTGTATGGACCGGAAGTTGTCATTCGCGCTCCTGGCGGCCCTCCAGGCGCATTGCGGTTACGTCGCGGCATGTAATTGCTTCGCTAACAAATCCTCCGGTATGATCAACCGATCACTGTCAGCAATCCCCGAGGGATCCGCGAATATCCGAGGGAATCTTTTTCCTGCAATTTCCCAACTGATCTTCCGATTAACGGTTGCAGTCCCGCCTCACCGGTTTTCTCCACCGGTTTTCCACGTGCGATCATCGCGCTACGCGCGCTGTTTAGCGAACTCGATATGCTCAGCAGGTATGCCAGTCGCTGGTAGCGATGAAAAAGCGAATAAGAGAGTATCCACTATCGCGAAAGCGACTATCGCTACGAAGCGTGGAACAAATGAAAAATACGCGCTCCTGACATTGCAACGGGGACATTCTCGGCCGCTCGTACGCTTGAATATTTCCCCACACACAGTGGTTCGTTCCGATGGGGCGCAGATCTTGTGCGGTGTATCGGGGTGTGAATTGAACAATTCGGACGAGTACGCGTGTCTCGTTGTCGACGAAACAATCCCAGGCGGAATGCGGGTAGGTGTGCGCAAGCATTTCTATTACACGCAAACCGAAGCGTAAAAAACAAAGAACAGGCGGGAAGCTTTGTGGAAGCGTTTCAAGCAAAAGCTCGCAGGCCAATCGATCTCAAAAGAGAGAAAAAGAGAGAGAGAGAGAGAGAGAGAGAGAGAGAGAGAGATAAAAAGAATTAAAAAAAAAAGTAGCGACACAGCGGTGCTGTACGACAAGTGATGGAAGCGAGAGGGGCTCGTACGAGGAGGACCGCTCCATTTCGTTTGGAGTCCATCGCGCCTCGACGAGCGCGATTACCGCGATGTGTACGCGCAAGCACATAGAATACGTATTACGTATCCCGCACACAACATACGCACACACCGAGAAGTATACACAGTACAACGAACGTGTAAGCTTCAGGCGCGCGTATATACACGCGTTCAAACTCGGACATTTGTGTGTGTGTGTATATATATATATATAATATTATATATTATATATATTATATATATATATATCATGTAAATTGTGTGTGTGTGTGTGGATATGTGTGTGTGTATATGTGTATATATATATATGTATATGTATATATTTATATATATATATATATATATATCACAGCGCGTGACGTGATTCATAGCAATCAGAAGCGCACTGCACACACTGACAATGACACAGCTCATATAGGTGTCATAGTATATTTACGATATAGCATAGATATGTACGAAATATATATGAAGGTACAATTATATATCGTTATAGTCTCGATGTAGTCGCAACTTTGCGCAAAATATTGCTCTTCGTTCTTTCGGTATGCGATCATCGGCTGGCCGTGGGTGGAAGGGTGGGCGAGGGGCGAGGGGAAAATCTCGCTCTTCGAGGGCCGCGGGGTGTCTATTGTTGATACTTTTTTTCTGTTCTCTCTTTCTCTCTCTCTCTCTCTCTCTCTCTCTCTCACATTCTCTCTTTCTCTTTTTCTCTCACTTGCTCTCTTTCTCGCTCGCTTCCTCTTTCTCTCTCTCTCTCTCTCTCTCTCTCGCTTTCTTGCTTTCTTCAAGTCCCCGCTCTTCATCGGTTTTCCTGGTCCCCGTCCGGCCGGGAAGACCGCGCGGACTACGATCAACGAGCGCATAAAAGCGCTTTCATCGTATTATTCTCTCCGCCCGTACTTGTCGATTTTCTCGAAGGCGGACGATGAAAGGGGAGACAAATTGATAGGAAAATCGTCTCGTTGTAGCGCGAATACGCCGGCCGGAGAGTCCGCAGGATGGCCCTCGAGGGCTGGACATTCGGAGTCGCCTTTGCGACGTGGATGCGGGTGTGTCGGAGGTCGGGAGTTGGGTTGGGTGTGGGACACGTAGTAGAGAATGGGAGCTCGGGCCAGCGGGTGTAAAAATTCGCGAGTCACGTCCCAGGTGACAGTGTCGACTTGATTTGGTTCCCGCACAGGGCTCAACACCTGGGGTCCAGCCTCGTACATTCAGCTCCAAACTCGTACTCTGGATCACTCATGGCGAACGGGTATCGACTATCCGTTTTTCCCTTCGCGCGGTTACGCGTGTCAAATAAGCATGAGCGCGAGTTGACGGCTTAGCACGCTCGAGCGCCTCCGGTAAAGTCGCGGTAAAGTCAACGTTATTACTCCGTCGCTGCTCTCGAATTCATCTTGCGCCGAGGTCCTGCAAATTTCAGCGGCTCTGCGACGAGCTTCCGATCGCTCGCGATCACGCACGTGCGATCCGCACAGGCTCGACGCGCACTACGCGCGTCCCTTTCGAGAGCCGCGGACGGTACTTTCTCGGCGATTTCGTACCGATCGGCGACCGGCGGCGATACTCTGCTCGTTACGCCGCTAGAGATTTCTATCGACATTGATTTCTGCTGTAATTATTATCACCCCCGGAGAAACGGGTCAAAGGTCCAGAATCCGGTGCGCGTACTTTGGGATACGGTCGATAGAGGATGGATCCAGTTTCGTGCCAGTTTGAAACTGATTGCAGACGCCGGAACGAATACCTTCGATTACTACAGGATTATGCGTAATACACAATACGTTGTACGGTGCCGCTATATACCTTAAATATTGAGAAACAGATACAAATATATATATATATGTATATGTATATGTATACCATACTTAACGTAGGATACGCGTGAGTACACCTCGGCGTAATTTTATGTATGTATGTACAACAGATATATGATAGGTGTACGCGTAGGTGTACGATCACGCGTATACAAACGTATACGTCTCAACGTATGTGCGGCCTACGGTGCTCGATCCGAGACTCGGTATAACTGCTACGTCGTTTTTTACGTCGACATGAAGAGGTCTCGAGAGGTCGAGACGTTAAATATCGTACTATTACTGCTATTCTGCGATCGCGTCTTCTCTCGTTATAATTTCTCATTCTTCATCATCATCTTCCTCTTCTTCTTCATCATCTTCTTCTTCGCGCGCGCACCACTTTGTCAAGTCTGCCGACTTTCGATGACATGCGCGTTTACTTTGTGTTTCAGAGGAAGCCGATGGAGCCCGACGGAACTTTCGCCTCGCGGATTTTCCGGAAAATCGGTAAGTCCGAGAGCCCGGAGGATTCCTTACTGGTTTCTCATTTATTTACGAGCTCTTTGAGCGCTGCGAAACGCTTCGCAGCTTCGGCGCGATATCGCGACAGATGGGTTTAACGGTCCCCCGGGGGATCAGGGAGCCGCGCGCGTTCCCTCGCCGGCGTCCGACGAGGTGGAGGGTATCTCTGAATTTTATTCGCTCCGGTCTTTCTCGCACGTGCGACGAGAAGCACCGTCGGCACCTTTATATCGTCGGTTCGAGCACCGCGGGTGGGGCCATGCAACAAGAACATCGCAAATCGAATCAAACGAGTTAACCATAAACCATAAACGAAGTGGACAAGTATATATATATATATATCTTGCGAAGACTGTGGAACGTAGCAAGGTTCCCTTGTAACAGTTCAGCCAACCAAACAGCTGTGACGAGCTATAAAAACGTAGGTTAGTAGGCCATCTGTGTGTATACAGTTGTCGCTTGTGTGTGTATCGATATATATATATATCTCCGTGTGTACGTGTATACGTGACGGGGGTATGATATATAGACTTATACGCGTGTCTCTCTCCTATGCTGCGGCAATGTGTAAATACGCCCCTTGCTGCCGACGTAAAGATCGCCGTGCGCTCTCCTGCGTGTATTTCCCCCGGCGCACCTTTCCGCGGCCAGATATCGAGAGACCGAGCGACTCGAGATTTAAGCAGAGATGCGGATATATCCCGCTACTTTATCGCATCAGGCATCGACAAGACTCGATGATACGCGTGAAACGCGACTACTCTCCCTCGCATGCACCCCGCGGCGTGCGGCGAACGTTTCGGTCAGCGTCGATGCTTGCGACGTCGCAGTCGAGTCGTTATTCATCTAACCGTCACGCTTTCACGACAACGAATTTTAACGGCTCGTGTTTTCATCGCGCGCGGCACGGATATTTCTCGTATGAATATCCATGTCCCTCGCGTGGCGGCGCGCGCGCACAAACAAAACCGAAAACAGCAACGCGATACTTCGGCTCGGACGCAATCGGAAGCAAGTGGCGCGATTGTTAAGCTGATTCGATCAATGATGCGGCATCGACGGTCCACGATAGGCACGCTCGACGTGTGATGATCGATCCAATTAAACGCCGATGTTAAAACTCCCTCCTCACCATCGCGCCGGAGCGCGATATCGACACACAATTTTGGCATTCCGGTCGATCGTGCCATCGCGCGATGCGGGGCGGGTGTGTCGCGAGGGAATGGATGTTCTCGTTGTCGCTTTTCGACGAGGGGATACCGGGGCCACAGGAGGGGGCTGTGTTTTGGGCTGACGGGGAAGGAAACGAAGGTGGGCTGTTCGCGGGAACCGAACGAAATAAATGAACGAACGACTGTCGATGTCGGGTTTGTATGAGTTGGAATGCAAACTGTACCATCAACACCTCGGACACGGAGCTGATGCTGAGGACATACATGGTGACGCCGACCTCCACGGGCGGACCTGCAATCAACAAAACCATCCGGCCTTGGTCGCTGTGATTACCCGCCAATCTCTAATCAACTGTGTACGACCTATCGTGTACGTTAAGTAGGTAGGCTATATCTAAACAACGATAATAAGTAACAGTAGTATACAGTGCCGGAACTCCCTTCACCTCTGACTCACGCGCTCGCGCCTCAGCATTTTCGACATCTCTCAAAATGCTCTCTTTCTCTCCCTCTCTCTCTCTCTCTCTCTCTCTCTCTCCCTCTCTCTCTCTCTCTCCCTCTCCCTCTCTCTCCCTCTCTCTCTCTCTCTCTCTCTCTCTTGCATTCGTACGTCGCGTGGACGCGCGGTACGCTTCGTGTTTCGCTAATGACGACGCATTTATCAGAAGAATCATCCGGAATCCCTATCGCTGTCGTGCGAATCCGTGTGAACGCAATCGTTCGTTCATTCGTTCGTTCGTTCGTCCGTTCGTTAGGTTCGGCCGACACATTCTCCCCGCGAGCTCTTCTTCTGATAAATCTGAGAGATCAATTCTCACCTCCCCTCCCGCGGAAGGGGTGCGAGCTGTTTTTCGTCTCTCTTTTCTCTCTTTTCTTTCTTTTTTTTTTTTTTTTTTTTTTTGTTGCTCGGAAACGTCGCGCGCGCCCGTTCGTGTGAGCCAGAGGCAAAGCGCAAGCAGACCAAGACGAGGAGAGCTCGCACCCTGCACGGAACCAAATCAACAGGACTCGTCGTCGTCGGCCACGTTGCCTTCCATGCTAGAAGAATCATTCAAGACTAGTCTCGTTACATAGGCATTTACGCTTTTACGTATATTACATACACATCACAGCTACGCAGCAGTGTACGACTTTACCTTACTACTACTGTCTTTCGTCTCGTACCGCGTCGCTCTACAGTGTTGCGTTTTCGTCTCTCTTTCTCTCTTTCGTTCTCTCCCTTTCTCTCCATCAATCTTTCTTTCTCTCTCTCTCTTTCTCTCTCTCTCTCCCTCTCTCTCTCTCTCTCTCTCTCTCTCTCTCTTTCTCTCTGTGCACAATCGCGTCTCGTTTTGCTGATCACGTGTCACGTCGTAATCCAATTAGGCTCGTCACGGCTACACAAGTGTACGTATCTCTCGGAGAAATCTGACTGGTTTTAGAACGATTTCTCGCACCCCTACATCGGACGTCCCTCCGTCATCAAGAGAGACGCGTCATCGTGTCGAACGTTTGTACAACGACATCGTTACTCTACCATTGAATTGCTGTCATTGTCACTGCGATTGTCGATTCCGATTTCGTGATTGAATTTTCTTTAGCTTTCTTTTTTCGGTCGGGGGGGGGGTCGGGGGTAGGGGATGAAGGGATGCCTTGAATTGATTCCAAGAAAGAAAGAGAAAAGAAAACGAAATAGAATCGCTGGAGGGAACTGATCGGCGGATACTGATCGAGGCGTCGATCGAGGGTGTTCTCTCTCGTGTTCATTACACGAACGTGTGTGATTACGTGCGGTGATCAGACAGAGAGGGGGGCTGAGGGTGTTCGGGCAGAGAGGGGCGGCGGGCGAGGGCGGATTTCTCTCGGGCGGCGGGACATAGAGTAATAATAATAATAATAATAATAATCGTAAGTAGTGGCAGGCGGCAGCCCATCTCAGCAACCGCGGCATAGCAGCTAGCGTCTAAAGAACGGTCTAAACGGGATGTTCGTGCGTGTTTAATATATATATATATATATATATATACATATATACATATATATATATATATCCAGTATTGAACAAAATACTATTTTCCCTGAGAGCAGAAAGCAATAAAGACGCTCCTCATTCACGTTCTCTCTAACACTACGTGACGTTCGGGGCAGCCCAGGCTCAGAGTCAGGCAGGAGATCAGAGAGCTAACTTTTCCACGGTAAACGGAGGCAGTCGAGGCAACTGGAAGCTCGTCTCAGCGCCGATTCATGTTTCCCCGCCTGCTACCTCTCCCCGGCTATAACGTCGAAACTTTTAATAGCGTCTTCACCGTCAATACAATTCGCTTCTCGCGCGGACGAGAGTCGCGCAGCGAACGTCCGCTTTAAGGGGGCGCTCCCCGTTGAAATAAATCCTCGGTCCGCGAATGGAGATCTTTCTCGCAATAATTTAGAACGATCCGGGGCTTGTTTCGTCGTCCCTTCCCCTTTTCTTTTTGCTTTTTTTTTTTTTAGCTTTTTTTTAGCTAGGTCTAGCTCGATTCGCGACCGCAGTCACTGCACAATCTCGCGGTTACCAGTCGCTGAAACTACAGCCCCGTTTCCCGAGCGCAGAACGAGGACAGCCAGTATATATATGTATATATTTATTATCTGAAATATGAAATAGTACTTTGTCCATTTTTGGTAGTGTTCTTTTTTCTGTTGCTCGCTACTAGAGAGTCTCTGTGTGTCTATGTATGTACGTATGTTGTGTTGTGTGTGTGCGTGTGTGTGTTTATGGAAGAGTGCGTGTAAGATTCATACACGCGCACATTCAATTCTGCGTCGGTGTAAACCGGTAGTGTACCGCGATAAGCGGTACGGGCCATGAAGGAACTACAAATATATCAAGCGAGTTAGGGGACCGAGTTCGGCTCGGTTGCCTTCATTTCGGTAGTTTCCAAGTACAAGCGGTGAACCGCGCCGCGTAATCGCTACCGTGCGCCAACGCGAAGTTAAGGGCGCGTCTTACCGGGCGGAGCGCTAAATTGGCATTTTTATGCAGCGCGCTCGTGTAGCTCTCGCAGCTTCTCGCGCCAGACGAACAGTAACAGTAAAGTGCCCGTCTAGCGGGACGCGCACGAATTGAAATATAGTTTCGTCGTGTGTGACGGAAGCGAGGAGAAGTTGACACCGGGGATATCGCGAGCGAGAAGCGGCTTACGCGAAAATTCAAGCGATAAAAATGTTTCGAACTGTCGTTCTCCTCTTTAGCGGAGTATCGATCGACGCTCGGCCGCCGCCGACGCGTTTGATCCGATGTCAAACGAGAAGACCGAACGTGAGCCAAAGAGTGCCCCGTCAGAGTGCTGTCGAAATATCAAACGGATTAATTCTTCCCGATTTTCCCGATTAATCGAGAGCGATACAAATCTCACGGCTGTGCCGCGTTCGCTGGGAGAGCTCGCGAGCTCAGTTAATAAGCAACGATTGAAAAAACACCTTCGCCTCTTTGACGGTGAAAATTTATTTAAACGCGCGTTTCGCAAATATACCGAGTTGCAAAAGCCCTGTTGCAAAAGGCCGCTCGATTCGGCCACGCGAGAAACGTCGCGTAGCCGCGCGACTTCATTTTTGTATTTCGAGTTTCTGCGAACTCGACGCGAGCGCGACGTCGACATCGAGACGTCGAGGCGCCGATTGCTCCTTTTTTTTCCCCGCACACTTGCGTTCGATCGACCCCGAGGCTAACGCGCCAAGAAATTGGACGTCGTCTCTCTCGTGCCGTGGCGGGCGATGCAGTCCCTCGGAGCGAGCCGCGCCGAATCGTCCCGGTAATCGTGTTACACGATTGTCGCGGTTCCAAACGTCACCGCTAAACGAACGGCACATCAAAGAGGCACATAGCCCTGAGCGATGCGGCTCTGTGCACGGCAAGCGAACTAATTTCATCGTCGGGCCGGCGATCGGTGAGGTACCGCGGCGGCGGCGGCGGCGGCGGCGGCGTCGAGCTATCGACGGTGCGACGGCGAGACGAGTCCCTCGTTCCGGCGCCCCGAGGACCAAGTTTCCTTCGTTGCGCCCCCCGGAACACGGCGAGATTAAAGCCGCGGGCCCGTAGAGCTGCAATTAATCGATCGTTATATGCACGCGTTCGGAGCGAAATAATCACGATGGCGATCGTTAGGCAATGGAGATAATTCACGCTCCGGCGAACGTATTAAACAACGAGTCGTTTGTTGGAGGGCCGACCCGCTCAAAGTATCGCCCCAATTAGCGCGTGATTAACGGCGCCGAGTGATTTACGAATTACTCGTCGTTTCGAGGCGACCGACGGTGCGGGCGACATGAGAGGCGTCGAGAGAGAGAGAGAGAGAGAGAGAGAGAGAGAGAGAGAGAGAGAGAGAGAGAGAGAGAGAGAGAAAGAGAGAGAGAGAGAGAGAGAGACAGCCAGACAGAGCGAGAGAGAAAAGGAGAGGGGGGGGTGAGAGGGAGGAGAGAGAAAGAGATAGATAGATAGATAAATAGATAGAATAGCGTACCGCACAGAATAGCGTACAGATGCAAGTGTCGACTGTCGATGAGATCGACACGGTGTCGTTTGCTCCCTCTCTCTCTTTCCTTCTCTCTCTCTCTCTCTCTCTCTCTCCCCCTCTCTGTCTCGTCTCGTCCCTATGGTGTGATTCTCGAAACAAACCATTTATCTGAACGCGCGGCGCCGATATTCGGATCGGATACCTGCTTTCTCGACGAGATACGCTAGGACGTTCACGTGTCTTAATTAAAACTACAAACACACATAGCACAGATAGACAGAGTGAACATTATATGGCGTGATGTGATCTCTGATTTTGTACACGTGACTGAATAATCGAAAACAGTGATCGTTCTAGCCGGACATTCGTTGCGAGAGTGATCGAGAACAGAGGAGAAAAACAACGGGAAGGGTGTTGCACATTTATGTGCGCGTGTATGTACAGACTATGTTTGTGTGTGTATGTGTGTGTGAGACTGATTATGTACCCGCATTCGTGTCTCCCAGGGATGTGAATGTGTCTTCCTCTCTGTATGTGTGTGTTGTGTTGTACATGTCTAGTGATCAGATGTTGATTGCAATTCGGTAACGATCAGCGGCAGTCGTCGACTTGAAAGTACACGGGCACTAAAAAAATGTGGTTGCTTGGGCAAAGAGACCGGCGCGGGGGAGAGAGGGGTCGATGGCGGCGAGGGGGCTGGGGGGGGGGCGGATCGTGTTTCTTTCCTTTTCTTTAGCCGAACGATAGATAAAAATGAGTAAGTTTCAGCGGAATTACTGATTAAGACCTAGAGGTAGTACCATTTTCACTTCGGATAGGGAGCTGATACTCAAGACGTACATGGTGACGCCCACCTCGACGGGAGGACCTGAAATCGAAGGTTAGTAAGACTGAGTCGCCGGTTTCCGGCCGCGGCCAAGCTACACGGTGTGAGAGTGACTATATATATGGCATTGCGGTTCTCGTTAATTACAAATATACATATATATATATCACGCGTATAAACGCATATTTGCTTTCTTTCGTTTTCGTTTATTACGTTTACGTTCGCTAGCGTTTCTGTGAGTTTACTGTGAATGCGAAATGGGCATGGGGTCAGTGATGTCGCTACGTTGGATGGATCGCTGAAAGTGGTAATCGCTTCTCGATTAGACGACGTCCGGTAAATAATCGATGCGCGCTAATTTACGTGTGCTCGGTGCGCGGCCCTCGCGCGGTGCGCGGAAGTTTCAGCGTGGGACCAGCTTGGTAATCTCCTCCTGTGCAGCGCTGAGACCGTCCTGACCGTTTCGGTATATTGCGCGCGCCGGTCGTGCAGAGAATGAGCAAGCATCCTTGAAATTAGTGATATTAGATTGGACGCGTTTCGAGGATTATTTGCGCTGAGTGTTATTTTCTTGTCTTTTCTTTATTTATTTCTTTTTTCAATAATTCTTGACGTTCATTCACCGGAGATCAATTCTTCTCTCGGTCGCATCACGGTGGCGGGGGGTTTATCGGCAGGATTATCGACGTGTGAAGTCGGAGAATTTGTACACGCTCGTGAAATCGAACGCGAAAGCAGAGCCTATTAAAAGCGCGAGCGCGACGCGTTTACGCGTTTGCGTTTACGTTTACGTTTCAGCAGACGCGACGCGCGAGCCGTCAGACCGTCTGCGAGTCTTTGCGAGATCCAAACTCGCAGACCTTACCTCGCGAGGGTTAGGCGTGAGAATATCAGTGGTCCGCGCCAGATGCGAGGTACGAATTGATCGGCCGCAAAGGCGAAGCGGAAAAATGTAATCCGCGCCTGATCGGGCGCGGTATCTCACCGTGGAAAACTTTATGAGCGAAATTTCATCCAGAGGGTGAAAGAGGGCGGAAAGCCAGGTGCAGATGGAAAGAACCGGTTGTTGAGGGGACGGTGGGGCGGCCGGGGAAGGGGTGGCGAATACAGGCGCGTATACGTGTTCACGTTGGCGTTTCCGCGATAAAGTTGACTCGTAAACAACGGCTCTGCCAACGCCATCGCGCGCCACTCGACCGATATATCTTCATTTCCATTTCTAGGATGTTTTTAAAGCCCTATAGCCGAGGAACGTCCCATATGGGACACATATTTCACAATGACGTTCTCGCGTACACGCCGGGAAACGCACGGGCGACGTGGTATCGAGTTAATTGAAACGGGCCGGTATGTGTCGTCCGTGCAAACCGATCGCCCATGAGGGCGTACGCCCGAAAAAATAAGAGGAGGAGAGAGTACACGAGCAACGTGTGTGACGCGACTGAGAAAGGAGCAGAAATTAATAATCGCGCGTGTACGTGTGTGTGTTTTGTTCCGCCGGTGATATCAAATTCAACGATATATTCGCGATCCTGTCTGCGAGAGAGCCGAGACTCCGTCGCCGTCGCTCCGGAGTTTTTCCCTTTTAACGAGGTCGCCGAAAGTTGTTGTTTACGGCCGTTATACGACGGACTAGTTTATGGAATGCAAACATTTCGAGTTTCCTGTCACGTGTTTTGTCATTTCACGTAGGCCTTGGACGCCGCGCCGTGGCGTAGCTCGTGTTTGAAAATCCGGCCGCGCTCCGGGGAATATCCAACGAAGCGCCGCGAATCGATGAGAGCGAGCAGCAGCGACGCCGTGTGTATGTGTGTGTGTGTGTGTGTGTTTATCCCGCTCACTCAAGGCGTTCGCGTCCGTTTCCGTAATGTCCGTACCGATCTAAATTTTAAATGTTAAAACCCGGCGAGATCCCTCGCGTGTACGCGGCTACGCGAGCGTAGCGAGGCGCGCGCGGATATCGGCGATATACGAATCGAGACGATACGCTTTAGCGCGACTTTTCCGCGATCTACCGGCGGTAACCCATATACGTGATCCCACGGAAAATGAGACGACCGCTTTTCACGCTCGCCGATCGCCCCGCGGCTTTACTGCAAAGTGAGTTATTACTAATGTATCTTTCTCCCGACGAAGCCTGGGAAATCAAGATAGCCCATGCTTCCCACGATGTTGCCGATCAATTTCAATCGGTTAGGGTGCGCCGCGTTGTCTACTAAAAGTCGGCCGATAAACGCTCGCTCGATCGCGGCCACTTTTCGTTCTCGGTCTAATGAAACGAACATATTTATTCGACGTAACGCAAATACACGTGCGCGCGGAACAATTAATATCGCGAGAGCGCGCGATTAAACGCGATAACGCGCCAAATGCGCATTTCATATTTCGTTCTCATTGCCTCATTGCGTAGCACGAGAATTTGTAATTGCGTCTCGTAATTTTAACCGCCTCCGAGACACATATCGAGCGTCTTAATTATTCAGCCGATTCTTTTTCCGCTTTTCGCCTCGCCCGGTGCTTAACTTTTACATGTAACCTCCCGTACACATCGGCAGCTGTAACTGAAACCAAGAATATCCCGTGTGTCAATCGATAAGCCGGCGAAACGTTTTTAGCTCCCACAAAAATGAAAGAACCAAAGTGATTCTCGGTCAAACGTCTTTTTTTTTTTCTTTTTCTCGAAATGTCCAATTCCTTCGGACGATGGCGGCGGGGACCGAGAGAGCGGGAGAAAGAACGGCGAAATAGAGCGGCGGCGGCGCGAAGCCGAACGTCATCTTCGTTAGCGATTCGCGTCGCGTGGCCGAAAATACGGGATATCTATCCGCGCGCGCTGGCCCTCGGAATAGAATCTGGGACAAAAGGAGTGCAAAGACGACGAGAGACGACGGAATGAAAATCGCAATCGAAGGCGAGATGCAGCGTGTCCGCGCGCGTAGTGCGCCGTGGAGATACCGTTAACGGTAACCCGTGGCAACCCGCGGGGCTTCCCAGCATCGATCCGAGTTTTATCGAAGCGCGCTCCAGCCCCGCCCTGCCTCCGCGAGGCCACCCCCGAAAATGCGACTTTGTCGCGGTGGAATCGCCGAATCGCATGAATCATAATCGTGGCATTCCGGCACCGATTATCGGCACCGCCGCCGCCGCCGCCGCCGCCGCCGCTGCCGCTGCTGCTGCTGTGTTCGAAGCGAGCCCGAGTCGCGGCGACTTTTCGGCCGGTCGGTCCGGTCCGAGCCGAGCCAAGCCGCGAAAGTGGGACGAATCGTCCATTGGGAGGCACTAATTGCTCCTAGCCGACTCTCGAGCGCGCTCACTCGAAACCGGCTTAATGGCTCTTTAATATCCCCGTGTTTTATAAGCATACCGTTTATTCGACCACAAAATCGCACCGCTCACGCGCGCGATAACCGCCCGGCTGTATTTATTTAAAGCGACCCGTCTCGCGCAAAAGTCCTTCCTTCCGTACGAGTCGCGTGGAAGTTTGCGATTTGCGTTTCGCGAATTTATCGAGAGAAGGAGAGGGGGAGAGAGAGAGAGAGAGAGAGAGAGAGAGAGAATATGCACGTCGAGCTTTGTGTTTGACTCTCTCTCCCTCCCCTTCATTCTCTCTCTCTCTCTCTCTCTCTCTCTCTCTCTCTCTCTCTCTCTCTCTCTCTGTGCCTTTCTATCTGCGATAGAGCGGGCTGTCTGCCGCGTCGCTTTATCGGTATTCCTTTTTTCGGTAGTCCGCGGTCGAGACGCGCGGTAAACGGCAAATTACTCCTTTGCCGGGGGAAACAGGATGCGATCCGTGTGTACACGTGCTGCCGCGCCGTTTCTGTCAGAGTTGTTTTATGGAGGCGGTAGTATGCTCGAGAGAGCGTGGCGTTTTTGTAGTATAAACGTGGGAGATGGTAAGCGGCGTCAAAAATATTTCCCGGAGCGTTTTGTCGGAGCTTTACTGCTGTGTCGCGCCATTGTTACACCAATTCGAAAGCTTGTGTTTTATATCTTGATTTATCGCGTATCGATTTCGTCCATTTAATTTCTTTTTTTCTTTCCTTTTATCCTTTTGTTCTGTTTTGTTTCTAGTCTATATCCTGTCTCTCTCTCTCTCTCTCTCTCTCTCTGTCTCTGTGTGTATGTGCGTGTTTGTGTGCCTGCGTTTTATCCACTATCAACGCATTCCTTTAGCTTCTTTTATCTCAGCGCTGCATCAAGATGGAGTACGGGGTACCGGTTATTTCTTTTTTTTTTTTTTTTTCACTCGAGCACACGTAAAAAGCTTTTTTCTGCGCTTGCAGCGAACGAAGCGGAATTAAAAGAGTCGCGCGCTGGTTTTCCCATTCTTCCGCCAATTGATTGGATTTTGCCGGTGTGTCAATGTTTGGGCTCTTTCATCGCTCAACTCCGTCATTCTCGTTGGCTGCAAGGTAATGGTTTTAAGTTCACGCAATAGTGCAACGACTAGAGAAACAATGAGAACGGAGAAAGCTTTGCGTCGAACGCAAAACTTGCCGCGGCGCGCGTGTCACTTGGCGCGTCCGGCCGTGCGAGAATCGTCCGATGTTAATCACTACTACGTCTCTCTCTCTTTCACGGTTCTTGTACGATCCCGTTGAACGTGTGAGACTGACAAGTTTTGCGCACGATATAGACTCCACGCCAGGGTGGTCGAATGATCTCGGCAATCGAAAGGTGGGAAAAATCGAATCCTTACTCACCTCCGTAGTTCGGCCTTACTCTTTTATCGTAACTGACGGAAAACGAGTCCAGTATCGCCGAGATGTTCACGTCGCCCAGCATACTGCCGCCGCCAGTTCTGCAAACAAACGAGAATCTCATCTCGCGTCTGTCTCTCTCTCTCTCTCTCTCTCTCTCTCTCTCTCTCTCTCTCTCTCGCAAAGGCGGGTGTTTTAAAAAAAATTACCATAATTATTTGTGTGTCATACACACACACACACACACACGCACGCACGCACGCACGCACGCACGCACGCACGCACACACACACACACAGAGAGAGAGAACGATTTAGTTGAATCCAACAAATGCTTATTTGGAATAGTCCAAATAAATTTTTTGGTTGATCGAACAAAGTTTTGTTTGACGCAACAAAAACATTTTGTTGCAGCTTAGTTCCAACGAAATGTTTTTGTTGCGATCAATCAAAAAATTTCTTTGTATTATTCCAAATAAGCATTTGTTAGATTCAACTCTAAATCGTTCTCTCTGTTCATATACATAAAATTCTCGCGTATAACGTTTAATATTTGATTTAATACTGCTCTTAATTAAATTATATCGTTCAATTAATTAATTAGTATTTTTATTAAATCAATTAAAATAGTAGTAATATAAAATAAATAAAATAGGCAGAATTTCATTCGAATCTCGGAACATACGATAGCAGGAGAGAGGTGTTTGGATTTGGAACGTTGTGAAATTATAATATATATAAAATCGTACAATTATTCGATATAAGAACATCTCCGGGGGGAGTTGGGAAAGTAATTCATTATCGGCTCGGCGCGCAACGACGCAACTCAGCACAGACGCTGATTCTTTTTCCCTGCAAAACTCGCAAATCGTTAAACATTCTTCTCACAGGCGATATATCGCGACGGTGAGATTAGCGCAATAGGCAATTACTATTTATCGCGTTTCGCAAAGTTGGGACGCGTTGAGACGATCTGTTACCGGGGGCCGGCCCTTGGAACACTGCCGCGCGCCAACTCTTCCTGAACTGATATAGATATTGGGATTAGCATTGTTCTCGAGGACAAGTTCGAGAGAAGATATTGTAACAGCCTGCATGACATACACGAGCGCGAGAGGTAGATACGCCCGAGGGTTCGGGGCATAAAGTGCAGCGGGTCTGTTCTTGACTTAACGGGTCAGTAGATACGGATGGTCTCGGTCAGCCAAACAAACGGCCCTTGAGTCCGCGCGGGCTGATACCGTTTCGCATTACCTACGAGAGCCCGAGATCTAACGGGCACAACGCGGGCTGCAGCCGATTCCGGTTCCGCTAAGTAGAGCAACCGTGTACGTGCGATTTCTGCTTGACTCAGCGGCCTGACCAAGATCGTATGTAACCACTTGGCGAAGGCGCCGGGAGAAGCTCCCGGGATCACGCGAAGCCGCGCGCGGTACGACCTTGGTAGAAATCGCGCGATATCTTGGCGATATCCACGCGATTGGTGGATCGCAATTACGCGAATAAATCACCGCGTGCATCAATCGAGACGATCGAGGCGGTCTCGGAAAGAGACGGGGAGACGAGAGCGGGAGAGAGAGGAGTGCGGGCTCTGCAATCGCACCTTTGTGTGTCGGTGTTTCGTTCGTGTCGCGTATTTAGCGCACTTATCGCGCATCTCTCGCCTCGGAAAGTTTCAGCGACGATATATTACTCTCGATACGAGAGCGGAAAACTTGGAGAGCCGCGAAACGGCGCGACGCGGCGCGGCGCGGCGCGGCGGCGCCTTGACCCGCTAAAGGACACCCCGCGCGCTCACGTTGACTGACTCGGCCAAGCGCGTACATACGAGCGACCTTTGACCGCGAGTGGCTCGGCCGATCAAGATCGCTCGAAATTAGCCGCGCGGCTGCCATTAGCGTCGCTGGCGCTAGATAAAAGGCGCTGCTCAGCGGATTAGCGTGTTAGCGGATCAGCACGCCGTTGAGGAGATACGATAATGAGTCCAATTACAGCGACGTACACGTGATGGCGAGCTATTGTTCGCGAGATACCCGAGTCGCGATTCTCCGCCGCTCTCTGCCGCTCTGGAGGAAATACAAATCGTTACTCGCGGCTGCCGCAAGCGCGCGCCGAGTCCGAGTCAAGCTCATTGATGACTCCTGCGAATTAGACCGGCGATAGCATCGCGCACGCTCTAGCCGAGGCTAGTGCGTTCGCTCCGAACGCTTAGGGCGTAAGGAAAGCCTTGACCCTACGACCGATGTGAGTCAGCACAATGTTTCAGCCGCGTATCGTGCATCAGGTTGCGCGCATAGTCTTACAACAGGAGCGTGTAAACCTGGCGAGCTTGTAAAGTGTTAGAGGCGAATCAGACCAATCAAGATCGTGCACGTTCTATTCCACTGACCAAGATTCCAAGCGTGAGTTGTGCGATTTACAATGTGTCCCCGCGATTAGGGAATCACGGGATTTCGTAATCAATTAGAAATGAGGGAAACGCCGCCTGTGTGGCGAGGCTACTTTGTGATTCAAAGTAGCGAGTTCTTTAGTCGCGAGACAAAGTAGCGAGTCCAATCGCCATTTCGTTACATGCGAGCGATCGAACGATATCGCGCGCGATTAGAAGGGTCACGAGAGAAGCCTCGCGCAGCGAGCGAGTTAAAAGCGTCAACGACTCGTCGCTGACAAGCCTTTAGCGAGAACGAAGAGTACGGTCGAGTCGCTGTGACTAAGGCCAACCAATGGGTCGTACGACAAATTGGTTCCCTAATCCATTGGTATACACACACACACACACACACACACACACACACACATATATATATATATCTCGCGATATAATTCATCCGCTCGTAACTTGTCCTATAAATTGTAACGTCTGTTGGGCGCTTTAGAATGAAGGATCAGCGAGTCTTAGTGACCGTGGCGTCTTTAATCGTCGCGTATCTCGAAGGGATTTATCGGACGATTCAGTGAAACTGCCAGGGACTAAGTACCGCGAAACGATATCTCGCAGCGAGGAAGAACTCGTTAGCGAGCTGTGATAATAGGTCAGAGGTTAGGCGTATCGATTAGATACGCGGATATCTACTCTGGAAACAAGGGTGCGAATAATACGTTGTAGATGGTATCGCGCAGGTACACGCGCGAAAGTATAGATAGACTTTGGTTCTTCGCGCATCACGGAGAGTCGACTTTATTTCCGCAAGATTATCGCTCGGCGGAACCGTTCCGCCGCGCCGCCGCGCCCCTCGGTCGGGAACGTGCACGCGGGAAGAAAGGGAGCCTAGTAACAGAAGTGTAGTTTGCGATGAAAGCGAGTTTCTCCCAGGAGTGCGCGTCGTTTGAGCGCACCGATAAATATAGCGCTTTTACGTCGCGTGTGCATGTGCGTGTGTGTATTTTCGGATTGATCTGACCGCGTCGATTATACCGCGCCGACGTGTACACGCATGCACGAACGTCTAGGTGTACGCCTGACAAAGTTCTGAGCTTCTGAGCCGGCTCGAATCAATCTCCTTCGCTCCGCCATCTCCTTCGCTCAGTGATGTCCCCCCCGGCATTTTTCTATAAGCGCCGACGCAAGAAAGCTTTTCGCTGCCTGCGAGCTTTTGTCCTTCTTCTTTTAATCAACTTGAAGTCGGACCGATCTTTCTGCTCGCCCGTGAAAGAGCGGAAAGGCCAGAGCGTCCCTGCCTGGATGACATTTTCGATCGCTTCAAATATTTGAAAGATGTCCTTCGAGATTACTCTTGCTGAGGGCGGGGAGAGGCCTCGTGGGTGTCTGTGTTCCAGACGAAAGGACGCGCGCCTCTTTCATAGGTCTTCAGGAAGGCCGCCATGGAGAAATGTCACGCCGTAGTTAAGCGTTTCATGCTTCATTGCCCCGAAAACGTTGCCTCCGCCAGACAATGTTTTCAGAAGCTCGTCTGTTCCTTAGATCTCGACTTTGCTCCCTTATCTCCCCCTCTCTCTCTCTCTCTCTCTCTCTCTCTCTCTCTCTCTCTGCGGTGCCGCGCGAAAATCTATTTTTTCGCGTTATCCGCGTAGTCTCGAATCACAAACTCGATCGCATGCACGCTTCATTCGTTGCTCTCACGTGTCACAAGTAACATGACGCTAAATTAATGACAATCACGTCGGATAAATATGCTCGGCCCGAAAGCTGGAATTAGGTCGCCTGATAATTCTATAGCCGGCTTTAATCAGAGATTTTGATTACGAGAATTTATTAATCACGTTATCCTCTGATGGACAGTCGGAAACGTGTCCTGCCATATTCAACGGCGACCATATTCCGGTTGCCCGACAGGCGGTGTCCATCAGGCCGTGCTATTATCGCAATTAATAACAACGGCCGTAGAAAATTTCGCGCGACGCCGCCTTGATGTTCGAATCTAGCGCGAAAGAAGGAAATAAGCGGAACGGTTGTTGCACGTACATACGTACATAAGCGTACGTAAGCGCGGACGGGAAGCTGACTTAACGGCATTACCGTAGTCGTAGGTCGCGCGAGACGCGAGCTACCGAAGAAGAATGACCGACATTACGGCGGGCTGGGTGCCGCATCGGTGTAATTGAAAGTCCCGTAAATAAGGAGGACCGTCCGAGCGGACGCGGAGACGCCTCGAATTTCAATCTCCCGGATTTCCAGCAGCTCTTGACCCCCGACTCCCCGACATTTCTTTCGCGCGCGCATTATCCCTCTGCCGCCGCCGCCGCCGCCCCCTCCCCCTCGCGCCAGCCCTCCGTCGCTCGACTTCCCTTTTGCTGTGTTTCTTTTAGCCTTTCCGGCTCGTTGCAATTTTCCTGCCTTTAAGAAATGATGAAAAACCGTCTCACCAATTTTCCCTGGGAACTTACGTTTATTTCTAGCTCGTCAGCTCCGGATCGGTGCGCATGGACGGCAGCTCGCCCCGTTCCTCCTCTTTTCTTGCTTCCTTTCAGCGGACTCGAGGAAGCGGCACGCTTATGCGGGTGGTACTTGGAGAGTTACTCCTCTTGATCGCTATCTAAGAATTCAGACTCCGCGCATTGACTCGCAGTTTTGCTCCCCCACTGCGCCGCCCGTAATGATCGGGCGCGAGTCAATAAAATGCATTATTCGTCGCGCTGCTGCGCGACGACACCCTCGTCTTTCTGATCGCCCGATTCAGCTCGTTCTCGCTGACGCGAGACGCTCTCGCGGGCGTCTCGCATCTGCGTCTCTCGTCGCTCATGCAAATATCGACGTTAAGTCGGCAAGCGCGAGAAGAATTCGCTCCGCTTCGGAACGTCTCTGAGGTCTCTTCGACATTTTTGACGATACGCGCGCTCCCGCTCCCGCTCGCCCCCCCCCCTCCCACCCCGTTCCCTGGCATTTAAATTAGCGTTCCGTGCAATTTATTTCCTGGCTAATGTCAAACAACTGTCAGCAACTTCGCCGACATTGTCGACCACGCCGCAGTCGGCTGGGTGTCTCTGAAAGGCGGAAGTCTCGCGAGGCTTTTGTAAGAGTCTCTTGTCGCAATTAAGAAGTTATCGACTACGAGACGCGCCAACCCTTCTCCTTCGCGCTTCGATCGATCGATCGTCCCGACGAGACACTCTCTCGTCCTCCTTCCTTTTTCGCCGGGTGCCCTTCTCCAATCCCGCGCAAACAATCCTTCCTTGCCAAATATCCAGCGTTTGCCGCGAGGATTGGTTATGAATAATTCATGGTAAGCGAGCGGAGCGGGCTAGCTAGCGAACGAAAAAGCGGCTTTATATACTACCGCTTGCCGGACGCTATATATAATCGCCAGTGAGGGCCAGTTGCACCAGCGGTAACGTTTTTCGCTGTGATTTACGCTAATTTCGGCGCGATCTACCGTTGCGGAAGAGTCCGGAAGTCGTAAGTATGCGAGCGCGCCCTTCCGGTCGGTCAGTGCCGCATGTTTCCTTTTTATCGATATCACTGCTGGGAGCTCCGGCCTCTTCTCATATTTCTCTATCTCTATCTCTCACTTCCTCTCCCCCCCTCCCCCCTCCTCCTCACTCTCTGCAGCTCATTTTCGATAACAATTATTTATGCAGGCTTTTAAATCCGATAAAACTTATCGGCTTCCAATTGCGAGTTTGCTCGATAGATTATTAGAATATACGGCGCGAGTGGGAGTACGATAATTAATACGAGTGCGAAAATAATCCGTAATAATGCAGACATATCGCCGGAAGGTGTCGCGAATTAAAACGTTGTCACGTTACTATTACATTGTCCGACACGGAATATTCCGCCTTCAACATTCACCCATCAACGCGCGCTGCGCTCTCGCTCTCGCTCTGTTCGCAAGAAACGTTTTCTCTCGCGAGGTCTTCCGCCGCGCCGTGTTCCTCCTCGATAAATTCGCGATAATCGAGTAATCGTTTGGTCATTTCTCAACGTCATAATATCGTCAAGCTGTGACGCGCGCGCGTAGCGTTGCCTTTTTCTCGGATAATTGCCCAGCGCCGCGTACGGAAATACGCGCGCACACACACACACACAGCTGGCGCATTCACGCGGACGATATTATTTTCGTACGGCAGGCGATAATAAATAACGCGCGTAATGGGCTCGGCAAAAGCGCCGGCGACGCTCGGGCTCGCGTCGGCCGAGCCAGATAACGTGGGAAAGCCGAGCGAAGAATTCGAAATAGGACGACGCCCGATACGACGAGACATCCATCCGATCGTAACGCCGCAGCCGCCGCGGAGATACATTTGACGGCGGGACGCTGGATGATGGACCGGCGGATCCATTTGTCACTGTCCGTGAAGCGAACCGTCGCCCATCATCATCATCCCGCTCTCGTTCCTTCTGCGCGCGCCAACTTCTTCCGCGCGGCCGCGCTTTCCGGCGATGCACAAAAATCTTGCGAATCATCGGCGCGATGGCGACCGGTCGATAGCTCGGGCTGAGTGGTACAAGCGAGGGAAATTTCGATCGCGAATCAATCGATCACGAACGTAGCTGATTCCGAAGGCTGACAGGAAAGAGAGAGAGAGAGAGAGAGAGAGAGAGAGAGAGAGAGAGAGAGAGAGAGAGAGAGAGAGGAAAAAAAAACACCGGGGTGTCATCTACGGTTTCGCTGGCGTCAGTTCGACGAGAACGGCAGTTGGGGCAGCTACTTTTTCATCCCGTCGCATGACAGACGTGACGATCAGACGGCATTCGGTGTGACGCGAGTATCGCGTCGGCGTATCGCGAAATGTCTCGAAACAGCGCGATGAAAGCGCTCGCGAAAGCGACGTTTAGCAGAGATCGATTGTCGCTCGCTGAACAACGTGAGTCGCGTAATCGAGAACGCGCAATTCGCAGCGAGTAGAGTCTTTCTAATTTGCAGCTGGCAGATGGAGCTTTCATGGAAAAATTCAAGACCCGCGCGTCCGTGATTTTCCCGTCCGATTCCACCTGGATGCTCGAAATCGAGAAAAAAAAACGACCCTTCGTCGTTCTCGTTGTTCGCCTGATTATTCGTTCGATTTCGCGAACGTCCTCCGTAATTTCACGCGCGACGCATACATACGTTCACTTTGCACACTCGCGAGCCAAAGAACCTCCGAAAAGAAGTTAATCCGCTCCAGTTAATTCACAAGCGATGTCACAATAACGATAACCTACAAACGATGCCTATGCGCGATGCGCGTTGATATTCCGACCTCCTCCGTCGATTCCATTCGACTCAAGCTAATTCGCGCGCTTTTCATTAATCTCTGACCTTTCGGCCTTGCCAATATCAATTTCGACTTTTCGAATACAGCGGGAATACAGCGTTAATCCGTTTCGCCTCCTGCGGAACTCTCTCCCTCTCCTTTTTCTTGTTTTCCCGTTTTCCACGAGACGGAGCTCGACTCTACGTCCAAGAGCGCCGCCTTGAAATTTAATCTCGCCTTCGCGCGTGGCTCGCATAAATTCGCCGTGTGCCATGGGACTGGTCGCGCGCGCGACAAATCTGTTTTGTGGGATTTTCCGGCATTCGCGACTGTAATACAGGTGAACGCATTCGAATGAACGCGCAGGCGTTTCTGCGAAACGTGCCTCGCGCGAACGCCCGTCGCCAATGGAAAATGGGAGAACACAGCATCCGGCGGCGAGGGAGAGAGAGAGAGAGAGAGAGAGAGAGAGCTTATCGACGCATCTGTATGAGCTTGTGCGCGCGAATCTGACGTCATTGGGCGCCCTCCGACCCCCTTCTACCACTCGGTGTGACGGCCTCTATGTGGGTTATGACGACGCTGGCGTATAACGTGGTCGCTTAACCCCTTGGCTGCGCGCGTATTCGGACCACGCTTATGGGACCGTCGATTTATACCGCGCAAACGCGCCGTAAAATGAGGGTGAATAAGATCACGTAAAAAAAAAAAAAAAAAAAAAAAGAAAGGAAAGATGTAAGAGAGGCTAAAACCCCGCCGCGGTAATTTCATTGTCAGTGGAACGCAATTACGACCAAGTATCGTCTTGTGCTCGCGGAAGAATTAGCGTTTACTCCAACCTCGACGTTTGCCCCGATTAACCGTTTAAATCTTGTTCGTCTCCGATTTGAGTTCTTTTTCCTCTTTTCGTTGGAGAATTGCCCTCTCCAACGAGTTATCTTGCACCGTCGTTGGCGAGAAAATTTTGTGGAATGAGCGAATTATGATAGATAATAAACGTAACGCGCGCGCGCGTGTAACTGCAAGAAAATTCGCTTTAACGACGCGTGTTAAAAAAGTCCATTGTTAACGCGCGCAATTCCGGCACGGCATTCTCTGATTCAGTTTTCTCCCCCGCTGATCCTGTTTCCTTCGTGCCGTGGGATTTCGTGTTAGTTAACTTCGCACGCGTGAATGTGAGAACGGGGAGAACGACGCGCGGAGAGAGCCGACTCACCACCGCCGCCCAACGTCGTTTACGGCCGTTGAACTTTATGCGAGTATAGGCGGAGGCAGGTTTAATCGAATAAGTTGAGGTTTTTGTTGGGCCAGAGCTCTCTGAAACGACACAGGGAGAATGACACCGCGAGTGTTCCAGGCAGGCTACAAAGAGATCAAGTTCCCGGAAGTTGAATGAATTTCTCTGACGTCTTGAGAGAACGTTGCCTGACATTGCGGGCCGTATTACCGTCTCTCCCCCCCCCCTCCTCTCTCTCTCTCTCTTCCTTTCGTGATATTGTCAAGAATATTTTTACTCCACAAAATCCACAGTGATGCATCAGAGATGATTTGAAAATCTTACGAATTTCTCGCGTCAAGTTGATGACCAATTAAAACGAGCGTTAATTCCATCTTCGACGAATGCGTGTCTATTTGTCGGGTCTATTTCGCATGGATCGAGGAGAGGAAACATACGGGCTGCACAGCCCGTCCTGTCTCTCTTACGTAACGCGCGACAGCCGAGCGAAGCATCCTCGGATGAGAGACGGTCGATTCGTCGACATCGCCAGCGTGTACCTAATTTGTCTATTTTACGCGCGCATACTTCTTTTTAGCCGGGAAACGAAGCCGCGCGTAATCCTCCTTTCATCCCCGTTCTTCTTGCTTCTCAATGTGGCTTAAGAGACAGAGTGAGAGAAGAGAGAGAGAGAGAGAGAGAGAGAGAGTAGGACCGTCGGTATCGCGAGCACCAGCGTCGACGACGTCCCGAGACAAGTACTTCCGGTATTTAGGTAAGCGGCGGGCGGACGTGGGGCGCGAGAAAACAAGGCGCTCCCATTAAACACGCGACGGCACACGATGACGCCTAAATCGCTATCAACGTTTCTTCGGCGCCATTGTTGTTATGTTCGTTCCTAATGGGCGGCGGACGATGTCGAGAGAGAGAGAGAGAGAGAGAGAGAGAAGGAGGCTTCGTATTTCTGCCATTGCAGCCGCCGCGAGAACTTGCCGCTTTGTCTACTAACGTCCTGGCGACACGAAAGGTTCCGCCCAGCGAAAAACAATATTCGTTGCACGGCAGAAAAGTTCTCTTCACCGGCGTACCGCATCGACGGCGGTCATTATCGCGCAAATGCAAGCGCGGCGATCTCCCGGATGCAATCAACGATAGAAAGATTGGCTCGCGAGCGCGCGCTCGCGCTCGTCGGCGCGTTAATATCGGTTTGCGATGCTTCTGCCGAGCTACTCCCGGAGGAAATGTCCGATCGTAATTTTGTCTTCTCGCGGGACGTTTGCACGCGTGCGATGGTTATCGAGGCGCGCGTTCTACCTTCGGGCGAAAGTTTCGGCGAGACGTTTGTAACACGTTGAGAGAACTTGATGCGCTACAGGAGTTCACGGGGGGTGACAGATGTGTCACGAGTTTTCGACGAAAGTTGCACGCCAGAATATCGTGTATCCGTGTCGGCTCGACATGTTAATTGATAATATCGTCGTGAAGTTCCCTTCCCTCCCGCGGATCTCCTCTCCCTGCCGGGTGCTCTCATCTGCGCGCGAACGCGGAGAGGAGAGATTTGGCCGCTGGCGCTGGCGCGAAACGCGCGCGGATCCAGTCCCTCCGTTGAATTCTAATGGATATCCGGAAATATACTTGTACATCCCGCTTACAAACATGTGCGATGAACCGTAAAATCGTGAGGAGCACGCCTGAGAACGAGGACGAAGATAAGGACGAGGGTGAGACACGGACTCATTAAACGTCGACCTCCTACCTCGACGAGCGGATCCACGGCGCGTGGGGGGGGGGGGGAGAAGGGCACTGCGGAAATTGTTGCGCAAGTACGACTACAATAACGAAAGTTGTTTCGCAGTCTCTTAGTAAGCACATTTATTATTCATGCATAGGATGATGCTTGTGTCTGGCTCCTCTTCCGCTCCGCCTCGGCTTCTCTCCGTTTCCGTTTGCTCGCCCGGCTCTTTCCAGTGCTTTTCGGTTTGCGCCTCGCGTCGCTCAAACAGCGTTTAAGAATCTTACATTTAGCCGAATCCCGTAAGGCCGTGCAGGGTGTCTCTCGGGCGATCTTACGCTTCCGGATTACATCGCTCGCCGTTGATCCGTTGGTCGACGTCGACGTTTCGCCGAAAAGAAGTCGTTTACAAATCCGTAAAGGGAGAATAAGTCATTTGTGTGTTTTATCGTATATTTTTCTACATCAAGTGTATGGCACATGTCGTCGACAGTCGACGAAAGGTTGAGCCGGACACGAGCGGGAGATGGCAGATTTAGAATTGAAGAAAAAATAGAGAACGTCCATTCCAGACAGAACAGACATTCCAAATGTAAACCGACGACGACGGGGGCGATAAATTGATTTCACACAGTTACATTCTTCCGGTGTGCGATATGCAGCGTTGATAGCGCTGCCGTATATAATATCTGAATAGCAGCGTTTCATTATGGTTACGATTAATCCCCGACGCGAGAGAGCGATACAATAGCTATTAATATTCCAACGTCATTATTATTACTTTATTATTATTAACATTGCCTCTAGGCAAACCGTTAATTATTGTGTATCGCCGTTGAACGTGCAATACGTCGACAGGTTTTCTTTCCGATTACTGTAATTGCGGAAACGCGCGCATAAAAGCACATTATGCAGTCGGCATTTCGGATTGGAAAGGGACGCAAAAATGCCGATAACAGCTAAAGGGGAATGTTAAAGGTCACCTGGGTATCGTATGGACGTAACTGTTGCAGCTGGTAATATGACTGTAGGAAGTTTTATACGACCACTGCGATTTGTGGATCGCCAGATCGCACTTCGACAGGTTATCCAAGTCGAGATTTTGGTTCTACGTTGACGTTAACGTTAGAGATTTATATTAGATATCAAAGCCGAGCTATTTATAGCTGGGAATTATTTATAATCTCTTATTTATTTCTTCTTTAGTTTGGATCGGTATTTTTTCGTTGTGTGAAAAAAGTACAGCTCTGGATTGACGAATAATCAAAGATTCATGAAGCGGCTATTTTTCAAACGACGGCGGGCTCTATGAGTGCCCAGTCTAAATTTCGATTTGAAAAATATCTCTTTATTTTCGTCAAATCCGTTATACATCGCGTACACCATAACAGAACGATTTTACGCAGCTGGAATCACAATGATGTATCGCTACCCACATCCCGGCGCGGCGTTCCACGTCCTTTATCCTGGCTTCCCGATCCAGCATCCTGCTTCTCGCAGCTCCGCCATGATGCTCCGGATGTCAGTTTATAGCACCGACGTTCGCATAGGCATCGTTCGAGCGGACAATGAACGCGTATTAATTGAACGCAGAACGTCGCAGAAAGTCCGATGAAATATTTTAAGGATCGACGGAAATGACGGATAAATAACGCGCCGATACACACGTGGTCCGCTTCGGGTATCTTCGGCACTCGTCGGCTCGCCTCGCGGTGTCTTGTGCTTTCGGAAAGTCGCACGACGAGAGTATCAAAACAAACCTTCGTACGGCGCGTTATTTTTCCGCGAATGTTTTCATTTCGTTGCGAAGCGGTGAGTACGACACACGCACAGTGAGTACGAAGCGCGCGTATCGGTGCGGTAATTAATCGTTTGCCTCGGGTGATTCGAATATTCCGTCGGCCCGTGAAATTCGGTCTCTCTCGCGTCGGCATTCGCGTTAACATGTATTTCTTCGAGCGAGTCGATCTACACGAGTGTCGGCGGTCGGGATGACGAGCATCCGAAGCAGCGGGGTGCAGGATGTTGGGTCAGGAAGCTGCAATTCGTCGGAACATGGGCAACGATACATCACATGTATCCAGGTATGTAGAATCATTCATCGCAGGATACAAGACTCGGACAAACTCACTGAGCATTACTCGAGTCGAAATTGAGGTTAGGTTAGGTTAGGTTAGGTTAGGTTGTGCTACAGACCGGCGTCCAATTTGCCATATTTGATAAATAATAGCCTTGTAAATCTCTTGACAAAGAGTTTACCAATTTGTATCTGTACTTACTTCATTGTACAAGAAGAACAAGGCAGTGAGACAACAATTTATAGAGCGCAATCCTGAGATTCTTTATTGATCTCGCAAGTTTGAAGATGAAATTTGCAGAACCGAAATTTCGACTGGAAAGTCTGTCGAAAGTTGATTCCATGTTTCTTCGATTGCAATAATCACTATAAAAACGGGCTTCAGCGTCGGTATCAGCGAAAAAGAAACTATATTTTTCGTCGTGCAAATTTAGTGTTCATAACATTCTTGTTCTCATATTTTTGTAACTATCTGCTGTATTGATATAACAATTAAGGCATCGAGGATAATATTGATCCAACGGCGACGGAAATTTCAGGGCGAGAGCGAGAAAGAACCCTCGAACGATCGGTTTTCGAGCAATTAATTGCGTTATCGCGTTATTCTGTATATCGTTTTGGATAAACTGAAAATAGACACCGCGACAGGAGCGTAGTAACAAATTAATTTTGCAACAACTTCAGCTGCATTATTTGCACATGTAACCTGCGAGTGTACGTGCGTATGGTTGAAATTGGGATGGCCGGGATGATATATTGGCAAACATTGTACAAGCGGAGAATCGCGTGTAGCGGAGAGTAAAAATCGACCGATTTGACGGGGACATAAATGAAACCATTATCGAGCACGCTGCGGGGTCGGTCGCTGCGGGGTCGATGTCGGTGACGATCGTGATAAAGACGTCGTCTGCATTGTCTTCGACACCATTCGCCGTCCTTTTCGCGAGCGAGCGTGCTCCGAGTTATGAATGTAAACAATGAGGCTGTAACGGCCGACGCGAATAACCGAGATCGACGATACAGGCGAACACAGCCGACGTCGACGTCGACGTCGACGACAAAGACGTCGTTCTCCGTCGTCTTTATTGCCACTCGTTGCCCTTTTCGTTCTGTTACGGCGCGGCCGCGATTACGAATGTCGACGATTAACTAAGATCGGAGATAAACGCGTCGGGCCAGCTCCGAGGACGAGGACGACGACGCCTCGTAGACAACGACGACGACGACGACGACGACGACGATGACGATGTTCCCCTCGTCCCGTCGTCGTCGTCGTCGTCGTCGTCGTCGTCTCGGCGTTTCAGCGACACCCTGTTCTCATCGTGCCTATTACAGATTCGCTGTAGGCTTATCTGCGGGACACGCGATGCTCTTGGGGATTCAGATAACGAGCCATTGAGCTAAACCGCGGGAACTAGACGTACGGGCGCGCTCTGTTTTCATAAGTGTCGTAAAAATCGTGAAGGGACAACGAAGCCTCACTTACGAGCGCTCAGTTATGCGTTAAATACCTGATAACGTCTAATATCGTTTAAAAACGGTCTAATAAAGTCCGTTGAGAATACAGTCTCGAGAGAATGCCTTCCTCGCTCACTTCAACGATTGAAAATTTGTCGTTTATGATTCATTAATAAACGAAGCCCCGTGTCTCATGTCACACATATGCGCGAATTTAGAAGAATTATTAAGCGCGCGTCTTACAGACGCTTGGCCCTCTGTTAGAAAAGATTCCATTGCTAAAAGTATCGACGTGCGCAACTACTAAGTCGCGAGACGTTTAATCGTGTGATCAGTGTGGCGCGAGCGTTTATCACAAGTTTTTATGATCCCCCATGCGGGGGATGCTCGGGGACGAGTTTCGCGGAATAATCGCGGCGAATCGTGTCTTTAAGCGATTAATTTTATCCCGACAGTATCCCGATCGCCGGACGTGCGAGATTTCTACGCCGCACTGTAATGCCAACGTAAATATAAAACGTACGTAATTATCGATTATGTGCGCTCACACGTACACGGCCGTAGGTATTTTTAGTGTTAAGTGACACTAACTATAGGCACGCAGGCTTACTTAATAGTAAGGTTAACCACGATGAAGAACAATAACGATGAAAATATCGCGAGCTAGCTGACTGGTGGCCGGCAGCGGCCGGGGGCGCGCACGCACGAAACTCACTCTCCGTATCACCGTCCTAAATATTAACCGACGGAATTTGATTAATCGGCCGGGCGCAAAAGTTCGAGAATCTCCAGCGGAGGAGGAAGGATCGCCAGAAAGGAGAAGAGTGTGGCCGCCGCGCCAATTAAAGCGGATCGCGCAAAATCGCGCCGCCTGCTGTTAACCTTCGGTGTATTAACGCGCGGGATCAAAAAAGACCCGATAACCTCGCCGGCTTCGAAAAAGCGGGAGATCCAATAAATGCGCTAAAAACGCCGGGAAATAAGCAAAAGGCGGCGATACACGTCATCCGACACTGTCGCGGCCGTCGTCGTGTGGTGTTTATCAGTCACGGGGAAGGGCCGTGTACGCGCGAGTCGCTCCGACGAGCGAAAAGAACCGCCGGAGTGCCTTGAGAAGCAATCGAAGTCGAACGGAACGAGCGCCGACGCTTCGGCCCGGAGGAATTAGATCTCGTTAACCCCGTTACGATTCGTGGTCGAATTTCTTAAGGCACACGCGATCTCTTAACAGGAAATTCAGATAAGCGTCCCTTGGCCTAGACC
Organism: Harpegnathos saltator; assembly: GCF_003227715.2. NCBI lineage: Eukaryota > Metazoa > Arthropoda > Insecta > Hymenoptera > Formicidae > Harpegnathos > Harpegnathos saltator. Next base: position 112,499 of record NW_020230315.1, on the reverse strand, counting down.
GTACGGACACGAAGAACACACAAGGAGATTGCGGACGACCTATCGACTAGCGCGCGGCGGCACGGCCGCTGCGACGGCCGACTAAACTGCAGCCCCCCGTTACTTTTAATAATTAAGGCGCGCTGCATTCTCATTAGCCGCGGTGACAATAAAATTGCGCCAGCGTTGCCCGCCCGTTATTACGTAATGGAAATGTCACTGTAACACGGCAGGAAGGGGGGTTGGAAGGACGGTGGGGAGAAGAGTGGAAGGGTGAAAAAGAAAAGAGGGGTGGACGAGGGATGGTCGGCGACTGGGTAGGGAGGGGAGTATTCTTGCGATTTATGCCGGCCTTTTGCATCCCGCAGCGTGCACCTCCGTTATTAAAGCCATTAAAGGTCGCGACTATAGCTTGCATAATTAACCAAGATCGATGGTACAACCGACAGGAAGAACGGCGACGTCGCCCCGCCGTTCGCTCCGGCGGTACAAGCTTCCAGTACTTTTTATTACGAATTATGACTGACGTCCCGCGGTCGGCCGAGTCTCGCCATCTGCCCCTCCTCCCCCCCCTCTCGCCCCTTTGTCCGTTCCTTTCGCGATTGCGACTTTCGCGGAATTCTTCTGTTTCCCGACTGTTTCTTCAGCTCGTCTGCGCACGCGAAAGTTCGAGGGTGGCTCGAAGGATGCTCGATCATTTTGACGCGCCGAACGCGAGGAGAGTATGTATCTCTCTCTTCCTCTCTCTCTCTCTTTCTCTGTGATTACAATTACACTCTCCACGATAAAAATTACACGTCGAATGAATCTCTCTTCGTCGTCGTTATTACGCACGACATTCTCCTCGTCCTCGTCGCTGTTAACGTGATATCCGTCGCATCGTCGCTGGCTGATGGAAGGAACGGGAGGAGGATAAGCGTTTCTTCATTAGGTAGAATCATCTTGGGTATTTGGATCGATTAACACAGTTAATTAATTCGTGTTCGCGAACTTGCGGATGCTGGTGTACAGAGTCTTCGTCGCGTGTGCGTGCGTTAATATCAGTCGATATGTACGCGTCGGTATCACCAGCTCATAACACGAGCTATCACACGGCAAGGAGACAAGGGGGAACAGTCACCGCCTGTTATCGCCCAATACGGAATACCTCATCTGTCTGTCGACGCGCGTATACAACGTTTTCGATGCAGCAGTAAATTTCACCTCGAACGGCACTGCCTCTGCCCCCCTGCCACCGTCCCCTTCCTCCCAACCTACTCTTTTCCACCCCTGGCCGTCGCTCCGCACCCCCGCGGCTCTCGGCCTTACTCCGACAAAGTCTTCATCATTTTGCGTGACAGCGAATGTTATCAACGTTAATGAGATATATGCGAGATGCATATCGTTGCCGTTTTATAGACGTCTCTTTCACCCCTCCTTCCCTCCCACCGCGTGCGTTTATTATCCCGTTATGAACATGGTCTCGAGAGTAATAACTACAAATGCGTCTGCTTCGTGAAATAAACGACAGTCGTTCTTTCTTTCTCTCTTTTTTTTTCTTTTTTTTTACCGTTCCTCTCCTCGTTCGGCGCTTGCATATTCATTCGCCCGGTGGTGCGTACCGCGGCGTTTTTTTTTTTTTTTTTATCACGGGCGCGCGTATACGCAGCGTATTTCTTCCGAGAAGAGCCGTGTCAGTTAGCGAAGAAACACGACCTTGTTACTCGCAATCAGTTGCGCCCCTGACAGAAAACGCTCGGCGGCGCCTTTAATATCGTTATACCGTCGTTTTTATCGTTACGCGACCACTGCGCGATTTATGGCGGCGCGGGAGCCATAAAGCACCATCAGCTCGTGTGATAGCCCACATTTACCATTCCGCGTGAACTTAATAATTCAGCGCTCGCGCGATTCATAATCTACCTCTCCGTTAGATTGATAATGCCGAGGTAAGTATAAAGGAGCCTCGCTTGTGTACGCGCGCGCGCGCATGCGAGTATGTGTGTATAAATGGACGCGGATAATTTTAACGACCGCCTGTTATTCGCGACACGCGAAAAATTCTAACGAATCGGGAGTCGCGCTCCGATCTAGAGCTGCGCGCTATAATCGCTCATACTCTCGCGCCCGGTCAGCGGGGAAGAAAGACCCGGGGCGAATCGCCGCGATCCTCTCAGCGACCAACACACCCTCGCACGTGGGGCGGTAAGCACGCTCTGCGGGGTGCTGCTATTACCTACTTAATGGGCATGCCAACCGAATGCAACGAACGTTATTCTTACGCCGCGCGGCCTCTCACAGCCAACTGAGCGCACCTCCGTTATTATAAGGGCTTTCATGACTGGAAGGGAACAAGCCGAGATTAATCGGCCGCCACTTTCTTTGTCCGCGAACGTGGCTCCTGCTTTTACGCGCGCGAGCGCGATGCGAACTTGGCGGAGGAATAAAATGGGGTTCCGTTTTTAGATCCCTTTCACTGAACGCTTATTTATTTATTGAAAAACGATGCGGACGTACGAATGCGGCAGGCTAGATAATGCAGAGACGACGACGGCGGCGGCGGCGACGGTGGACGCGAGACGCCAGTCACGCGTCATTATTGGGATACGCGTTGTATGAATGAGCGGCTCAACCTTGCGCGCAAACTTATGCGATATATTTAAACTTTTACGACACACGTGAATATTTGAACGCGAACAAAGAACACCGGAGGAGCACCGAAGAAACGAGCGTGCGCGATACTTTAGCGACTCCTTCCGGAATTTAATTACAATCGAGGGTCCTTCAGTGGGGGAAATGTCGAGGTTGCGACAGTTTCCGCACCATGTTATAGAGATCGGAAATGCAAGGATATAATTATTAAATTTTAATCAGTGACTCGCGGTATGCCGTGAACGATATCGGAACGCGCGATAGAAAATGAAATAAAATTTCGAAACGATGTGTTGTATGCAATATTTGCGCATCTTAATATAGCGACGTAAATAAACGTAAATAAACGTAAAGAATCATATAATAACGCGTCTAAGCGGAGATCGTCCGTCCGCCGTCCTTGGGACGCGCCGTTAGTCGCGCAAACAATAACATTGGCTTACGCCTCGAACGTAAGTGTTTACAGTTTTTGTCGCAGAGACGAGACGTCGCGTGCTATTTCCGACTATTCCAGTTCGATCGGTCGAGCGGTGAAGTTAATTGTACGATACGAGCGTGCGCGCGCTGTCATTCTGGGATTCTCAGGAGCAATGCGGCGGTATATTCTAAGATCTATAGGGTATATAGTGCACCTTGTTTTTATGAGATTTAAAAGACAACACCGTCTGAAATCGGATCTTCAACGGAGAAAATACGTAGTCGGAGATAAAGTTCTCCGGTGAGATATCAACGATTCACAAAGACATCAGGGGTAACTAGAAATATTGATAACTCAGACTGAATTCTAATCATTTCAGTCGGAACTTTTGAATCGCTTATATCTCATCAGAGAACTGTTTCATTTTTAATTACTGCTTAATTTCTTTGTTTGTATATCTCTTAAGAAAACCCGCTTTCTGTTTCAGATCTGGCGAAGCTTGCTGTCGCACGGTGATGCTGGAGGATGACTCGGATGACCTGTCGGAGATTCTGGAGAACGTGAATGCCGTACCGGAGGATCCGGTTCGGGCCAAGCAGGATTGGCTCGAAGGTGAGTTCATTTCTTTTTACTGAATTTTTGAAGACTTTTGACCACTCTTCTGTTTGATTCTTTGCGATCGATCATTGAAACATAGTCGTCGAAATAAAAATCAATATATTTCATAGGAAAATCCGCTTTCTGTTTCAGATCTCCCAAAGTTGATCCTGGAGGACGTGAATGCCGCACCGGAGGATCCGGTTCGGGCCAAGCAGGATTGGCTCGAAGGTGAGTTCATTTCTTTTTACTGAATTTTTGAAGACTTTTGACCACTCTTCTGTTTGATTCTTTGCGATCGATCATTGAAACATAGTCGTCGAAATAAAAATCAATATATTTCATAGGAAAATCCGCTTTCTGTTTCAGATCTCCCAAAGTTGGTCCTGGAGGACGTGAATGCCGCACCGGAGGATCCGGTTCGGGCCGAGCAGGGTCGGCTCGAAGGTGAGTTTTTACTCTCTTTCCGTTACTAAATTTTTCAAGATTTTTCATCACTTTTCTACTTGATTCTTTGCGATCGATCATTAAGACAGTAAATAATTAAAACAAAATAAAGAAATAAGAATCAACAATTATTTTCAATCGCACGAAATAATGGAGCAGGTGAATGAAAATCGACGTTTAATTCTTTGCACTTGTTGCTTTTAAAAATATTGCGGGAGCTTTGTATGTCGCGTTTACACATGCTGTTTCGTTGAAAGTTGAGCGGCAGATCTAACCAGCAAAACATCTTTTTTGTTCCAGATTGAGATAGCTGAATGTGGCTGGCCTTGAGTTGGCGTTATATTGGTGAGTCACAAACACAAAGATAAACATAAATAGAAAAGATTCAAGGTGGGGGTTTCGAAAATTTCGTGAAAATTAATGCGATTTACCTTGCCTGTAGATTGTGGGTTTTGCATGTGTGTGTTTACGTGCTGTCGAACAAAATATGCTGCTCAAACAATCAGGGAATCGTCTTTTTCAACGTTTATTCTTATTTTCTTCTTCTTTCTTATTTTATTTAGTAATTGCTCAAAATATCATGAATAAAAACTTCTTCTTTTCGAATACATTAATTTTTAATTCTAACTATTAGTAAATATATCTACGAGTATATCGATGTTTTCCTCTGTTACGTTTGATTCAAATTATATAATTATGCAATAAAACTATCCGCTTAGTGTAACGCCCTGATTGTACGGAGCAATGCATAATGCGCATCAGAATTGCGCCACCGCGCACGAAATGCGTGTGCATACGGAATCAACGCGGGAGCGATTATTGATGAATTCGCTCATATTGCTAGATTTCGCGATCAGCGCGTCCGCTCTTTAATTCGCGTCGCATTCATTTTGCTCGCGAATTTCAATTTCACGATTTTCATTATTAGTTGCTACACGCGATACGCGGCCGCGAGTGTGTCAAAATGGCACACAAAGTCGTCACGAATTTACGAAACAGAAAGTTTGCGTTTTGAAACGTTACAATGAAGAGTATTGTTATCCGTTTCACTCTCGATTTCGCCGAAAATATCGCAGGCTCCGATTCACTCTTTTTTAAACGCGATTCGCGATTTTCGTGTGTATTTTCAGTAATCCAGGATTCATTGAGTAAATCGGCAGATGTCGATTTTGTTGTTCTTCAGCCATTAATTAATCCGTATATCCGACTCGAGATAAACCCAAAATTTTCTTAAATCCCGTCGAAATATTCGTTAAACGTCGTCATAAGGTGAATCAATTAATCACGTCGCGAGAAGCAAAGTGCAAGCAATTGCCTTGCATTTCCTATGCGAGCAAAGCAGCGACGTGGGACGTGGACTGGACTTCCGCACGAGAGTCGACGCAGTTCAGGATGTAGCGGCGGACCTGGCTGGACGTTGCGGACTTAACTGGACGTCGTGGGATTCATCGAATGGTGAGCGTTGAACATGAACGCTCACAAAGCGTCACAAATTAAATTAGTAGTTCATGCATGCACGTAAATCGCATTGGTTTTTAACGAACAGTACAGTACTTTAATAGCTGAATGAATCTGGACGAAAATTAGAGTCGGACATTTTAATTTTAAGCTGTCGAGAGATTACAGCAATTGAGGATGTCGCGACGTAGATCTCGCTCCGTTAAAACTGCAACTTTGCTCATTATCATTACTCCGTCGTCACTCGCAACTTATAAATTTCTGTGTATTATATAATACATTCCGCTTTAATAAAGTTCCAGATTGCGCTATTGAAGTATGGTACAGCGGTTTTAGGATATTATGCATAGATTAAGATACTTGGCGACAATTTCGTGACAATCTCGCTGATAAGCGAATTGAAACTTGAACTTTGACAATTTCTATATGCAATATTTCTTCATCTTGCTTATTATATTATACATAACTGAAGTCAAAACTATAATTAGCATCAATTCTGATACGAATTGAAAGTTGAACTTTGACAATTTCTACATGCAATATTTCTCCATCTTGCTTCTTATATTATACACAAGTGAAAACTATAATCAGCCTGAATTTTGATACGCATACGTCTCATCTCAATAACTCGCATAGCGAGACTATAAACGTAGAGAGAATAGTCTGTCGCGCGCTGTGAGAAACCGACCGCGTTTGTTCGATGATTTCGGCAACCGGGAAGATTCGGTACGGGCGCAAATGTTGTAAAACGCGGCGCATATTCGGTTGGAGTGATATTGCGGTGAGGATAGCACGGTGGTAGAACGACGATAGAGGCGGACAACTGTTATCGGCGATAACGACGTACGAGGTTCTGTAACGTAAGCTGGACACGCAAAATCGCGATGATTTTGACGGGGATTGGTGAAGGCGCGCGATCGATAAGCAATAAGCAGTAAATGGAAATTGCGATTCTTCTCTCTTGCGGGGAGAGAGCCCTGCAAGAATTTCGCTCACGAGAAAGGGTGAAATTGCACGCGCGCTGTTATTATTATCGTCGACGAACGCCGTTGTAATCGCGGCACAAGGACCTCATTTTCCTAAATTTCGACGATAAAATTTGTCCCGGGCAAGAAGTTTATTAGGACCGGGCGCGACTATTTTTACCACGTAAACGTGCGTTCGCGATTTTCGCAAACAAAGAATGCCGCCGGAGGTCGGATTAATGTTTTAGTGGCAATCAAGCGGGCAATAATATTCAACGCGTTTTCCTGCAGAAAACCTGCCCGTAAACTTTTTATTTCCCGCATGAGACCCGCATTCTCCCGCTGATATGTTATGTTAGAATTATTATTCCCGTGTTAAATATTTATCGCGTGTAAGTCGACCCGAAAACCGATCTCATATTTTTTCAATATTTTGTTATTTGTTTGTTTGTTTGTTTCCATCTCCATTCGTTAGATGGAATGCGATTGCAATTTCGCGAGCCATTGATTCGCTGTTTCCCATTTCGTGGTCTCGTCGTCGAAATGTTTCGCAAAGAGGGGTGATAATAATAATGGTAATAAAAAATACATTCGCGGCGCGCGAACGAGAGTGATCCTCGTGGGTAACTCGCGTCGCGCGACTCCCATCACGGATGCATTCGAACGCGTCTTGCAAAGTTCAAACCATTTGCGAGCTGCAGTTTCACGTGAATGGTGTACCAAGACCTTGTCATAAAGTTACGCTTTATCGTGTTCCACGCCAGCGAGGGCGGCCCCGACACGAACGCGGCTTACGTCGATCTGCCAATCACGAGTTCGACTCTTGGAAACGCGATGCCTTTACCTTCGTGCCAGGATGTGCTGGCAAAATGAAATCGACTCGAACGATCGCCGCTCTCTCTCTCTCTCTCTCTCTCTCTCTCTCTCTCTCTCTCTCTCTCTCCTTGCCTTTCGTTTCGCCTCGGATATTTCACGTCCGCGATAAGTGAGAGTTTCTCGATATCGGCGTTTTTGCGCCGCACGTCGCGATTTATTTACCGTGATATTTTAACGTCGTACGTTAATGAAAGATCGCGCGCGCGCGCGCACGGTATCTCCGGGGAGATTTGTTTCTGAAGAGAAAAAGAAGATCGCGCTGCGCGGAAATTCCTCGTCAAAGGGCGCCGTCGCGCCGAGAGATTACGATTACGACAACCAAGGTACACCTTGTATGATGAACAATGAAGCCGTAATGAATTGCTCGCTAATGAGATAACGCGCAGCGCCAACGCGTGGTTCTTTGTTGTTATAGTTCCGCGCGACTGGGCGCGAGCAGATCGAGAGAACAGATACACGGAGACACGGGGATTAATTAAAAAGCATATCAAGAGAGTACAAGTAATTTCGCTGGTCGCGCACGCAGATAGAGATACCTCGCGGATTTCTCGCGGATTTCTTTCTTTCGACGTCGCTTTACCGTCCGGTGGAAGGTGCGAGGTGAAAAGGCGAAGCACTGCGCGTATCAGCGGCCTCCCGATAAGCGTAGTCCCGCAATTGCCCGCCCGCACGGGATTACCTATAGCGCGAATCCAGCACGCAATGGAGATCTGCGTTCCCGATAGCGGCCACTTTAGATCCCCTTTCGCCGATCCTTCTAATGCTAGCGTTTACTTCTTGCGTCCTTCGTTTTTGTACGTCGCGAAAAACGGTCATTACGTCACTGCGTCTGCCGGCGCGACATCTGCCAGGCCTCGCACCAAATTCGCTCGTTGTGCCTTTTCAAGTTTCGAGCTATCTGCGATGTTGATCCGCTAATCCGTTTATGGCGGAGGAACTCCGCCAGGGATTGCCACGAATATTACACTGTGCGAGCGTACACCCCAGGATAGAATTCGCCCGAGAGAGAGAGAGAGAGAGAGAGAGAGAGATGAGTAATAACATCTAATAGAGCTTGTTAAATCATTTGCATGTGTAATTTCTTCTCTCTCTTAACAGCCTTCGCGTATCGCGGAGTAAATTATATTATGTTTCATGGCGCATCTCCCGAGATATTCGCACGTGTAGCATACATTTCTCACTTGAAATGGGCATTTCGTCGAATCGTGAGCGCCCGTTTTTCGGTCAATAGAAGCTTTTTTAATCTTTTAATAATCTCCCTCTCTCTCTCTCTCTCTCTCTCTCTCTCTCTCTCTCTCTCGTAAAATACATAAAAAGCCGTCTGCAGATGTAAATAATTCCACGGGGAAAGCTGCGAGGCTAAACGTATCCGTTTCGTTTTACTCGGCCGGTCTTCGCGGAACTGGAGAAGCGTCGAGATTATATCTCGAGCGAAGCGCGGCGTTATTATTCCATATTTTAAATCGAAGCGCGGCGCGCGGCCGCGGCGGATTTAAAACACGCCGAGCAAGATTGGCCGGCAAGATATTTATGTTACGACAGTATCGTTGGGGGTTGTAGCGGCGGATGTTACTGCCCTCCGTGGTAAGTTCCGCTCCCGGGCTGCGGCAAGCTTGCCCGTCTATCTGCAGCTGCACCTTATCCGTCTACCCCCCTCCCCGCCCTCCCACGTTGTCGCAACATCGGTAATACCTTCCGGGCCGATCATCGAGCCCCGATCGTGGGGAGTAAGGGGTCGTTTAACGCGCTCATGCTGAGTGCACCTCGCGTACAGGGATTGAGATCCGCGCGCGCGAGGGCAGGCGTCAGTAATGCACTTTCCGATAATGCCGCCGCCCCGTCGCCCCGTCGCCCCGTTGCCGTCGCCCTGTCGACGTAATCGCGGTGCAGCCGTGTCCATATGTGTCTGCGCTCACACCGACGAGCGCACGCAGACACGGCCAACGAGATTCACATGCGCAGCTCTACGACTGACTTATTATTCCGGATTACTCCGATTTCTCCGTTGTACCTCGCGGGTCGCCATCCGGTTACCGGATGTGGATGAGCCATTAATCGCGTTACACGGGCACGTTCCGTAGCGTATTTTCCGTAGCGTAGGGGATTTTTAGTTCGGCGGGTTCGGAATTATCGACGAGCGAGCGAGGGAGCGACTCTCGAGGCTTTTCAGTAATGTTTCACATTTGATAAATGAGAATTTTCGCTTCTCCCTTTTTATTTGTCCGCGCGAATAGCGCGGAAAGGCAAAGTGCCGAGGGCAGGCTCGTTTGTTTTAGATCGTGTATGTGTGGTACGTTTAGTATAAGTTTCTTACAGCTCGCGATAACGTGAGCGGATAATAAACGGATGGACGGTAAAAATGCCTCGTTTGAGCGCGCGCGCGTATCGAGTTTCGAGTTGCCAGCCAGTCGGGATCCAAATCGTCTCTTTGTCTCGGCCCGGTGACGTCACGTTTAACATTTCACAATAGCGTACATACCGCGACGACGACGCTGGACGATCGATTTGCGCTCGTGATTTTGTGATTAAAGCCGCGATAAGGGATATTTCGAGCGAGTCGCGCTTGTAAGCTATATTACCCAGACATTAATTAAAGAGCTCCGGATATCGATCATGAATATTCGAGCTCTGCTTAATAACACACGATTTCGGTACACTGTATATACCCGCCCACGTGCATGTGTGCTGACCAAAGTGTACAAACATGAGGGACAGGTGGAGGGAGGGGGGCGGAGAAGGAGGCGTGCAACGCTGCTCGTCGCCTAGATTACTCTGATTTCTCCGTTGTGTCCAACGAGTTTCATCCGGCTACCGGACGTGGATAAGGAATTAACCGCGTTGCGGGGCGTGTTTCGCAAATACGCAGACTGCAATGCAACTGCAGTCGGGAATGCAAAGTTGATCAGATTAGAATCAGATTAGAATTAGAGCAGAAGCCACAAGGGCGGCTGTTTGTTGCTTTTTTTTTCCGCGCGATGCCGTGTTAATATCTCGACGACGTGACAACGTGCGATATTGTTGGAAGCTTTTCGCTGCGAAGTGCAAACGGTGAAGCGTCTCTCTCTCTCTCTCTCTCTCTCTCTTCCGCTAATAGGATCCTGATAATTAGCCGCTCGCCCCGACGCCCCGTTCGAAAGCTGTCGTTGTACTTGCGGAAAAGTGCATAATTTCTTTTTATCTCGTCCACCGGGAAATACGTATCGACGTACGGGAATATATCATATATTAATCGGACAGTTTGTTCAATCGCGATGTCGCCGGCGCTGACGATTTTTAATCGACCGTGGGGAGTTGAGAGCGCGAATATTAGTTATATTAGCGAAGTTTAGGTACGTGCCTCGCGCAATTAATAATTACTGCAGACGATCATTGTGACACTGGTTAATACCGAATTTGCAGCTGACGCGTATGTACGTCGATTGTGTGTCACTCTGCTCCCGGTTTTAGCCCGGTTAGCTTCGATTTGCAGTCTCGTGTGTGCCACATGAAACGCAAGTATTAATACGCGAACAGCGGCTGTTTCACACACGGAAAGTACCGGCGCTCGGATTACTCTGACTACTTCTCCGTGGTCTCTATCTAACATTCGCGCGAGTTCGATCCGGTTATCAAAATGGCTCCAGGCTGGCCGGTTTGGCCCTGGACTGGGTTATCGCGGAAATATCGTCGGGAGACTTCGCCACTCGGAAAGAGCAACGAGGGTAGTTCTTGACGAGCGACACGCGTATCTTCCTAACTCCTCCGCGCGCTATCTCCGCGGAATGTGCAGAATGTTAACACGGATTATATCGGTACTTTGGACGTAGTTTCGAACGTGCGCCGAGTTTCAGCGCTCATCGATCGCTTAGTTTGCCGCGGTGTGAACCGGGTTACATCAATTACCAATTATCATTATCACCGTTATATGTTTGTGCGCACACGGGGCGGCCGCGTAATCATCTCGTGTAATGTATTTTAAAATTATACGGCTCCCCAGTTATTATTATGATTAAAATCGGGCGAGCTAAGCGCACAGTGGAAACAATTTGGCCACCGATAAATAATTTGTTACGGGCCTGTTAATTTGTGCTAACAAGTTTGAAAGCGGCATTCTCGACTTTCTGTTTTCTTTTGTCTTTCGGCCGAATTGATTTGATATGTGAACGGCGAAGAAATGCCGTACGAGGTGCAGTGGTATGGGAAGGGATTTTCGCGGAAACACCGTGTGGAAAGGAACGTTGCTTTGCGGATTATTTGCGCGAGAATAGGCTTTGCCTCGCAGCGATAATAAGGGTCGCCGAGCCGCGAGAGAGAAACATAATTTCAAAGCTAGAGTTAGGGTTAACAGAGAGGGAGCTAGCCGAAGAACTTGCATTCCAGGTTTAACAGAAAGCGCACGGGCTTGTAATATTCAAATATTAATCATGAATATTCAAGTCTCGTTTGTGACAACGTTTTGCCTCGGATTCCCCGTGTAGTTGCGAAGACGCTCACGTCTTCGCGCGAGAAAATTTAGTCACACATGCGGGAGTAATGGTCGATGCATTTTTAGCTAGATAACAACTTTCATGAACGTCGTTGAAGAAGGTGGCGCTCAACGCGCGCGGCACACACTTCCAGGGGACTTATTTCCAAAACGTGGCTCTAAGCGCGCATCAATTTTCCGTGGCAACGACGTTACAACGTAATCTCGCAACTATCGCGCAAACGAAGTTTGTGTAAATTACCGGTCGTCAATAGCGCATTGTTGTTCTATGCACTCCGGCGCGGTGACCGTGTAATTCTCCCCTGATAATACCGAAAATCGCATTAGCGCACAAAACGCTGATCGTTTCGCGCCGGCGTTCCAAGGCCGACGAAGAACGCGCGCGCGCGCGCCGACCGACTGCAGTTTATAATATTCGGATATTAATCATGAATATTCAAGCCTCGCCTCGACGAGTCAAAAGCCTTCGGCTTTTGATTTTCGATCGAGACGCCAAGAGTTTCGAGGGCCGGTGCAATTTAGTCGCACGTGCGGCAGCGACTGGCGCGCGGATTACTCCGATTTCTGCGCCGTACTTAGTGCCCGCGCAGAGATTTCGTCCGTCCGTCCGTCCGTCCGTCCGTCCACTCGCCGGACGTGAAATTAATCGCGTCGACCTCCGCGGTCCGACGGATCCGACGAAAATTGCTTTTAATCGAGCGACGGCGGAGCGCGGGCGGAGAGAGGACGTCGGGGACGACGACGGGGACGACGACGGGGACGACGACGGTGCGCGCGTCGTTTACTCGCCTTGTACCTTTCGGGATCAGCGGCGGATCTACGGCGTGTACGTGCGCTCTTAATCGGCCATTTGCATGTATCGATTCGCGGCGCCGCGAATGGCATCGATTTAACGTTAACATACATTAGCATTTCGTTCACTCGAATTTACGAGGGCGGGAGAAAAAGTCACGAGAGGGAAAATTCAGGCTGCGTGCGGCCGTACTTATGATGGCTGATAATAAAGTAAGGTCGGCACGTCGTCGTCGGTATCGTGCTGTGTTTCTACTGGAGGTATGCGAGTCGATCTTGGTTTGCGCGCACGCGATCTCTCTCTCTCTCTCTCTCTCTCTCTCTCTCGGTTCGAAGCGCGTGCTGAAATTTCGCGTAGAACATTGGCAGAAATTTCCAAACTATCGCGTATATGCGGAAAGGAGGAAGTGGCGGAAAATTGTGGGAAATTGCGCGTTCAATTACATAAAGAGACACTGATTGCCCGAGGGTGAAAGGAACAACTTTACATGGAGGAATTGTTCGCGGCGAGCCGCGTATCGAAGCGATTAAGAAAGCACGCGGCGGGTTTATCTCGATAAGGCGCGGCGGTGCTATACCGCTTCCATTTTTCATCCGGCTAAAAATACATGGGCTTTCTTTTTCCGAATAGCAGCTTTCAGCTTGCGCCACGACGAGAGTGAGTGAGGAGAGATAGAGGGGGGCAGAGAGAAAGAGAGGAGGAAAGGTGATCAATGAAACAGCAATTTCGTCGATAACTTTCCGCGGTACGATGCGAAGAAGCTCCGCGCGTTTCACGCCGCGTCACTTGTTCGCACGGCTATTTATTTCTCCGGCTCGCGTTTGTGCCGCATTATTTTGTATGCTCCGGCGCGAGATTACTCTTAGTTCCCCGGCTACGTACGTACGTTTCGAATAATGAAAGAGCGAAGTGCATGTGCGCTCCCATCGGCGGCTAAAGCCAGATAAATTGCAGGTGCATCGGAAAATACGACGAACTCCTGCCGCATCGCGCGCGCGCGCGCAAAATCCAGTTCATCCCTCAAACCCGACGTTCTCTTCTGTGCGTGCGTGCGTGCGCTACGCAACCTCGCGCGATTTCTCCCCCTCGGCGTTGCCGCGCTACCCCCTCGACTTCGCTCGGCTCGTGGTGCCCCTCCAACCGCTGCATCCCCTCCAACCGCTGCATCCCCGTCGTCGTCACGAACGCGATACTTCCGCCCGACGCGCGCTCGCTCTCCGCCGAGGGGTTCAATAAAAATACCGACCCCCGTAAGATGCGCGTAATGCACATTGACGCAGGTCGGTGAGCGGAAATTAGCGAAGAATCAGACGATCGCGTGCGTGCGTGCGCGCGTCTCATGTGTACGAGGTGTGTCGCTCGCCCGTCTTTTCCCCCGTCGCGCAACGGCGCAGGAATCTCTCTCTCTCTCTCTCTCTCTCTCTCTCTCTCTCTCTCTCTCTCTCTCTCTCTCTCTCTTCCGCGAGCGCCTCGATTTTTGCTCGGATTTTACTTGGGAGCCCTCAATATTACGTATTCGAGCTGCGGCTGATCCTTAAATTAAAATTCTCCGGCGGGCTGAAGTCTCGCGAAGCCGAGCGGGGGAACAAGCCCCTGGTATCGATCTGCTTCCCCGCTGCTTAATTAGCTGGCATTTATAGGAGGGAGCTGAAAGCTTTTCAAGCACCGAAATTGAATAACACGCTGATACAGTTCCGTTGGAGGAGCAGGCACGCTGCGACGTTTCGCGGGGCCGAGAATAATTCATGTCGCGGCGCTCGCGAGTCCCCGTCTACTTTGTCGTCGAGTACGCGATTGTTAATGGATCATAGGTATATAAATACGAAATATCAGATGAATTGAAGACTCTGTGGTTGAACGTGCTACGGCGGACCGAAAGCGCGCCTCGCTACATGATTCTCTGTGTAAACGTCAAATACAGGCGGATATCAAGTACAGGAGGGCGGAGGGCGGGGACGGGGGCTAGAACCGGATTTAATCGAGTCTAATCTGAGCGGGGCGAACACGCGCTGTCGGACTGACCTCTGGTCGAAAGAGGGAGACAGACAGACAGACAGACAGACAGACAGAGAGAGAGAGAGAGAGAGAGAGAGAGAGAGAGAGAGAGAGAGAGAGAGAGAGAGAGAGAGAGAGAGAGAGAGAGAGAGAGAGAGAGAGAGAGTGGACACGCGCGCGACACTTTGGACACCGTGTATATCGACGAAGCGCTATTTTTGTCGAGGCGTGCGTTCGTGGCGGCATGCACGACGCCGGCAACGGCATACGAGTCGGGCTCGATAAGAGAGAAAGAGAGAGAAAGAGCGTGCCGGTATAGCAGTTAATTATATCAATGCCCCATTAGCGTGCCAGTATACCGCGTGATTGCAATGGCTTTTTATACACGACGAGGGTTCGCGCCATCGCTGACGGCGTCGTCGGTGCTTTTTCCAGCCGACTATACACGCCGTGACTTGCGAGAGGTCCGCGTAAATACGGGCCAGTAATTACATTCGTAAGAGGGAAATTGCCAGTTTAACGTGTTGCCCGCCGCGCTCTATTCGATTACTCGCGATTGCTCGGACCGGTCGCGAGCGAGAGAAAGACAGAGGGGGACGGGAGGAGGAGGAGGAGGAGGAGAAATCGACCGAAGGCTCTCGCTTCGTCTTGGTGGCGGATTCTCCAGCCGTCGGACGCGTTCTCGTTATTATTCGAATTTCTAAAGACAAGACGAAGGCAACGAACGCTCACGGAACTCGGTCGTGAGGGCGTCATTATTGATCGAACGGGGAATCGCAGATCGGTAATTACTGCCGGTGCGCTTGGTCTGCCGACGCAGACGCAGCGCAATGCAACGCAACGCAACGCAACGCAAGGCAACGCGGAAACGCGGTCGATAGCGTTCTAAATATTTCTCATCGACTTGGGACACGTGTCCCAACGCTGATCAGAAATTTATAATGCGCGTCGGGAGAATAAAAGTAAATAGCCTTGACACACAGACGAGGAGGATGCAATCGATGTGTGAGGTTGCATGGGATATAATCACCGACGCTCGAAGATGCGGAATTACGCCGCATTTTTATATTTATAGTTTATGCTTGTTATCGACGCGCGATCGCTTGACGAACAACTGAAGAGTCGCGAGTGATGTCCGTCGAGGGGGACGATGTTTGAGCTAATAAGCCGCTCGCAACGTCGAATCGAAATGCTTGGCGTAGGTACGTAGGCAGTCTGAAAAGTTCTCAACCTGACACATACATTAGCATTAGAAACTGTCAAACTATAATTATATTGGAAAGTGGCATTTCTGATATAAACCCATGTAAAATTTTATTCGATCTGTCAAATCATTCGAGTAGTAGCACACCACAGTCGAAAAAGCTTTGTGCAAGATGGGTGTCGCATTTGCTAACAATTGACCAAAAACGCATTCGAATGTGTATTTCTCAAGTGTGTTTGGATCGTTTTATGCAAAATAAAATGGATTTCAAGCGTCGTTTCGTAACTGTTGATGAAACTTGAATCCACCACTGTACACCAGAGCGAAAAGAACCTTCCGGAATCATACTTTAATGATGGTATTGAATTATTGGAAAAAACGTTGGAATAAATGTATTGAAGTTTCAGGAGATTATATTGAAAAATAAAACATATTTCACGGCAAAAAAAATTTTCTTTCATTGTTAGGCCGAGAACTGCCTTTCGGGCTGCCTTCGTAGTTGAGTGGATATTGGTAGGTCAGATGTGAATTCAAATACGACAACACGTATTTAGATGGAGCAAAGTGTCCGCTTTCTGGACAGATCCGGTTTGATCTCTTCAGGGCCGAGCAATTCCAGAGTTCATTGTCGAAATATTTGATATCGAGCGTGAGGAACACGCAAAGGGCGCTGCCAGGGTCGGTCCAATTATTTTCACGTTCGCGAAAGATCAACTTGAGGTTCGCCGCAAAGCTCGTTTAATTAAAATGCGTCTAGCGGTAACGGGACACCTGCTATACAGAAGGACGATGAAAAACGTTCGCCACATCAAACGGCCGTGTTCATTTTCTTAAGACAAGCCATATGCAAATTACCGGAGGGTGCGAACCGGTCCTCTGATGTGACGAAAAGTCGGCTCCGCTCGTTGTTCGCCTAACTTTGAGATGAACCTTAACGCGGTAACCACGACGCATTACCTTAATGCGACCTGGAAGCTTCTTTCATCATGCCTTCCGTACCGACATGCCGCACAAATTCATGCATGCATTACTTTTATTCATACACACGCATTACTTCTATTCGGCGCTTCCATGCGCATTCATTCGTGTGGCAAACGCGCGCGCGCGCGCGCACGTACACACACACACACACACACACACACACACACACACACACACACACACAGGCACGCATGCTCGAGTGCTTGATCCTATTCACGGGTTGAATTACAAAACATGTTTCACCAATCGGCCGGCCGGTTCTCTCGGTTTCTAGCATTTTTCGCGATTTCACGAGTGCGTATATGGCGGCTGTTTAATTCCGGTGCCAGCGGCATTATGACGAATTAAACAGCCGTGATGCTTGGCACGGTGACCACGCGTGAAAGATTTACGCGCCGCGCCGCTCGATTGTGCACCGTTTATCGAAAAATACAACGCGTGTTCGATGGACCAAGGTGAGCGAGCGACGAGCGGTCGGATGAAAGATTCATCCGTTGTTAATCCGGCTTCATTGCTAAGTAACACGCCGCGGAGCGCGTGAAAAATCGAGTGTCTTTTTCGCGCGCGCGCGTAATTCCATCGAAAGCATAAAACTCGGCGCGTTTACGTGGTGATAGAGCGGCAATCGATGGCCGAAAGCGATAGGTCTCGCGCGACATGATTAATCGCGACAATCGTATAAAACGGCACATAGATCTCACGACTGGTGTCCTCGAGCGCGCTTGGTTCTATCGCCGCGGCAGCGTAGCTCTTTCTCCTTTAAATTCATACACCTGCGGAAGATGCTATTGTACTTTCGTTACCAGCCAGTTAGCCCTGGAATGTAGCCCTGACTCGACCTCGGCGCCTCAAGTATTCCGAACGTATGTAGCGGTTTTAGTTTCGCGCGCGCGCGCGACTCGGCGCGGCGGCGAACGGACGATCAAGGACGGCAGACGTTAGTCGTCGAGGGTGATGTCCTCGCCATTGATTGGCAGCCCTGGCCGCGCGCTCTCGTCAAGGTTCTGGCATGCAGATACACGGCCGCGATTGCGGGTTACGTCGCGGAGGTCGGCCTTTATTGTCGACGGCTGTTTCTCGTCGATAATACAAATGTCGACGTACGACCAAAATGCCTCTCCGCCTGTCATCGGGTCGCCCTGTCAAACGAACGCGAAATGCTCCTTTCCTCCTTTTTGGCCGCTAGTCTGGCTTATTCTCGCAAATGTTGGGATTGGAGCTGGGGAATGTTGCGGGTTACGGTGCAAAGTAATTACGAGCGGCTGAAACGTGCAGCTGACCGAAATTTAGTGTATACGTATACGTGTATGTGTGTGTTATATATATATATAAATATATATATATATATATATTTATATCCAGATATATCCATATCTGCCTGTCGATAGAACGTTATTTGCGAAATGTAGATATCTGTTTCGTTACTTGATATCTGATGTAGGGAAATCAAGTGGAGAGAACAGATAGAGTGGTTGCTTCTGATCGGCGAGGCGTGCCTACCGGACTGTTTGACGTTTCCTTTGAAACGTCGTTTCATTTCCTGCCTATCGGCACCGATGCCGATCATTGCGGCGATAGACAGCGGGATGGACGTCGGATCGAGATCGCGACTTTTCGGAGTGCATGACACACCGATTTCTTTTTCCGCATAAATTGCCTTTGATTAGAGCGCGGCCTTTTCTTTCTCTTTGTTGCTGTGCCCTCAAAGCACTTTATTATTCAGCTTTTGCCGCACGCGCGCGCGCTTTGCCGCACGCGCGCGCGCACGTATGTAGATACGAATAAATGATATCAAGGATCAAATTTGTCAGAGGCAGACGGGGAGGGGGGCGCGTCCCGTCTCGACAAACATGTCGGCAAACATCGATACGCATATTCGCTCACAGACGAATCGCGCGCAGAGTCGATTCGTCACTTGGTCGTAGAATTTCTCGATAAAACGCGCCTGCCACGAGGAGAAGATTCTCATTAAGCCATTGTCCGCATTCTGCTACGTCTCCAGCAACGGCTCCAAGTAGGGATCCGAATCGCGCGCGACATTATCGCGACTTGTCGCTCCTCTTCGCGAGCTTCGTCAAACGGTTCTTATCGAGACGTCGGAATCTTCGGTGTGCCATTAACCCGGGCGACGGCGCCAGATTGACTGATAGTTTTTAAGTCAACAGCTGGCTCGAGGGTACAAATTCGATGGCTCGCGCGCGCGGTGAGACGTTTCCCGATAGGATCTCGCATCGATTGCCGCTCCGACAGTGCCGTACATCCGCGCGCGTACAGCACGACATTATGGACGTGGGCTCGGTTGACCGAGTTTGCGTCGGTGTTGGAGGTCCCATTGATTTCCTGGCCCATGTCAAGGCTGCACGCGAGAAACCCCCGTTCCCTCTCCGCCGACCACCCACAACCTCCGACGAACCCCCTTCGACCTCCCGCGACTGCTCCCCCTTCTTTGCCGACTTCGCCGCGCACACCGTTGTCTTCGTCGTCGTCGTCGTCGTCGTCATCGTCATCGTCGTCGTCATCGTCGTCGTCGTCGTCGTCGTCGTCGTCGTCGTCGTCGTCGTCGTCGTCGTCGTCGTCATCGTCATCGTCGTCGTCGTCGTCGTCGTCGTCTTCGACTTCGCGTATGTCACGCGTACATCGCGGCGCGTTGCATCGCGAAGAAGCTAGTTTCTCGATACGCATCGTCACCGGCGGCTTTTACATCGTTCATCACTTTGTCGCATCTGCGAGTGTCGCGGAGGCGAAAGAAAGCTTTTAGAGAGAGAGAGAGAGAGAGAGAGAACTTCGATGGTTCTCCATGGACGTTGCGAGTTGCGTGATGTTTATCATGGACGATGGGCAACGCGATGATGACAGCGATGCGATGATAGATTGCAGAAGCTTCTGCATCGCAGTTATATGAAGGTGAGAGGGTAGTTCTTATCTTCCGCGCGATACCGAAGAGTGTGTGCTGAAATAATTTTGCTACGCGTCTCTTAATTATTTATATATATTTTTTGTTTTGTTCCAACGATGCAATCTCTCCAGGTCCGTGTTTAATTATCGCGTTTGAGCGCGCGATGTTGTCGTTTGCCCGTATATCGAATCTAAATGCGTTTTCGCTTATGTCAAAGTTGTTCCTGCCGTTCCCAAAACAGTACGCGCGCGCTCACCCGTCCGTAATATTCCGCGAGATCTGAAGATCCGTTAGGAACTTTGCTTGTTTGCCAGCGCCGAGTTGATTGTTTTGTTTCCTTTACGTGACTCTGTACCCAAGAGAGAGATCAAGTTGTTGGTTCACCCGACTATGCTGATTCGTTTCCATATCGTTTGCGCTGCATCGGCCGTCCTCCCCCCTCCCACATTGATGCGTGCCCCTGTCTAGCCGGTTCTAACATCGGTTATAACGTCGGTTTATTACGCTCGTGTTACCGTCCCCGGCTATTCTTCGACTCTGCTCCATTCACCCTTGAACACAGATCGATTCCCGTTGAATTTCTCTGCGATGCGCCCTTATACGTGTGTATCTTTCCATTCATTTATAAATAATTCGATTGACTTTGACCAACCGGCATACACGGCGTAAAGATATAGACACCAGCCCGATCATTCACTCTCGAGAAAGTACTTGAAGAGTCAAGCCGAGTCAGGACGATTTATATCTCACGCGTCATCGATATTCCCTCTCCTCTTCCCCTCTTTAGTGCGACATGATTATTCGTCGTTTTGTATATCGTTATTATGTCCCCACGCATTTTCTCGTGCCGAAGTGCGCTATCAATTTATTCTAATATTTAAATAATATCTAAATTCTAATATTAAAATTTATGACAAGGAATCTTTAACGGTCGACTTTAACATCTCTTTCTCTCTCGCTCTTTCTCTCTATCTTGTCGATAACAGTGGCCTTATGTCACATGACACTCAAGCGCGGGCGTTTAACCTCGCCTCGTGCTGAGATATGTAGTTCGTCGTATGTGTTTCTTTTTTTTACTTCACAATAGTTATTAAATTTAACATGTCTCTCTCTCTTATTGCGTCACGCAACGTCGCTCGCGACGCGACTGGCGGGTGCATTTTCGATTCGGCCGAGAGAGAGAGAGAGAGAGAGAGAGAGAGAGAGAGAGAGAGAGAGAGAGAGAGAGAGCGCGGCTACGTAATGCAATGTGCGTGCACCGTAGTACATTGTCGCGACTTGTTTGCTCTTTCGGCGCGGCCACCGGCGACGTAATAATTTGGTTTATTCCGCCGGCGTCGCGTGGCGGGCATCTCCGTATTCGGCGAGTGGTAATTTGAAAGTAATTTGAAAGTACGGCAACTGTCACGACACGGTCGCGGATTCTGCAACGTGGCGGCCGTGCAGACGGCGCGGGCGGGGGCGCACGGGGCGAAACAACCGCATATTAATCGTGACACTCGCCGCGGCGCACGAATTTACGAGCGCGCAAAAGCCACGAGTTAAAATCCAGAAGCGGACGGGAAAGTCACCGTATCGCGTGACCGCTCGCGAGCTGCTCTCGACCCTCCATCGCGGTTACTGTCCAAGTACTTAAACTCCGGCACTAATAACTCGGACCGGCACGTTTCTCGTATCGTCGCGATATTTGTGCCGGCAAATACGCAGGCCGGGGAGTATCCGCCGGCGTAGCGGCCGCGCGTGCACGAATTTGCTCGCTCGCCGGGGGCGATTTATCGAAAACCGCCCCGTCGGATTTCCGCCGCGACGCGACAGATATGCGCGCGGCGAGCGAGGAATACGTAAAGGAACACGTGCGGAAAGTTTGTCCGAAGGCCGAGCGTGTCGTTATTAGGTAAGTTGCCCGTCGCGATTGTGTTACACAAGGAAGAAGTCGAAGTTTACGACGACTCCTGTAATGAGAGGCAAGCGCTTTTTTCCGTGGGATGGATTTAAGCAAGCGGCACGTGCGTGCTGGTGGCTCGCCGCCGCCGCCGCCGCGTATACTGTAAAGCCGCGCTCACATGGCGATACATGTCCATTATTCAAATGGGCATTTTGTATTGAATAACTCTTCTCCGAGTAAACACGTGTACTGCGTTTGTTCGCTGAAAGACGATAAAACTTTAAAGGCCTGACGACGTTGTGTGTGTGTCGAGCGGTTTGAGGGTATCGACAGGGGAGACTCCGAAAATGCGCGCCGCGCTCTTCCAGCGCGGGCGGGAGCGCGTCGAAATGTTGCATTCTCGGTCTCGGGCGCGAAGGGCCGCGTTATATTAACGTGCGGCGCAAGCTGGAGGGATTCGCGCTCGAGTGTATCGTCGCGCGGAGCGAAGCTAAGCGAAGGTGAACGAGCCAGCGTTGGATGAAATCATTAGTATCGAGGCTACGGTTTCCTGTATCGGCGCGCCCTGCCGCGGAATATGCCACTCGGCGGGGTGGCAGCGGTGAAGCGCGCGCGCGGGGAGAACAGTCAGCCACCTGAATGCGGCTGAACCGGATATTACAGTTACCGAAGAATATTCGATTTGCAGAGCTAACTAGACGGGAGCTCGCTCGCCGATCCGGATACCGTCCTCTCGTGTCTTCGTTCGCGCCTCTTCACTGTCGAGTTATACCGGCCGCCACGGCGATCCGATTAACTCCAAAGTCGCCATCTAAATACGTTTTGTTACGTTCCGCCGCTACGCGATCTCGTCGGAGACGCTACAGTAATATCGGCAGTGATGATGCATCACTGCGGGTAAACACGAGGCGGCGACGCGTCGGAAATGACGCTCGTCTTTTGCAGCGCGACATTCAGACTTCGCCGAGCGCTCGCTTTCCTTTTCTTTTTTCGAGCAGCGTTTCCTCTCGCCTCGCGAGTTTCAACTAGTGCAAGTGTTTCTTCTTGCCGCTCTGATTTTGCCGATTCCGGTCACGAGGAGACGAGATTCTCGGCAGATTTCGAAACGCAAACGATCGTTCCTACGTCCTTCTGTACGTTTTAATTACACACTCTGCGTACCCACCCTCGGTTTTCTTGCTTGTTTTAAAACTCCGTCGTTGTAAATGTGGCGAATATAAAAAGGGTACATCTAAATGGAACAGATATATGGTCATTACGCCGTATGAATCGTGACATAAATTGCGGAGGCTTGCACGAGTCTGTACGGTTTCATCAATCACCCGCGTAAGCGCGCATTAATAATCGTCCACTATTAAATATGCATTGGTTGTTTGCGCGAGCGAAACGTCATTCCCTCTCTGCTCGTCTCTCTCTCTCTCTCTCTCTCTCTCTCTCTCTTTCTTTCTCTCTCTTTCTCACTATCCCACTGTACCCGATTCTCCTGTCAGCCTTTATATGCCAGTTGCCAGTCACTAATCGTTTACGTAAAATGCTCTGTTTTTCAATTTGGAGCGCATGGCAACCGTCGACCTTTCACACGCTGCGCTCACGTCATCAATTTATATCGATTTATATCGATACACGTATATGTGTACCTATAACGCTAGGCGTGTCAATTTGCTCCAACAAAGTAAAATCGAAGTTGTCTGTCGTTTTACGCCGGGATTTTTCCATGACACATATCGTTATCGCGGATTTACTTGTCATTGAAGCCGCGAAATATTTATTCACGGCCGACGTGACATCTTAATCGTCCGGCCAGCAGCGGCGCGCGCGCGCGCGCGCGCCCGGCTGAAATCAGCCCGGTTATTTGCCAAATTTCTGCTCCATATTGAGATATACGGCGGCGCGGTAGACGCGGAAACGCATTAAAAGCTCCATTACGCGCGAGCGCGGAATGCCAGATACCCGCGGGCAAGATAAATCTTTTCTGGTCGAAACGGTAATGGAAAAACACTCGGTGGCATCGGTTGTCATTGTTATCCTTTCACCGACGGTGTGGTGTTGCCAACGCGGTAGCACATAGGTCGGGTTAGTGGATACGCGAAGGAAAACAACAATCCGTGCCGTCGCAAAGTACGCGCGTTTGTACGCTGCCCGCGGAAAATAGGTCAGTCGGAGTCGAATGACTTGGCGCGATCTCGCCTGTTTCCGCGACGCGGCGCGGGGCTGTCCGATGCTGTTGCGACGAAAACACGGCGATTCTCCGGCGGACGATAATCCACGACGCTTTCAATTCCGGAGAGCTGCCAAAGGATATCCCCGTCTCACCGGACCGGACTCGAGAGATATCGCGGGTCGATAAGCAGCGCGCTCGCCGAGCGATCCTTGAGCGGGTATTTTCGACAATAGCCATTAATTACTCCCGCAAGTTCTCTCGGATGTTCCGCGATATCGCGCGCGCGATTCGAGCGCTACTTTTCATAATTGCGCACTTTGAGACGGAGCATTGATCCGCGGACGTTAAGGCGAGTGTACGCGCTAATCGAGCGAAGCGGAGAATTGGAATCCCTTGTACATAATCTGGAGATTATGCCGCCGGTATATGGTACACTTTGAATTTGAGAAGTTTGAGCGCCCAGGAAACTTTGCTGTAGCGCGACGCTACCTCACGCTACTGCGATGGTCCGATGGTTATCCTTGGTCGCTGGCGCTGGCTGGTTTCGTCCAATTTTTCGCGCGATTCGGCGAGCCGCCGCAGCAGCCGCAGCCGCAGCCGCTCTCTCGTCCCTGCGCGTTCCGTTGGAAATTCACAGCCGTTGCGAAATAATTCCACGGCCATTGAACGGCCGCGCGCTCCTCGGGGGTTTTAAGTAATGAGGCTGTCTCGAAGATGACAGAAAGTTCGATGAATATGGCGCGCGCGCGCGCGCGACGTAATTGGGATTCCGGGATCGAGCTGGATTCGGGTGACCGGCTGAGGGAAAAAGGGTGTTCTTCGCGCTTGTACGGAGAAGGGGCCTGCTTGCGCGCCACCGATCCAAGGGTGGGCGAGGGTGGCGACGATCCTAGCCGCGGTGGGCTGGCGAGGGTGGCGGCGTAGGAGGATTTGGAGCTCTGCCACGTCGGGAGCACCCTCCTGCTCGAGAGCTCTACTGCGATCACCGATACCACACTACAGTACCTCCGCGGTTGGTACTCGTAGGGGCTTGGAGGAGGCCGGAGAGAAGCGCGCGGCCCTCTCGAGGAGGAAACAGGTGGAACGACCGAGGCTCCGCTTGCTCCGGAAGAGCGTAAATATTGATAATCCCTCCGACTACATGTAACTACTCGTTTATCAGCCTCGCTGAATATAATCGCGCCGCAAATTAAAATTGTTTCGGGGCTGGCCGGGTTGAGCGACGGTATCGTCGTCCGATATTTTCCGGGGGAGTTGCCTGAAATTTAACGCCGTGCGCGCACGGCAGTAACGGGGAGAAAAGTGACGGCAAAACAGCGGCGTGCGTCGCGTTAATGGGAGCACGCGTCGAGTCGTTAGATGAATCGATAGTTAAACGGCCGGAGGAAATATTGGCCGATAATATTGGCCTCAGCCAGTGTCGTCGCTCGAGTTCTCCTCTACACATTCTAGATCAGCCGGCGATCAGACTGAGACTTAGCGCTTCGATTCAAGCGGCTCGCGATTATTCATGATTCTTTATATTCGCGCGTATTAGAATATAAATGTGCTTGTGTACGGCTAGACTACACCGCTCGACCTCGAGCTGTAAAGACTGTATCTCTCATGTCGTTTATTGTAATTTGAAATGACAGGCTGTATACGATGATAGTCGTTATCGTTGGCTATAATTTCCATTCAGACAGAATTACAGGGTTGATGTAATTTACATGAACATGTGTTGGCATGTGTGTGTGTGTGTGTGTGTGTATGTGCGATTATATATAAAATACAATACCGCGATATTAAAATGCGACAACTGTTAAAGACCCAACTGCAGTGTGCTTTCTGTACTGCATAATTGGTGGAATTGGGCGATTCCGCGTGTCTGATTTGTCGAAGACTCGCCGAATCATATATTTAGCGTGCATATATTTAGCAAATTTTACGATCGATGCGACTAGACTGGCCGCGCGCGTTGAGATTTCACCGGTGGAGCAACGTATCGTAACTGGCAGGGGAAAGAGTCCGAGTGTACGCAGCCGTCGGCCGCGAGTAGTACAACGCGTCGAATGTTTCGTGCAAAGTGATCGATCGCGAGTGATGGCTCGCTCCGCGGCAAACTTTGCCGGCTGTATTCGCGGATTATTAATACGTGCCGCTGGTGAATCGCGATCAACGGATGAACGAGCATCGGCGCGAGCTTCAGCGCCGACGCTCCGTTCTACGCGTTTCCGCACGGTTCGCCTCTGCCTCTGTCCGCGTTTCCCTTTTCTAGCCACCCGGTCGTCGCGAGTGGCCATTTGGTCGACGATGAAAAACCCTCACTCGAGGGTTTCTACTTATACTTCTTCGAGTATTGCCGATAATTGCCGAATAGCTCGGGAGAATGTATCATTGTTCCTGGGCGCGGAAGATGTTTCGGGATGTTACACTATACACTTAATGCACGATCGCGTCGCTCCGTATATTTTTAACCCTTTACTGCTTCCAAGCTGACATTAAGTTGTGCGTGACGCAGGCGCGGATATTTTATAAAATATGGTAGAGAAAGAGAGAGAGAGAGAGAGAGAGAGAGAGAGAGAGACCGCACGCGCGTGTGATTTTTCCTCCCAGCTCATTTTTTGCATCATTGCGATTTCGCAATTGTAAGCATATCTGTCTGTCCGAATGAATCAAAGCATCGATCGTGATCACTGTTACACTCCGAATGAACCCTTGCCACATATCCAGCTAGAAGAACAGTGCCGTTCACCACCGTGTATTGTGCTCGTCGATCACGTATCGATCGGGTGGGAGGCGGGAGGACGCGAGGGCGCGAGGCGGGGGAGGGAACGCGAGTTGCACGTTGTGAGACGATCGATGCGCCCGGCGCGGCGCGGCGCGAGATATGTTATGATTATTAAAACGCGAAGAGCTTCCTTATCGTCGCCTTGGAGGCACGAGGGATGGCGCGGCGTCATTGTGATCATGGAAAGAGCTCGCGCGCGTGGTGGTGAAGCGCATACGCTTGGACATGCAATGTGGCTGCGTGTATCCGCTCATTTACATGCAATCACGAAGGTGCATCCAGACGGCGGAGAGAGAGAGGGGGGGAGGGAGGGAGAGAGAGAAAGAAAGAGAGAGAGAGAGAAAGCTACGCGCCGCTCTCATTGTGGCGCCCGTTATGTCAAAGGCTAAACCTCTATCTTGTTTGCACTTGATGGTAGGCAGCGGGTTGACGTCAGACACGATCGCGTAATAAAACTTTGTTATTCCCGGCGAGGTGGCATAACGAGTGACGCCTGTCGCGAGATGAAGATGCCACTCGTCACCATTTGCCCGCGTGATATTTTTCAAACGTCCAAATGACCCGAGACTAATCTGCGCGTATCGCGAGCATCGCCGGTGCGGTCGCCGCATAACCAGTGTGAGAAGAGCGTGAGAGGGGGGAGGGGAGGAAGAGAATACATATATACAGTATTATTGTTGTTGACGTTGAAGATTTCTATGACGATGATACGGGTAACACTGCCGATGGAAATAACTATGCGAATAAAATGGTATAATTATGCGAATAAAATGGAGTGGTGATTAGTCGTCTCCGCGGGGGAAGCATCGATGATGTGGAATCGGCAAAACTCTGCACTTATCGCAGATAGGTCTTACCGAAATAATAATGTCCGCTTTGTAGCGGAATGTCTAAGCGTACGCGAGATACCGACTTTTCTAAAATACCTCTCGGACATTCAGCCTTCCAGACGCCTATTCACGACACATGCACAGGCTTACCTTTCTCCCTCTCTTTCTCAAAGCTATTTCCTCGCGAGTTTCTAACACACCTACAGGGACCGTTTGACCCTTGCGGGTTTGAAAGAGACCTACGAGAGGCACGGGGAGGAGACGGCTTATCGAGAGCAACGTGCGACGAATCCACGATAATTCAGCAGCGCGCGACGGCAACACGACACAGCAACAATCGGTCGTTCCCGCGCAGAGCTCTATTTTCTAACATCACAAATACTGGTGCGCGCGCTACGCGCGTCGAATCGCGCGTATTCAAAGGCGCGAGTTACCGAGCAACGCGGCGTGGCGCGGCGCGGTGCGCCGCGCCGCGCCGTTTCGGTCCGTCGCGTCGACGCGCGAGCTCACCGCCTCACCGAGAAGACGACAGCACGTTGCTGGTTGCGTCTCGAAGACGATGAGCTCTCGCGACGTTGGACGTACTCTCGTGTATGTACACGCGACGAAGACACAAAGCGATGTTACGACTTACGCGGCGTATGCGAAGGGTGCGCGATGCGTGGCGGGCAGCAAGGCGACCGTGGCCGCGAGGAGGGCGAAGCTCCAGGAGGCGACGTGGAAGGAACCCATGTTTGTCCCCCGGAGTCGCCGCGTCTGTCGGCGTTCTCGTGAGGAGGAAAAGCACGACACCAGCCCGCGCCGCTTGGAGACGGCGAGGACGAGGACTACGTCGACGGCTGTTCCGAGGCGTTGCTACCTGGCGCGTTGACCCGGCGCCTCTCTGCGTGTCGTCCGTGTCTCACCCTCCCTCCCTCCCGCCCGCCCGCCCGCCCGCCCCGCCCTCCAACCCCCGTCTTACTTCCTCTTCGGGCTCCTCTCCGTGTGCTTTCCGCGACCCTCCGCTCTCGCGCTCTCGCGACGACCTCCCTCGCTCCCCGTCTCGTTTCTCGCCCGATCCTCGCTCTCTCACCTCTCCCGTTTCTCACCGTCCGTTGCCCGTCACTATCACTCTCACGACGGTAGCCCCGCTGCTTTAGCGCGAGCACTCGAGCGACGACGACGACGACGACGACGACGACGACAACGACGACGACGACGGCGACGACGACAACGTGGACCGGCGATCCGTGATATCGCGGCACTCTCTCGGTTAACTCGTGGCGATGAGCTTCCCTCACCGCGAGCACACCACCCGCTCCGCTCTCGCGACGTGCGCGACGTGACGCTCCCTCCGCCTTTGCACCTCCGTCACTCGCGACGAGATAGATCACAATAGGGCTGTCTTGATTGGCCGTCTCGCGATGAAGGCTGATGAACGCGCGGAGCAGCAGTAGCAGTCTCGCCAAGGTGTCGAGCGCGACGGTGCCGTCAGCGAACACTCCGCGATCTCACTGCGAATCTTTCTGCTGCCGTTTTCTCTCTCTCTCTCTCTCTCTCTCTCTCTCTCTCTCTCTCTCTCTCTCTTTCCTTCCCTCCCTCCCTCTCTCTCTTTCTCTCTCTCTCTCTCTCTCTCTCTCTCTCTCTCTCTCTCTCTTTTTCTCACCCCGTTCTTTTCGCGCACGACACCGAGTCTCGTTCGCGATTCCCGCTGCGTCGTCGAGCTAGAAGCGACACTGGGATGACACTCGAGCGGGGGATAACGGGTGTTATCGGACCGGTCGACGGAGGAGGGAAACGAGATCCTCCTGGAGGTTGTACGCGTCCCTCGCGTTCTACAGAGTGATCGGAGCCTCTTGATCGCCTGCGGTGTCCTGCCACGGGCTCCGCTTCCGCAGGATCCTTCCTCTCGCGGTGGACATTCTTCCGTCTGCTCCTGTCACCTTTCTCTCTTTCTCTCTCTTTCTCTCTTTCTCTCTCTCTCTCTCTATCTCTGTCTCTCTCTCTCTCTCTCTCTTTCTTTCTCTCGCGCCTGCTCTCGCACTCTTTCGCTCGCTCTCGCCCTCTCTCGCTCTTCTCACGGGGACACTCGGTCAGCACCCGCGGTACACCGCTACGCGCTCGGGAGTGGCGGCTCTCGCGTCTAGCCCGGCCGTTTCAGCGCGCAGGCGCGCTATTCCTTCCTGCCTGCCTGCCTGCCTGCCTGCCTGCCTGCCTGCCTGCCTGCCTGCCTGCCTGCGTGCCTGCGTGCTTCCCTACCTACCTGTCTGCCCACCCTCGCCCTTTCTCACTCTCATCCCCTCCTTTTCTGTCTCTCACCCACCCTAACCTACCCGCTCGCCTCGAGCCGACGACTAGCGTCGTGCCTGCGCTCGCTGTCACCCTGACTACTTGATTGTTTCATGAACTTCGTAGTTTTCGCCACCCTACCCTACCCCTACCTCCGCCGTCAACCCTCTCGTCGGGTCTCGCTGCTGCGTGTATGTCGACGCGCTGCGGAAAGAGATTACGTTTTAGTCGACGTTTTTTCTCCGGAGAGCTTGCTGCTTAGGGAAACGCGCGCGTTGTTGGGCTCGCGTGATGATTGCGACCTTGATGTCTCGCAGTCATGTAGAAAACGCTTGGAAATTCTGTGTCGGTAACGTAAACTTGATGCATGCACAGGAGGTACGCGCGCTCGCGCGTGTCTACGGTCTGCAGTCTACGGCAGACTCTAATTGAAATAATGGCCATTGTGACACTTTGAGTGTAGTGGTATATCACAGAGAGAAAGAGAGAGGGGGGAGGGAGGGAAGGAGAGAGAGAGAGAGAGAGAGAGAGAGAGAGAGAGAGGGAGAAGATAACGCCGCAAGAGAGACCAAGATACTTCAACTCCGTGATTGCCCGGGCGTCCATTGTCACTTCGGCTGCCTGATTGTTTCGTGAACTTTGCGGTTTTCGTTTCTTCGCGTCCGCTTCGCTCTTCTCTTCACCGGGCCTCGCTAATGTGTGTATATTTAGCGGCGTATCGTATTTCGCCATCGCCCCTCCTCGCGGTTCATCGAGATTACATTACGGAAGCGTAAACCTGCTCGCGCGATAATTGAGACACGGCTGGGTCCGTAGCTGGGAATTTTGGTAGAATCGCATAATTATTGCGCGTTCTACGCGGACACGTCATAGCACATCTCAATTCAATTGTAACAACAGTCGCGTTGAGCTCGGCCAGAATACGTGCGGCCAAAGCTGTTGTTTCGAACCCGTCTGATCGCGCGAGACTTAATAATCACGCGCGGCAATATACATTATATTCTTGTGCGCTCGGACAATCGTTCCAGGGAGAGACAGACAGAGAAAGAGAAAGACTAAAGTAGCCAAGCGCTCGTCCGAAGCCGTCTTTGATCCCCCCTCCCACGATTAACCCCCTGACCCCGTCCGCGCGAAACGACGACGACGACCGTCGCCGTGTCTTCAGCCGTCTACCGTCGCTCAGCTCAGCTAGCGGCACCGTCGCCGATCCAGCCGCTTGATTCCACAATTTTCGTTATTCCGCGGTTAATTAAATCCTCGCTGTGTATTGACGTGTCGCGGACAGAGAAACGCGCGCGCTCGCCTTGCCGGCGGCATCGTTCCGCATCGAGTGGTCGCATTTTCATCGCCGCCGCGTCTCGCTCGCGCATTTCCATTCACTTTCTCGCTTAACCGAGTTATTCAATCCGCACCTCCAGCACCTCTCCCTCCACCCTATTCCCGACCCGCGCTTTACGCACGTACCTTCCTCCCTGGGCGCGTAGCATAGAATTCAACTCGGCAGGAAGGCGTATCGATGCGTTATTCCGGCCGCTCGCGGCCGCGGTACGGGCGGAAAACCGCGGGCAGACAAGCCGCGTAAAAGGAGCGCGAACAAGCGCATCAACAAGAGGCACGTCCCATTTGCGGAGATATGCTGCACGCTGCGCCTGGCCCCGTGAAAAATCTCCGACCACGCGAGCTCTCTCTCTCTCTCTCTCTCTCTCTCTCTCTCTCTCTCTCTCTCTCTCTCTCTCTCTCTCTCTCTCTGTTTCTCGTCATCCCTGGCTGGCTGTGCCGCCTTGAAAATGCGTGGCCGCGAGCGCGCGCGCGCGCTCGCTCGCGCTAGCTAGCTCTACTCGCGCTTTGCGGTGCGACGGCGGGAATACACATCAAAAGATGATGGAAAGGACGATGATACTTTTGCGCTCTCGCGGGCGCGGTATACGCAAATGACGACGCGCGTGTACACGCGACATTGAGACGCCGGTCTCCGGCGGAGCGGAAATAATGCGGATCGTAACGCAGTTGGGGTGGCGCGCGGGTATACACGTCCCTTCCGCCCGCGCGACTTTGAATCGAACTCTCGAGTTGCGAGGTAAACTTTGAATACGCAGTACAAACGCGAGTTTGCGCTCTCTCCATCGAGCCGAGCGATGCGTGGGTATACGGGGTGTCGCGCAAGTCGCGTGCTTCCTCGGGAGGAGGAAAGCTACCGTAACTGCAGGACCCTTTCCGCACTGCGAAAAGCGCGCGACGTCACGTGGCGACTGCCGCGACGAGGCGCTCCTCGAAGACGCACGTACGTGCGTGAATGTTTTATCAGGATACTTGACTTGTCGGATTGCTCCGGTTTCGTCTCGAGCTGATACTCTACTCGCGACGACGAGGAATCGATTTGTAAAAGCGTAGGTGGGAGCATCCCCACGGCTTGAAGCTTGCGATTTTTAGGACACCCCGTCTATGCGGAGTCGCGGCATCCGCGCGAACGGCGCGGGCGGGATGATGAGGGTGAATTTTATCCGCTTTAATCTAACGTCTAGGCTCGCTCGAACGACAGCAATCGCGCCGGCGTATTTTTCATCGCTTCTACGTAGTTCGTGTATTCCATTTGACACGGCAATCTCTTAACTCGCGATTATAATTTAATTGCCGGCACGAAATTGAGAGAGAATCTGGAGCGTTTGCATAATTCTTGTGCACCGATAACTCCGCGAGATGATGATTTAATAAATAATCGTCGCGAGCCTGGGATATATCCGACAATGTTTCTCAAAGACGTCACACTGTCTGAGAAGTTATTCCGCGCGACTCGCGTAAACGACTCGAGAGTTCCTAAGAGTGGATCATTAATCTTTCGTGGCATCTTTATGCACTTACATGTGCGAAAATACCGTCGTACTTTGCATTTTGTGCTCACTGCGCTCCAGCGATATGAAATATCGCTCGTTTTCTATTTACAACCCTTTGCATAATCGTATGAAACGTTAAACGTAAACGTTTCTTTCGTACTGTTGTAAAATGTTGCGCGACGCGACTACTCGATCGTTTCATGTAAAAATAACGGCGCTTCCGCCGGCACGTGCATATAAATCTCTTTACACATCGGACGTGAAAAATTTGATTGGATTTTATTTTAGTTGCATCTCGCGTTCTTTTACTTCATTTCGCCGGCCCGACTTTCGTTTCGTTTCGTATAATACTGCTCTTTCGTACGTTCAATATTTAGCTACAATCCGACAGCCTCGACACAGTAATCATAGCACCTACGTCGGGCCTTTTTAACCCTTTTGCGTCCCGTTCTAAAAACGTACGAGCGCGTTTTGATGTCTTCATTTCCCGGATGCGGCAAGTAGAGTGCACCGTGTCAACAAACAAGACAAAAATAAGCCACGTGCAACGTGTCAATGGTGGATCAATTTTAACAAAAGATAGCTGAAACACACGCGACGCAACAGCAACAGAGCAACGAGAAACTAAAAATTCCCGATGAGACTCGACGCTCGGCAAAATAAAGAGATGACAGTCCGATCACTGACATAATTCGGGACACGCAAATAAACCCTAGTAATCATAATTCGGCCCATGTTTGTTCTGTGCTAAAATAATCGCGAGGACCCGTGTCCGCGTCTCTCACCTCTTCTATCAACAATCGAGACCGACTGGATATTTCAGCCTTCGGCGCGCGTAAACGGAGCGTAGGGATGCAACGATAAATCGATAATGTCGGAATATCGATATATCGAGAGACAAATATCGAATATTTATCGATATCTTTCTGTCTCCGATAAAATCGACATGTCGATATGAATTTTATACTGATTTTCGCATTTTTCAGTTACAGCTCTGGGGGGGTGGGAGGGGGGCCTATTACGGTTCTACGACCGAGATGAAAATTATAAAAGTGAGTGAATTCACTGGAATATATATTGTGTAATTATTGATCGATGTCTAGTAAATTCGCTCATTTTTGTCATTTTCATCTCAATCGTTGAACCGTAATAGATCTCCTGCTCGATAAATGCGGTGATCTCCGACAAACGACTGCGGTTTATTGTACATTTTCTAATAAGAATATGACAATAAATTATAAGAAGATAAAAATTTTTTAAGGATCTTTTAAATTTTTCGTGTATACCCTTCATACGCATACCCCTACATGTATACATTTTTTTATATAAATATCGATATTTTTCAAAATTATCGATATTATCGTTATCGACGATTCTGAATGACGACAATATCGTTGTCGATATTTTGAGAAATCGTTGCATCCCTAGCGGAGCGAGCGATGAAAACATTAGCCGCCGGACGAGCGGCGCTCAGTCCGCGACCGGCAGTAGTGCAGGTAAACGCACGGGCCGGCCCGGCGCATTCGCAGGCTACCGGCACGATTATCGTTACGTCCGACGCTGCGACCGTTATCGCGTCTGTAAGATAGACTGAGAGGGAGAGGAGAAGGAGCGAGAGAGAGAGAGAGAGAGAGAGAGAGAGAATGTGTGTGTGAGAGTGAGAGAGGGAGTTTGCTTGCGGAGGATGCGAGGGCGGCTGCGCGAGAGATCAAAACCAAGCGGCTCTCTGTCGCCTGGGATATGACGGGCTCGTGGCCCGTCTATTGATCTTGGCGAACGTTGCGCGCCGGAACAAGCCGCGCTCTCGAGCCTCTCTCCCGCGTGTTAGTCCGCAAACTCCGCTCTCCCTCTCCCTCTTTCTCTCTCGCTCGCTCTCTCGCTCTCTCTCTCTCTCTCTCTCTCTCTCTCTTTCATCGCTCCAGAGACCAAGCGACCGAGCGACTCTGGCCCGAATGATCCGGCCGAATACACGGGCACAGGCGCGATATATCGCGGGGGACCAGCGCTCTCGAACTTTGGTGCGCTGCGGGAGAGATAGAAACGGAGAGACTAATGTCCCGCGGGACTCGTATCGCGCGCGTAACGCCGCTCCCACCTGCTTTTAATCAAAAGGCGACACGGCGTGGGTTGAACAGTCGCTCACACGGGGTCATATACACCGACCGGGCCGGCAACTAAGCAACTGCGCGCGAGAACAGCATGAAGAAGCGGAGTCATTAATTCACAACGTTCCGTCAAACGCCGGACGGTCGAGAGGAGGACACAGAGGCGGTCGCGTTATATCGCGAGTAACAACTGCGCGCAGACTTAGAGGGAAGGGCGCGCGACGACCGTTACATTGATACCTTCAGCGCGGGAGAGTTAGTATAAGCCGCGCGCCACATGGCTACTTAATAAGTAAGTTACCAGGGCTGCAGAGTGCGCGCGGCAGCTCGGGGGGGGGCGGGGGCGGGGGAAGAAAGAAGAGATTAATGCAGGACGCAGTGGGCGCTCCGCGCGGTAATTCGGTTACAATAGTCAATTAGGAGATTATAGTCAAGTAATAGCCAACGCGTGCGTTACTTCATTAATCTCGCGTATGACAGAGTGAATTAACGCCGCTTAGCCAAGCGTGGAATTTGCCGCGGAGGTCTCTCGCATCCTGGCCCTAGCGCGCGCGCACCGCCGTGTTGTCTAAAACTTTCAACGGGCTGCATTAGAGCGGCCGCGCGCTTGTTTTATCTGGGTTAAAGAACCTTTTTAAATCGCGCAAACCCCATGCGGCGAAACCTCTACCACCCACATGCGACCGCTATAAACCTTAGCGAAACCTTAGCGAGTCCCTTCTTGCCCCGCCTCGCTCGCGTAAATAAGTAATAAAATCCGCCGGTCGAATAAAATCAATTTCGCCATCCGGTTCCTTGCGCAACTTGGTCTCCTCGCGTCTCTCTTTCCCTCCTCCATCCCTCCCCCCTCTCTCTCTCTCTCTCTCTCTCTCTCTCTCTCTCTGTTCTTCAGGCGAGAAAGGCGTTATTACAACGTCACCGCCGGTGATGCTCCTTTTCCGTCGATCTTTTTGCAAATACTTCCTTCCTCCGCCGTACGGGAAAGGACCGGGGGTGGGCCGGGGATGAAGAAAAGGATACGTCGTCGTTTGTGCGCATAGTATCAGCCGCGCGAAGATGGATGGAGAGTTTTGCTCGCGACGGGGCTCCGCAGCCAGCGCGAGATCCTCCTAAGAACTGCAAACGTCGTAACCGTTCCGACGACGACGACGACGACGACGACGACGACGACGACGACGACGACGACGAGTAGAAAAAATGATACGTCGTCGGGCGGAGAAGGAAGAGGAGGGACGTCGCTACGCAGCGGGGGAGACAGATCGCGGAGCGAGCGTGCTGACGTCATTACCGTTACATGTGGACCTCGGGAGTGGCTGGAGGCGCATGCGGTCTGTGATTCTTCAGCAACGCGACGTCGTCGTCGTCGTCGTCGTCGTCGTCGTTGTCGTGGTATCGTGTTGCCGAACTGCAGGAAATTGTTCATACGACCGGTCAAGGGGCGGGGAGGGGAGGCTCCGATGTGGTTTAAATGAACCAAAAAGACACGGTAGATACACATCGCGCGAGAGACGACATAATGTTGGATTAAACGCGACCGCTCTCGCAGCCCCGGGTTAATTTCCCAAATACGCACAGTATCTCGTTTATCGTGCGACCGATAAATTGTCGCATATTCGATATGTAAATTCACGCCGGGCTGCCGAACGACTGGCGGAGCGGATAGCACACGAGCGCGAGTGATCGTTTTTAATCGAGAGAGAGAGAGAGAGAGAGAGAGAGAGAGAGAGAGAGAGAGAGAGAGAGAGAGAGAGAGAGAGAGAGAGAGAGAGAGAGATTCTCTCTGACATTCACCGGCCCGAGCGGGTTAATTCCTCGCCCGAGCGCGCTGTTTCGCCGCTAAACAGTTTCCCTACGGACTCTCCGCGCGAGACCCCGCGGATCTGCCGCCCCCGCCCAGGACGACGCGGAGCGGACGACGGGGTTCTGCGGCGGAACACGTATTCGCATCGATCTCTTTTCTCATCGCGACCGAATTGCCGTCGCCTCCGCGCACAGCAAACTTTTAACCGCGGCTATCGTCACCCCCTCCCCCTTCCCCGCGGATCGAAGTCGCGGGTCGCGTTTCGGTGCCCCTGATGCGCGGCGCGGGCTGTTTCGCCTCTCGCCTTCTCTCTTGTCCTGCACTTGGCCCCCTCCCTCATCCTCTTCCTCCGCAATCCCTACGTGCGTCTGCATTATAGAGCGACCGGCGAATCCGCAGCCGGAACTGCTGGAGAGCGCGTCGCTCGAATACAGCGGGTGGTAAAACCGCTCTCTCGAGTGGGCGCACTTACGCCGGCCGCGCTCTAACTTTGATGGGGTGACCTGCATTATACGACGAGGTCGAACACACTCCACTCGGCCCGGGATCCACACGCCTCGTGGGTCCCGCGTGGATACACGTACGATACGTTGCGATACGGTGCGGTGCGGTGCGGTGCGGTGCGGTGCGGTGCGGTACGGTACGGTACGACATGGTCGCGGCGTCGTCGCGAGCCTGGGGGTGAGGTGTGCGACCTGAGAGGGCGAGAGGCCGGTTCCGGCCGGGTGTAGTAAGACAATCGAGAGAAGCTCGAGTGGCACTTGGCCGAACGACGGCGCGCCGCGCCGCGGCGCGACTCGGTCGTTCGCTCGTGGTTCTTTAAAATCTCATTTGCATCGAAGGTGTACTTAGGCGGGCACTCGCGCTCGCGCGTCCGCTCGTCCGCTCGTAAGGTCTCCGCGGGGGTGCGAGTCTGGCAAGTGCATCGCGCGCGCGTGCTCGATGGCGTGTTGCACGGCTAACACGGATATCACGTCGGGCCGCTACTTGGGGGGGCAGTAAAAACGGAATAATAGGCGGAAAGCTTCCTGCCGGCGCGGGCGGTCAGGATAAGATCGCGCCGCGCTCTCTCGGCCGGATATATACAGCCGGCCCAGATGCTATCTGGCCAGGCCACGTAGACGCACAACAACCTTGTCGTCGTAGCCGGCCCTGTTGTGCGGACGCTGATAAATGAATAGATAAGTTATGTGGGAATCCCCCGCCGCCGCGCCGCGCCACGCCGCTCAGACACGCTCCTCCTCAATTGAAC
The DNA here is from genome assembly GCF_003227715.2 of Harpegnathos saltator. Lineage (NCBI taxonomy): Eukaryota > Metazoa > Arthropoda > Insecta > Hymenoptera > Formicidae > Harpegnathos > Harpegnathos saltator. The sequence goes on along the minus strand of NW_020230315.1, from coordinate 74,891 downwards.
GGCGAAAGTGTGCATTCTCGTGCGTCGCCGCCGTTCCTGCGCGCGGCTCGCCGCTTACCTGCGTCGCTTTGTGTGCGTCACCACGTGACCGCGTGTAAAGAGCCGCAATTTATGACGAAGTAATCCGAGAGCGTCCGGGGCGGATTACAGAGGCGCGGTCGCGGCCAAGCGACGTGCTGGATTTCTAAATACACCCGCGCCGGGAATAAGTTGCGAACGAGCGAGCAGAGACGATGGCAGGCAGACACGTAGCTGTTGGTACAACGCCGCGTGAACTCGACGAAGACAGCACTCAACGCACTCACACTGAGTCACTGGAGCGCGCGACGGTTGAAATGGGTGTTGTAATTTTTATGGCGACTCAAGCAAATTTTCTACTTGACACATTTCCCCGGGGATGATGCACCGGGCAGATGCACCGGCTGAGGTGGATAGTGGATCGGAAAAGTCGCAAGAACCTTTTAGACGGAGATGCGAAGAAGGATTAATTAGGGAAATTAGGTTATCATAGAATATATCGATCGTTCTCGCGTCTAAGCGAACATTAGTCTGTAGTTAGCAGTGGCCTCAACCTCAAGTCTGATCGATAATCTTACCCGAAGTTAGGTCGAGTTAGATTGATAATCGATCAGATTGACGCCGAACGGGGCTTCCGCTCCTCGCAAATGCAAAGCGCAATTTTCCAAGAATAATGAGAATTATCTGCCGAGTTTCATATGTCTCAGACATTTCATGCGATCAGCCTCGTACGAGCGAATCGTACGAGCGAGAAGCGGTATCTAATAATAATTTGGAACACGTGTAATCTCCATCTATCATTTTCTTCATTCTCTCGCCATCGTTCGTTAATCATTTTGCATGCATATTCTCTCGCCGCTAGCATGTCTAGCTAGGATGTAATTGAATGTTTCTTCGATCAAGCTTGGCCGAGATAGATATCCGAAATCGATACACGTGTATGCATAATCCACTTATCCGGCTCTCGAGCGTCTTCCCGCGATATGAGGTCAGGAATCTGTGACGAATAACACGTGTAACAATCGACGGTGAATCGTCCGACGCGACGCGCGGAATTGCGCTTTGACGCGAGGGGTCCGTTTCGCAGGTCGCGGCTAGCGTTCTCCGGCGGAATCTTTCCGACGTTCCAAGGGGTTCCGAGCAACAGGCAGACGGGCAAGCTAGCCGAGAGAGCGTAGAGAGTCGGGGATGTTAGATCCGCGTCGGCCGGTCGGACCGGCGCGGCGCGGCGACGCCGATCGGCACCTGGCTCGGATTGTAGCGATGATTTTCCAGCCTAGCTCGAGCCGACCGAGCTCGTACCGTTCCTCGTCTTTCTTTCCCCAGGGCGTGGCGTTCAACAGGCCTGGCTGCTCGCCAACACCTTTTTCCTCTTCCTGCCTTCCTTTCGTTAGCTTCCTCTCTCGCGTTTGCTCCCTCGCTCTCCCGCCTTCTGCGGTTCTTCTTCCGCCGTCTCGCGGACGTGCGACCGACGGCAGAGGCGAGCTGGGAAAGAATTAAGGCTGCGCGCTCTAACACAATCGATGTTTCTCTCTCTCTCTCTCTCTCTTTCTCCCAGCGCGCGCCGGGTATACCTCCATTGTGCCGTGTGATGTATGTATGCGTGTGCGCCATGCAGCCTTATTGTGCGCGGGCGGAGTTGATGTGCGCGACGAGTGAAGAAACGCGAGGAAATAAGACTGCACACGGGGGTGCAAGGGGTGCGCTGCCGGCGGCGGGCGGGCGGGCGGGCGGCGCGTTTGCGAGCACGAAATTTCAGAGAGGGGTGGGAGAGACGCCACGACGTCTCGCCGGGGAAACTCTCGGCGACACTTTGAGAACTGTCGCGCGGGACCGGGAAGATTTGGTGTACAATGCGTGCGCGGGATATACGAATTAATTCCCTCTTTCTCTTGGAATCGCATCCACTCGGGGAATTGCTTTTCAACCTCACGCTTTCGATTTACTTTGCGCCCTCCGTTCGTAGGGGGGAGGTTGCAACGGAAGTGAGACGTGATTATCTGGCGGACGTTGGAAAGAATGCCGCGACGCGCATCCTTACGCGTTCGAGCTTCCTTCCTTTTACGTGGATCGACGGTAGCATGCGAACGAGGACGCGATAGCGAACAATTAAAAATTGCCGCACCGCCGCGTTTGTCGCGTTCATCTAAAGTTGCTTGGAAAAGAAAAAAAAAGATACAGCGGTGGCACAGAAATAGCGTGGAAATTTGCTGATTCTCAAAGTCGGCGCGACGATCCCGATGTCTCCTCGTCTACAGTGGTCGCTTCTTTACGTTCCAATTTCGGGCCACCCTGTACGTGCCTATTTGCGCATCGTTAGGCTGACGTGCACGTGTATACGGCCATATATAATATACCGGGCGTATGTGCCAGGTATATTTAACTCGCAGCGGGTATTCGCGGTTAGGACTCATTCGTGTACGTGCCGCGGTGTGGAGGCTTATACGCGTATGCGCGAGAGCGAACAAAAGCCGCCTAGCCAGCTGCAACCAGCCTGATACTTATCCCAAATCCCTCCCTTTTGCCTCGGGCTGCCAGCAAAATGTTGCCGAACGCGATTAACGATGCACCGTCGAAAGGCGGGAGTTACGTGCCGCTACTGACTAAAAAAGACGAGAGCTTTCAAAGAAGATTTATGCCGCCGGAGCACGCAGGTGGGCTAAGAAGCGTCGCGGGCGCCGCGAGGGGGGCGTGAGGTGTTATTAATCTGCCTTGCCGATTATTTATCGAGGTCGAGCGAAATTCGCTGATTACGCCTTACGTTACATTGCGTTACGTTACGTCACACCTCGGACTGTCCCTTACGGGTGGGGGGGGGTGGGGGGGCACTCGTTCCCCGTTCTTTGTGACGCTAGATCGTTCTCTGTGATTGAAGCTCGTCGCGCTAATGACGTATTCGACGACGTGACGCCGCACGACGGAATGCACGAGCTCCTCCGGGGTATTCTCGAGGGTATCGGTGTCTGGCGAGGTTCAACGAGACGCCGTGCAACATCTGATTGCGAGCGGCGGCGCCGAGTTATCGCGTCGCCCAATCGAGATGTCTTATCGATGAGAGCTCGCTCGACAGGTAGCGTGCTTCTTACGGCATTATCGAAGTCGCCGCGGTGTGTTACCGCCGGAAGCGGGTGGTCGCAATTTTCCAGACAATCAAGATTTCCAGCGATTATCAAACTCGACTCAGCCCCTGTGCCTCCCCTCCCCTCCCCTCCCCTCCGCTCCTCGCTCGCGAAATTCGGCCCGGTCTTTCGGGGCAGGAAATTGAAAACGCGGCGAGCAAATTCCGCGTCTTTCCGCCAGGCAATCGAGACACAGCGCACACGTGGACGCGCCGCTCGCCTCCTCGGAGGTGAAAATATCACGCGGCTCAAGGTTGGCTGGTGTTAAACTAAAGCGGGCGGCAGGGAAACGAATTCCGAGTGTTTTATTCAAACCGAATGGAATACCAAGCGGTTATCAGAGATGTAAGCCTTTACTCGTCGCAGAGTTAAAATTCTCCACGAAGAAGTGGCAAGCCGGAGGGGAGAGGCTGAGCTCGAGTGGAAAGTTCTTATGAAAATACCGCCGCTCGGGGGGAGCTTTCGCGTTCGAAATTTTTGCCCCGCCGTTATCGACGAAGTTGGCGTGTCTGCCCCGCAGCTCGGCTCGCGCGGAAAAATAGTAATTGCGACATTTCTCGTCGTCGTTGCTTCCTCGCACTCACTCGTGCGCTGCGCATACACTGTTTTACAGTGACTTAATATCTGTGAAATTATTAAGAGGGCTCAAAAAATTTTTACGACCACGTGGCCAGAGAGAGAGAGAGAGAGAGAGAGGGACACGTTTTAGCGCACCTCATGCGGCATAAATATTGATGCAGCGAGCTGTCGGGGACCGCGGCGGTGGTCCGATTTCAAGTGGATTTTTCCTCCGCGGAAACTTCATTACGCGCCGCCTACTTGGAGAGAGAGAGCACCTTTTTCATTTTCATCGAATATCCTCGCAGTTAATTCGCGAATTCAAATTCTACCGGAGCGAAATGGGACTCCGCCGCGCTCGCGGTGATGGCTCACAGCCGAGGATGGCTCGGCTTTTGCTGTTTATTTGCATCCCCGTCGGGGCTTTTAGCTTAATTCGACAAAGCCCCCTTTAATTTCCAATCCGCCGCTGACGCTCGACGACGACTGTACGACCGACTGCGCGCGACTTGTCTCGAGGACAAGCGATCGCCGTTTCCCTTCTCGGCGAAACGACTCGATGGCTCTGTGACATCCGGCACGATCCTCGCGACGCGGTGACGCTCCTGCTTACTTCTGTTTCGGCGTAATATCGGCGTCAAAGCGTTCGCGAAAAACCGCCCGTCGACTTGAGAAAACGCCGAAACTCGTTAGGAGGATTTTACGCTTCGGAACGAGGCCGCGCGCGACGGCGCAAAGTATCGAGCTATCGATTTCACGGCTCGTCGGTCCGCCCGATAAGGCAAACCGACCCCCTCCGCACGTCTCTTCGTTTTGCACCCCTCTGCGCGCAACCTCGTCTTCGACGATTCGACCTTCGTCTGCTCGAACGATCTTAACCGTTCCAGTCATCAGCGGCGAGGAAGTCGAGCAACGGTGGCTCGAGCGACGTGGCGATTGGGCGGCGAGGGGTGGGGGGGGGTGAAGGAGGCTTGGAAGGTGGAGGAGAGAAATTTATTGTCACAGCAGTTGAAGATGTTTAGGTAGGTCTGTGTGTGTGTGTGTGTGTGTGTGTGTGTGTGTGTGTGTATGTGTGTCTCTGCGTATCCGGCTGCTAGGTACGAATGTGCCCGCGAGCGGCTCTTTCAGCAATTTTGCAGAGATATTCCGTCGCTGATCGGGAATCGATTTTCCCGAAACCGCGGCACGACGGCGCCAAGCTTTGGCGTAAATCATCGAAAATGCGCGCTAGCCTGTAATTACGTAATCGGTTAAACTCGGAATCTTTATTAGATCTCAAATGGGAATGCACTCTGGCGGAATTTTAATTCGCTCTTTAGATAGATATCGTCGGACGGTTGATGCTGAAAAATTACGGAGATGCGAAGAGAGACGCGAGGATGAGGTCCTCGTCGGGAGAGGATTCATCTTGCTCGCGTCGATCGAGGATTTTGCGCGGGCAAGCACGATTTGTTCGCAAAGCATTTTGCACGGCTGCCGTATCGATCTTTGACGGATGAACGGCTGTTACTTGAACGCGCTGCCAGTCACTTTTCATCAGACGATAATGATTCATCGCTAGATTGTGCGCGGCACGCGTTTTTCGACCGAAGCAGATACGAGGGTACGAAATATGCGATATTAATCGTAGCAGTCGCGAGGCGAGGAAAGGAGGAGTGGGGATTTCTCCGACAGTGAACAGGAAATATCGGCAAGAAGAATCGGCGAAAAGCGAGATACGATACGTATAACGCCGGAAGATAATGGCGCGGCTCGACAAACTCGCCATGACGCGAGTTCCCGCGATATCCCGTTGACGAATTTCGATTGAATCTTGCGGAACAGTTTGATCGAGTCTCGCGGCCATACTCTAAGAACCTGCCGATAACACGTTAGTCCGACCGGAAGTTGCTCCGAATTAGCGCTGAAACAGTTTCGAGCTAACGACGCAACGTGGTGAAATACGGACGTTCCGGACAGGTTGTCGAATACTTGAAGGTAATTGCAAAACGTGCTCGCTCTGCGTGATCTTCATTTTTGACACGATCCAGCAACGTTGTACAAATTTATATATATTTATATATATATTTTATACATATTTCCCGATCCTCTCAAATTCTCACCTTAACATTGTTCAGCTGAAAAACAGAGCACGTCGACTCACTCGAGGGCTGCTGCTGACTCGACTTGCGAAAAGCGACGTTCCAAGTAACGTTCGATCAAAGTGCTCGCACTTGGAAATTAGCGTGAGAAAACAGCGTTTACGCATTAAACCGCGGAATAAAAGAGAGTGTTGGCGAGATTACGTCACATTGCGATTGCACGCGGAAGTCGAACGCGTTCTTCGATTAGGCGCGATTCACCTGGTCGAGGCTGTAATTTCGACAGAGATGCCGAGGATTCTTCCGCGAAATGACAGACGCGCGCCGATTTAGCGGGGCTCTGCGCCGCAAAGTTGCCTTTCGCGAAAATGCCGGCGGCTTATCGCAGACACGTTGACGGTACGCGTACGCGAGGCGAAAGTTGCGTGCTGCACTGCGGCGTTCGTACCGTCGCGTGACTCGAATTTGTCAGGTGACTCCTGGCCGTTTCACGTGTGTACTACGCTACTTCACGTACGCGATTATGTTATTTCGCGTCCCCGCGCTAGGAAGTTCCCCCTTGTCTGGAAACGTGCGCGCGTTTGCCTCTCCGCGTCTCTCGCTGCACACATTTCGATCGTCCTGACTTTCGTCCTCGTTTCCCCACGCTTACCTTTTGGCCTTTCGGCCGAGTGAGAGCCATCGAAATACCAGCCGCCTTTTCGCAGATATCTCTCGAGCTGGCCGTTAGATTGTGTGTACACACGGATATTGCGTCAAGTGGCACTCTTGGGGACATTCTTGGGATATTCATGCATACGTCGATGCTATCGCGTCCTCTTTTGTATCTTTGACGATCCTCAAGAGGTATCGGCCGCATTTCCCATTTGAGGAGTACCGTTCGCCCTCTCATATCAGTTTGCTCACCATCGTGTCACTTTTATCACAAGCTATCCTCGATTTCCCCGTCGTCTTATCTTACCGAACATTTCTCGCGCGTCCTTGTAGGCTGTATCGTTGTGATTTCGCCGCGTTAGTTTCCGCGGACGTTGCTCATCGGTTGCGCTTCGGATAAAGTTTATAACGAGTGTACGGGGCAACGGCTCTAAATGTAAAACCGCCTGTACACTGCGTCGCGTACAATACAGTTAGCGAGTGCGGATGTTTTGATGCGGCCGCTATGCAAATCCGGGCGTATGCGCACAGCCGAATGGAGAGCGATCGCTTGGCTGCGTTTGAAGGACGAGCTCGGAAAGCTCGGGCTTTCTTACAGTCCGACGGGATGCGGACTGAAACGACTGCCTGACAATTTGAATATTACGCCCGTCTATATAAATATATATCCCATATCTCGGGGCGGTTATATCCGAAACGTGGACAAACTGTGAAACTGCACGTCGCTTTGTGTCGAGCCGAATTATCCAGCAACGCTGTGCCTCGATTTCGCTTTTCGCTAGTGTTGAATCCATCAATTTCAGTGTAATATATCAGAGAGAAAGAGAGAGTGGAGGGCGGGGGGAGTTCTTGCCCGAGAGAGAACATACATTAGTAGCGCGAGATGTTTTAATACATAAAGATCGACTCTCGAGTTATCTTTACATCACGGACGCCGGAGGCGATCCAAACGTCATTTTCTTTGACGTTATTTTCCCCCGAGCTTCTTTTCCTCTCCATTGTTCCTGGGGAATATCCGTCTTAAGTTCCATCTCGTCTCTTCACCTCGACCCCTCTGTAGCTCGCAATCAACCGTTCCGAATCTTCGTGCACGAGCACATCTTCGCGTCGTGACGCGTCCGGCATTATTCGAGAATTAATGAGCGCTACTTTAATAATACTTTATATTCCCGACGGTACTTGAAAGTACCGCTCTGTATAAACGCTCATATGCTTTTGAATTTTTTTTCTTCCGTGTCTTACCCTACATTCCTGTCGGTGCCGGTGTTAGTAAGTACCGGCTTAAAATTTAATCGCTAAGTTGTTGTAAAATTTATTTTCCTGTTCCTCACGTTTGACAATATGTCCCAAAAGCTGTTTCGCATTAACATTTAACATTAACATTAATTACATTAACATTTAACAAGGTCTTGGGTAAATTAATTCAGGATACAGAGAGGGTTAATTAGTTTAACGAGACGCGAGATGACTTCTTCGCTGTTGTAACTTTACGATCAACGAGCGGCATACTTCATTCTCGCCGACGCAAGTTTACGTACGCGTGTAGCGAGCGTAATTATCAACTTAGCCGGAATTGCGAAACCATCAGTTTCAAGCCGGCCGAAAAATGTAACAATCGGACGAGAACGAGCGTGCAATTAGAGTCGCGTTAGAAATCATCCACCGCCACTCTCGGCGGTTGCTGCTGGAATTTTCCTCGCAAAGCTAAAGTTCAACTCGCGCGATCGCGCGACCTTTGCATGAAATTTAACCTGTTGTCGTCGCGTTCGCCGAGCTCTCCGCGGACAATAAAAAATCATACCCGACGATATCGCGATGCACGATTACGTCGAGCGCGATCGTACGTACCAAGCCGTGCCGGCGAGGATCACGCGCGATCTGCCGCTTGCACCTCCGGCAAATCTGTCACGAAGATTGCGACAAATCGCGGGCATCGCTAACGCGTCGCGGTATGCAAATCAGCGCGCGCCTCCACATATGCAACGCGCCCGTGCGGCAGAAAACGATCGCGCTCGGCTGCGTCGCCGAGACGTTCCGGCGAGTCCGGGCTTTCGCGATACGAGAATCGCAACGACGTCGTTGCGACGGAAACGAAACGCCATGAAAGATACTCGAGAAACGCTTTATGACACGTGCGCGCGACTCGTGCTCGCATGTATCTATACGTGTGTGTACGCCTGTGTGTGTGTGTGTGTGTGTGTGTGTGTGTGTGTGTGTGTGTAGCCGTGTGTGCCTACAACGACGGCGGCACTGCAGTGCAGTAAAGTGCATCCCGAGCTTAGCGCATCTGCGACCACTTGCCGGAGAGAGAGGGTCTCGGTGCGCTCACTCCCGGCATTTATTATTCAATCGTCGCACCGTTGCAACGACGCCTTCTTGATGCCCGCATATGCTCCGCTATAGCGGCGGATCGGGAATGACGCGAGTCGCCCGGCAGGATTTAGGACGGACGATTTGCCGTCTTGGCGACGGACGTGTATATGTCTTGGGACTCCCGCGGGAGGCGCCGCTCTTCGCGCGAGCTCTTCCCGCGTTTATCATCGGTCTGTGTTACACGGAGGATGTGTTCCGGCAAACATGATTTCGATATGCGGTCGCACCGCTGACGCTCGTTTGATAAGGCAATTGTGGCGCTTCGCGCATCGCGAACGGTCGGATTTATTCGTTCGAAAGTTGCCTTCGGCTGAACTGAACGCGCGAGTGTAGACGAGGCGTGCGCAGAAAAATAGCTGGAAAATGTAATTAAATCAACCCTTACGCGGCGTGGCGATTTTTTATCTCTGAGGACTTTTAATCTGTCTCTCTCTCTCTCTCTCTCTCTCTCGCTCTTCTCTCAAATTTTCAACCTGTTACCTCGTTCTCATTTTCACATGCAACATTTGCGTCGTTTTCCCGCGTATGCGTTGCGAATACAACGAATGCACTAATGATGCGACTTTGCGATCACGCCGCGAAACATTTTCCCTCCTGCATCATTATAACTGATGCGATGTGATAATTTAACGTTAGCGGATTCTGCTAGGGACGCGTGGCGGGCCCGCAGCGCTTTTTAACGCGCGTCATTAATATCCCTGCGAGGATCTGATTTACGACTGGTATTTATGCCGGCCCGCGATAGTCAATGTCGCCGCTTTTTTTTCGCGCGCTCGCCAGTGACATTTCAGACTCTTCGCGTTTGTATGGGCTTTTATGAGCAGCCTGATTTCTGTAGCTTCCCCTTCTCTTCCCTCCCTCTTTCACGTCGACGGGTCCGTGAAAAACTTCCGGGAGCATACATACATACGTGTGCGGACGTATAGTTCCAAGCGTCATTAGTCAGTTAAGCTTTCCGACGGTAAGTCGGTAAAAACGCCGGAGAATCTTGCGTGGGCGAATGTCCCGGGATACAGTCCCGGTCGAATCTCTATTCAGTAGAAACCTCATTTTTGCTGCGAGCTGCGAGAAATTCGCGAGTGGAGCGTGAAGAAAGTTTCTACAATACGCGACTTTGTGCGCGGGACATTTTCTCCCATTTTCCTCGCGAGCACTCGTGAGCTCTCCTCCTCATCGTCGTCTTCGTCGTCGTCGTCGTCGTCGTCGTCGTCGTCGTCGATTTGCGTCACATAAACGCGTGCTTAAAACTAACGTTAAACGCATTATTCGACTTCGCTTTGAACTCGACGTGCAGAGTATATACGCGATACGCACCTTTTCAAGCGGTTTATGCGAAAACTACTAACGAGAGACACACAAAGCTCCCCTCGCTTCACCTCGCCGTAACAAACGATCGAGTCGAGACTGCGTCATTAGCAACCGACGAGTCGAACCTCTCTCTCTCTCTCTCTCTCTCTCTCTCTCTCGCGAAATATATCGTTCGTGACACGCAGAAGCTTTCTCTCTCTCTCTCTCTCTCTCTCTCTCTCTCTCTCTCTCTCTCGTGAAGCAGCCGGGGAAATGCGCAAGAAAGATTAATACAGAGTCCTCGACGCTAGGAAATCCGCATCGCCGAGGAGAGAACGGCGCGCAGAAGGAAGCGGCATCGCGGTCGTGTTGTCACGCGCGATCGTATATCTTCATATTTCTATGGACGGATAATGTTTGCATTTTCATTTGTAACGACTTGTTTACCGCGCGACTGTATTTCCGCTGCCGCGCATTATTATCGTCTCTCTCTTTTTCTCCCCCCCCCCCTCTCTCTCTCTCTCTCTCTCTCTCTCTCTCTCTTTCTCTCTTTCTCTCTCTCGCTTTTGACGAATGACCCGCCGCCGAGAGCCGTCGACTCTTCCGCCCGATATTTATCAACGGCCGCTCGCCCTTCCGACCGCGCCTACGATTTTCGCGCGCAGAAATTATACCCGCCGAGCGGGCCGAATTAATCGTGCCGCACTGAGCGCGTGCACGCGCGCGCGCAGACCGACGAGAACGAGTGTTTTCGCAGCTTTGTACTCGGCTGGAATATCGCGAGGACAACGTGACGAATAATAGCGCGCGCGCTGCAAAAATCGGCTCTCACTTAACTTTCCGGATGCGTCGCGGAGCGGCGCCGTGAGCCGGGAAATTTATGCGACGAAGGTGGGACGCGCGCGGGGACGCAGTTAACTAACTGCTACTCGATTAGGGAAATCGAGCTTCCGCCAGCGTTCACGGAGTCGACGATATTCGCGGTGGATTGCCTTTCCCCGATAATAGGTACATAATATACCTACTGGGTATTCCAGCGTGAATGCACCGAATTGATTTAAGCCTCTCTCTCTCTCTCTCTCTCTCTCTCTCTCTCTCTCTCTCTCTCTCTCTCTCTCTGTGTCGCCTCTTTCCTCCTCTCGCGAACCTCTCGCAAACCCCCCTGCTAGTCGGCGGAAGCCTCGAGGACGCTTTACTTCCGCCTTGTAGCCTCGGGCGACTTTGCAGACGCGATCGAAAGTTTGCGTTTTGTTCACCGCTCACGCGGGTGCAGCGGTGAGTATTACTCGAGCACAGCCGCGAATTCGCGTTCCTGCGGTTCGTGTCTCGCGGCCACGGCGCGGCGGCCCGGCGGCGCCGTCAAAATGCGCGGTTTTCGCGAGATCTCGCGGTGGGAAAAAGCCCGACGAAGCACGCGCGCGAGATTGCCCCCGCGTCCGCGCATTGTCCGCCGCGGACATTGTGCATTCGCGCGACCTGATTCTGTTAATTCGAAGTAACACCAAGTACGTTGTTTTTACCGTTGTTCCATTGAGCGTTCCAACGCGCGCTGTGCGATGTTGCGCGAGAGGCGTATCTGTCGAAATCGCCCGAAATTTCCTCAATTCGGAGGGGCCATCTTCTTCCCTCCTTCCTGTAAGCGGCGAATCTCGGAGTAGTGGTTCGAATCGAATCAAAAGCGTCGAAGCTTCTCCGGCTATTTTGCACATTCTCCCGCCGGGGAAGGCGGCAGATTCGCGATGCTACGCACTGTCGCTTCTGCGATTCTGCAATCTTAGAGAGACGTGAAAAGTCGCTGCTGCGTTCCGCCGTGTTCGCGAGATTTCAATCGACGCGGAATATTTTTAACCCGCGCACGCGCGCATCATTCCCGCGTGACAATTAAACTTAATAATGGGCTCTCGTCCTACATCGGAGTGGAATAACGTGACGTCGCGGGCGTCGGCCAACAAAAGGCGCGAACAATCGACGTCGCGCGAGCTCGCGCGCGCGCGTGCACGCGGTCCTGCAAAGTGCGAGAAAAAGACGTCTCTCTCGAGCCTTGACCCGGTGGCCCGCGCGATACGACTCCGTTGCCTCGCGCGAAAGGGAAGAAAGAATCGTGCGCGACGCTGAGAGTTAATTAAAACTTAATTAAAAGTTCCCGCGTGCGCGCGGCTCCGCTCCTGTAGCCGCGCGACCCTCCGCTCTTCGTTCGACGCCTCGCGCCACTCGCGTCACGAACCGTCGAAATCGCTCTCGCACACGTCGGGGCGCGCGTTTCGCCACGCTAACGCTAATCTCGCGAGTCGTATAACGCTCGTAAAGTCGCGCGAGTAATGGCCGGATCCGCGTGCGGATCGCGCGAGATCCGATTGCGAGGCTGCAGCTTGTTCTCTCTCTCTCTCTCTCTCTCTCCCTCTCCCTCTCTCTCTTTCCCTCTCTCTATCGCCCAGTGCGCTGACGCGCGAGCTGGCGCGAACGCGTCGTGATTCATCGATCGATCGGCCCCGCGGACACAATCGGAAAATCGTAAAGCGCCGGCGCCTCTGTGAGCTCGTAAAATTTGTCGCCGATCGCGAGAATTCACAGCCGCGCGCGATATCCGCGGTCTAGTTAGCGGCGGGCGTCGCTGTCGTAAATCCGTAATCTTGCTCGCGCGACGATTTGAGCGAGTCGAGTCGGGTCGAGCGAAGGCCGCGCAGTAGAACGCGCTACGTGCGCAATGCGTTTAATTAATATCCGTCGTTTGAGCGTGCGATCCTAATCGGCCGCCGCTGCGGCACGCCAGGTTGCATTTTTCAAGTCGCCGGCCGGCGCGGCGCAAGACGGAAGCGCAATGCCGCAATTGCAATGTATTGTTCACAGTTACTAGGGCTCCCCTACGTAAACTATAACGACGTTAGCGCATTTATGCCGCTCGTTATGCCGATTTGCGTGTATTACGGAACTCTCGTGTGCGCACCTCGGACTTCGTGTATCGCCGAGCGCCCAAGTTTACGTACGCTAATTAAATATGCATGTATTATACAGCCGACGCACACACACACACACACACACACACGCGCGCGCGCGCGCGCGCGCACTGCAACGTCGTTCGTACGAGCTCGCGTTCAATTGTCGTGTGTACGTGTAATTAAGGCTCGGACGTTGCGGTGGCGGCGGTGGTTTGAATTTTCCCCCGGACATGAGCGCGCGCGTGCGCGCGCGCACCGAGAGCGCAAGAAATTGAGATGCGCGCAAAAAAGTGACGCGGACGACGCTCCGGCGAGGTCGATCGATTAGGACACCTCGTTTGGCTTCTGGCATCGCGCGAAATTGTCAAAATCGATCAAGATGAGCTTTGCGCGATCTAGAGGGAGTTGGGCTGGGGGGCAAGGGGGTAACGTGCGAGTGCATCAAACACATCCCGGTGCGGGCGACAGAGGAGCGCACGTAATTAATTAACGGGTCAATTGCTTCTTGAAAAGGCTAGCTCGAATATTCAGACTGTCAGCCGCGCGCGTTCTCACGCGGCCGTCCAGGCGAATTCTTCGTGACTCACCGGCGAGTACCTCGGGCGGTGTGCCATTGAGCCGTAATTAATTAATAGGTGCGCGACGAGGGCTCTCTCGAGCTCGAGTTGACCGTTTCATTGGTAACGTTGTTTATCGCGCGTTAATCGTAAATCAAATCGCTCGTAACCTGCAGTTAGCGCGCGCAGTTATCCGGCGTGAATTGAAAATGTCCGAACGTGTCGCAATAAGTCGAAGCGTCATAAGTATGCAACGTCCTCGAGAAATAAAACAATAAATGCATGAAACGCATTTAACCGTTAACCAGTCACCTTCGGATCACGCGGTGATACGCGGAAGCGTCGGAAACGATAAACGACGTCGAGGCTGACGAGATTATTTCGCACGGAGCCGTCTTTCACGATCGGAAACGCGCCGCGATTATCGGCGTAATCGGCGGATGAGGAGTCGGGGGGGGGAGGCTAATCACGCTCATTAGAAGCAAAAGTGCAATTAACTCGCGCGTGTCGGCTGAGGTGAAAGCGCGTAGCGAGCTCGCGGAGGACAACCAAGCGGCACTTCCGCATTTTGATTCTCGTCGTCGCGGAGGAACATTATCGCGTTAGCAGTCATCGCGTCGCCTGCTCTCTTTTCCTCTCTCTCTCTCTCTCTCTCTCTCTCTGCACGAGGCGCGACGCCGCTTTAAATAATACAAAACACCGCAGCGCACGCTCGCCCGTATCTCATTTTCTATCTATTTGCGCGTAATTACACACTCGCTCCTTCTATCTGGCCGATGTCGACAGCTCTTGTCATCGCTCGATGTCTCTTCTATTTCTCCTATCTCTCTCCTCCTCTGCCCGTTTCTCTTTCTGCCTCTCTATCGGCACTATGAATGACTTCGTAACGTGGCCGGTTATTCAGACTTCTCAGCTGGTTTCTGAATCGTTGCTTCGCGCGGACGTGTGCATCACTTGGAATATATACGTCTGTATGTGTGTGTTGTGTTGTGGGGGGGGGGAGTATGCATACATACGCGCGTTACGTGCTCACGAGGCACGCCGATCGTTCTCTTCATTCATGCCCTCCCGAGTACCGCGCGAATCCTTGCACACGGCGTATGTACGTGTGATCGACGCTCCGAGAGTCCAGGTCGCGAATCTCATTCTGAGTGTGAAAAAACGGAAAAGGGCGAGGGTGAATCGCGGGGCTTCCGTCGGCGCGACGCGCGTGACGCAGAAATCTTAGCGGCGCGGCCGCGGCACTTCGCGAGCCGCCGTTTTCGAGTCCTCCGTTTTCCTGCCACCTTCTTCGGATCTCCGGCCACCCTGACTTGGTGTTTGAAAGTTTTCCGGTTCCATTAACACGCGACATCCTGTCGCCTCTGCCTAATACAATTAAGCACTCGATGAGCGTCACGGCTTTCTGTGCGGCCGCGCTTCTGTGCACGCGCGCTTCGCGTAGACGAGGATATTTCGCGGGGTCGCACGATTAATTCCCGTCCTCTCGCAATCGGGATTAATACATATTGCGTAAAAGGTTAAATATTGCAGTTCGCGATGGCCGTTGTTGCACAACGACGCGCGAAAAGTCAGCCGTGATCTTATCGGAGAGTCGGTGTATTCTTAACCTTCTCCTCTCTCGCCGCCCGCCGAGGAGCGATCCCTTCTTGGCGCGATATTAAATTATGCCGTGGGGGGACGGAGATCGCGAGCCACGTCAAGTGCACGATCGCGTTCCCGCCGAAAATATATTTTCCGCTGCAACTCCGCGGCGCTGCGAGGAGAGCGGAGGACGAGGTAATTGCCAATTAACTGTAATTAATTCAACGGGCCAAGCGCCCGTGATCAGACAGGACGCGAGCCCGTCCCCGGCGGTACTTTCGTCGGCGGCGATCAATTTCGGCGCGGCGGTATCCGAGGAACGATTTCCCGCGTCTTTGAGCGACGAGTGCGCGGAAAATTAGCGGCGGCGCCGAGTCCTCACGTCGGATCATCGCGCGGCCTTTTGTGCAGCGCTCGAGAGTGCAAGAATGTTCAGAGAACGAGAAACTGCGTCGCATATTTGTGCGAATCGAAAGGGCCTAAAGGTCAGAGGCAGCGCCGATTATTAATTAAATTATATCGTGCGACGCGAAGCGCCTTTCATCGGTTCGCGGTCGATCTGACATTCGACTCGATTGAAACGCGCGATTTCACGACGGAACCGAGTCTCTCCGGCCTATTTCATGCCCCCGTGACGTCAGCTCGCTCTTGCGATTACATCGCAAATGTATTTAATCGACGTTACTTCCCGTACTTTCTCTCTCTCTCTCCGTCCGCGCCTCCGTTTATTTTCATTTAATTTTCACACGTTTCATCTCTGCGACTTGTTCGCGATTTGTTCGCAGATTGCAGCTGTTTTATTTCGCCAACGGAATACTCGTTATACACTCCGTGTGTCGTTGCAAACGTTATCGTCTGCATCGGATATTTGTCCGGCTACGTGCATTTAAGTTGCAAAACGTTTCACTTATATCGACGGCGTCCGCCGGCCGTATCAAAATAGCCCGCGTTTATCATCAAGCGACCGTCGAGCGACGAGAGAATAAATTTTCCATCTCGCCGACATCGCGCTTTTTGTTGCATTTTAATGCGACGTTTATGCCGCGCTCTGTAATTGCGCGCCACCGTCGCCGCCGCCGCCGTCGGATCGGATCTCTCGGCGTTATTGCCGTTTTATTCAGCCGATAACGAGTGATAATTCAATTACGACGTGAGACCTACTCCTGCTCCTGCTCCTCCTTCTCGCAGGCCGCCCCGTCGGTTTCCGTGCTCTGTTCGTCATCGCCTTTGCCTTTGTCTTTCGTGAATAACTTGCTCCTCGAGAAAGTAGATAGTTGGTCTCTTGAATTTTCCATTTGACACTTGGCTCCTAATTGGTCCGGGGAATACACGAACCCAAGTTCCGGCCGTACCTTTGTGTCCTGTCCGCCGCGGCGTAGCCCGACTCAAGATGTAACAAAAGTCCGGAAGAGCAGAATAAAAATTAAGTCCCGCTAGACACATTCGCGTCTTATTCTTTTCCGCTTTGTCTCCGTCTCTCGGCTCTCGCCTTCTCCTCTCTCGTCGCGCTCTCCTTCTTCGCCCCACCTCTCGCGCCTCCGCTCGCTCGCTCGGTCTTATTAAAAGGACGACAATACAGCGGGGTGGCATTAGCGCGTGCGCGTACACGGATATTCCGCGCGATCGGGCGTGCACTTCGGGCCGCTTCTGCGATTGACCCCGCGAAACTTGCCGTGCGATATTTTTTAATTTAATCCGACGGAAGGCCGCTCGCGCGCGTCGCGAGTAACGACAGTTTGATGCAAATTGAGACGGGGACCTATTGGAATGCATTATTCTTCCGCTATCTTCTCGTATAAAGCATCCACCGGCGCGCGCTCGTTGGCGGCGTGTAGGTGCGCCGCGTCTCGCCTGCTTCTCCTCTCCCTCGGCCCCCATCCCTTTTTTCTCTCTCTCTCTCTCTCTCTCTCTCTCTCTCTCTCTTCCTCCTTCTTTTCATTCGTTTTACACGCGCTTTGCATATTTCTTGCTCCCCCTACGTTACGTACTGTACTCTTCATTTTTTCCTTCCCTCATTTTTATTATTTCACGTCGCGGACTCCCGGCGCCCTCGCTTCTCCTTTTGTCCGCTGGCAAAGTAGTAGGGACTGTACGTTCCTACATTTTCTTGCGCACTCGCGCGAAATGGGTCTGAAAAACGTCGCCGCGACCAATTTCATCCCGAGTTTCACCGAGTAATTCGCCGTTTCGATCGTCGCGCGGCAGATTTTTGCGACTCTCCGCGGTGTCTCTTCGGATGTCTCCGGATGGCATAATTACGGTATCGTCCGATTGACGCGAAACTCGTCGGGCAATCAGATTCGCCGTTGTCCACTCTTCCGTCCGTTTTCTCGAGAGGGATTCAAGGATACCCGAGGAGAAACTCGCCTCTCTCTCTCTCTCTCTCTCTCCCTCTCTCTCTCTCGCTCTCGCTCTCCCCCCCCCCTTTCTCACCCCCGTCCGTCTCCCTCGCTCCTCACAATCGAATGTGCGCTGAATGCGAAGGGCTACATGTACGTACGTACGTACGTACGTATAAGTAGGTATCTCTGCCACGAAGAGCAGCCGGGTCGGGTTGGGCACGGTGGCAGCCATGTAAATAGGCCACCGGCATAATTTATACCCGTCATGGAGAGGAACGAGCGAGCCCCGGCGAGTCTGCCGGGATCCAAAACTATCCGCGGAAAAGCCGCGCGTTATACGCGCGCTATGGGAGATCGCAACTCGCGTTCGCGCTCGCGCGCGCCGGCCCTCCCGTTCCCGCGCTCCGCTTTCCCTCCCCACGGCCGAGCGTTAACGTTTCAACCTCTTGAGATTCCATTACTTTATACACGTCGTGACACGCGTCTACACACGCGCGCGCGCGCGTTCCGACTTCGTTCTTTACTTCCCATGCGAGAAGTCGCGGAAGATTCAGATGGCGAACGCCTCAAAGACATACGCGGTTCTCGCAGTTACGACTTTGGTCAGGTCAGGTCAGGTCAGGTCAGGCTGGGAGGTAGGGAAGGGGGGTACGGGTAGATTTGCATTTGTGTCTGAAAGTTTTGTTCGGAAGCGTAATGCAGCGGGTGGGATTCTAATGATGATATACAAAGCAAGATTACTCTACTACTTTGCGAAGAAGAAAGAAAAAGAGGGAGAGAGAGAGAGAGAGAGAGAGAGAGAGGAAGAAAGAAGAAAGGATCGCTGTGCGTCCCGAGAGATCGGATCTCGGCTGAATGAACGCGATAGAATCACATTGTCGACGAATCGGACGTCAGAGAGTAACATCTGCGTTTATTGAAAATACTCTTTGCGCGGCAAAGACGAGTCCGTCTAAAGAGAAAACACTTTGACGCAGGATATCGGCGAAGCGAGAGAAGAGATAGCAGCGGCCCATACGGAAGGTTGGGTATCAGGGCGAGGCAACAAACGGGGCAGTAAGTCGCAGCTCGGCCCAGGGCTGGCGAACTGCGAGAGGGCGCCTGCGGGTAGTCCGAGGGGGTTCGAGCAAGCTATGACGTCACTAGGAGCGTCACGTCGCCACCCCTTCCACCCACGATCAATGACGCGACCTTGCCTGCCCCCTGTCCCGCTCCACCGCCCCGTCCGATTCACCCCCTGCCGTCTCCGCCTGCAGCCAGCCGGGCTGAACCAACTAGTCCCAGTACTCAAAGGGGCGGCGGCTGTTTCTGCAACCTGGCAACCCTGTCTATATTTAGCATCCACACCGCCTCGTACTCTCTCGCTACTTCGTCGTTCTACTCTCTCTCTCTCTCTCTCTCTCTCTCTCTCTCTCTCTCTCTCTCTCTCTCTCTCTCTCTCTCTCTCTCTCTGTGTCTCTCTCTCTCTCTCTCTCTCTCTCCCTTCCACCCTGCGATCTACCGTTCCACCTTGGACGGTTGGTCGTGGCCTCTCTCCGCATCCCCCTGGCTCTCTTCTATCCCCGGCTTGTCTGTCCCGTGTGTCTTGCCGTTTCTCTCGCACGGCGGTATAAACAACGGTACCGCGCAGGCGTCGAATTCTCGTGCTCATGCTTCGAACGACGTCCGATCAGCATCATTGACAAAGGAACTTCGGGCATCGTCGCGCCTTCGGCTCGCGCGCGGCTGTCCGCGCTGCCAAGCGACTTGATGTTTTGATCACGGCTCGCAGATCGCCCCGGCACGAAGGGCGCGAGGGTGGTGCTTGCGCTCGGTGAGAGCATCTTCGAGAGAAATTGCGCGACATGTCGCGGCGGTCGTCCTCGATCGCTCCCGGCACAAGTGGACTATTGTTTACAGTTCCGCGCGCGCGGCGAAACCGGTCTGCATAGATTGACCCGTGATCGCCGCAGGCCACGCCTTTCGTCGTGCGTCGCGGAATCAAGCGTTCTTTAGCAAAGAGAGTTATAATTACGACACGTCGTTCTTTCTCCGACAGCCTTTTCGATGCTGAATATCTCGGCCAGAGATTCTGTCCGTTGAATTCAAGACCGCTCGAAATCGCCCGCTAGCTGTCTATTTATACGTACTTTTATGGAGCGTCGCGTATCGCCGCGGAGATCGTTGGAAAAATCGAGACTGAGCGTGAGATCCGCGATACAGACGTGGCGAAAGGTTTAATTCATTCTGGTCTTGGGTGAATGAAGAAAAAAAAGTTCACTTAGGAGGCGGCGGGGGCGTGTGAAATGAATTTCGTGTTCGTGCTGCTTCATGCCCGAGCCCGACGAGGAGTGATTGTCGAGGGCGACGTTTACGTTTGATTTTCGCTAAGAAATTTTTTAACTGCGTCAGTCGATACTGTTGTCAAGCGGAATATATCGTGCACGTACGAGCGTGAATAATGCATCCGGCGGCTCGTTTCATTTGGCAGATTCTGATCGCTGCAGCCATACGTCACCCTTTTTGTACGGTTATTTATCAGTTATTCATCGACATGGTCTAGGTGTCAGTTTTCTGGACAGCCGTAATCCTGCCGCTCGATTGTACAAATACTGCGTATAAATTGTAGCCGGGGAGATATATTAATATACAGCGCGCTGTATTAATATCACGATAATGCTCATCGCGCGCATTAATATTCATAAAGCGTCGCGGCGTAACACGTGCGTGACGGTCTTCTTTTTCATAATTTGGGACCTCATAATTGACATATTTTGTTATTCCGCGGCGAGCGGGCGATCGGCAAATTGCAGCCGGGTTAGTTGAAATTATCGCGACCGGTGTTTACCGACGATCGTGCCGCGCATATGTCGAAAAAAGAGAAGGGGTCGCCCGGAGAGAGAGAAGGAAAATTGGAAAGCTCGAGAGCCGAGACCCAACTCGCGATTGGTCGGCATCGATCGAACGCGCGCGCGTTATTAGCATTTGAATGAGGCAGGGGCGAATCAGTTCGAATCCGGCTCGACGGCGAAGCGATATGGCGGGCCTCCCCTCCCCCCACCCCGCCATCGATCATTGGCCGTTTGACTGAAATAATTCGAATGCAAATGCGCATCGGAACCGACGACGTCGCCGAGATTTTTACTGCTTTTAGTCTCGCGAGCCCGCGTCGGCGGGTCGCAGGAAGAAATCCACCATTCGGCGGGAAACACGACGCGATATCTCTGGATATCTGGACGATATCCGAATTCTTATAAAGTGCGACTCGATCGCTCTCCTACGCCGGACCTTTCGAGGACACTTTCCGAAAACGGGGTCACCCGCTAACGGGGTTAGGCCGCTTCCTCTCTCCCCCTCCCCCTCCCCCGCCGCTGCGGTTCTTTATCCGTTCGTATCAAATATTCCGCCGCATAATATTCGTATCTCACCGAAATAAGAAAGAGTTTGCGTGCGATTATGTAGCGGTTTCCGCAACGATGCAGTCATTCCGCGAGACGCCCACACATTCACAGCGACACGCTCGTCTAAATCAAAGTTGCAGATACTAGTGAAATCGATTGCGATAGCTCGATCTGGTCACGCATATCGACCGAAGTGCGCGCGCGGGGAAGAACCGCCGACGCACTGCGCGTAAAATAATTTTCGACGTCTTGGTTCGGTTTTATTTTTACGATGAGAGACGCGCGAGCGATTCTCCGCTTGTAAAGCACAGAGACAGTAACGGGAATCTTTGTAATAAATCGCGATTTATCGTACAAGCCATCAAGTGCAAGTCGATTCGGTTATTTACGATATAGTCGCGCGCGCTTTCTTCTTTTTCGTCGTTGATGGAATATTAATTTCTCGCGTGCGCTTCCGCGTCGACACGGACGACCGCTGTTTCTCGAAGAAGCCGCAAATAGCAGCCGACGCGACGCGGTCACGTGACGGGGCGGGATTTAGAAGTTCAGTTGTAATAAATATCGATGGAATCGTCGGCGGTGGAAAAGTTGCCTTCTCAGCCGGCGCCTTTGAACGCGCACAGTTGACAAAATATAAGTTAGCGGGCCGCGATGAATCGCGGGAAATACGGCGGTATGATTAACGACGGCCGCGATAATGCATTACTTGCGCTCGCGAGGCGCGCTGTAAGACGCTGTAAGTCGCACAATGGCTCGCCGGAGAATGCCTCTTGCCAAACGCGGGGTAAGCCGCGCGAGTCGCCGCTTTTGCGAGTTGAACACACCGCGAGCGAGGTAGACTGAAAGTCATCATCACACTACGCCACTTACCTTCCGCATTTCTTTCCGCGAGGACAGGTGAGGGATTGTGCGGGGCTTGCAAAACGTGACATATTACATTTAAATAAACGATCCTGTATTGTGACAAATTTGATTGGTATACAATGGTTTACAAGGGAGTTGATCGTATCACGCCACGGGATGGCACGAAGGGGGATAACGAAGGATCGCGAATCGAAGGTACAAGCGTGTAAGTGGAATGCAGCGATGAATGAAAGCGCAAACTGGAAGACGCTATTTTTTCCCCTCTTTGTTTTCTCTCCGCCCTTCGCCGTGGTAACACTTGTCCTCCTTCTCGTTTTCCTCTCTCTCTCTCTCTCCCTCTCTCTCTCTCTCTCTCTCTCTCTCCCCCTCTCTCTCTCTCTCTCTCTCTCTCTCTCTCTCTCTCTCTCTCTGGCTCGTTCGTTCCGTGTCCGTCTGCCGCGGTCTCGTTTCATTCACACATGTCAACGCTGCGCTTGTTCGACGGTGCGAGTTGAGATTGCACGCTTCCTCCTGTTTCGTGAATGTTCCGCTCGATAGTTTACTACAGGACATCCTTGCGAATTGGGCGTTTAGACGGAAATGCCGATGATACATGCTACAGCGGAGGCGCGTCGAGCGAGAAATGAGATGCTCGCTCGCTCGCTCGCTCGCTCGCTCGCTCGCTCGTGACGTATAAAAATGGAGACAAATCGATTCGGGCGTCGCGGAGGATCTCCGAGATTATTCGTGCCCCGCGCGGCAAGTCGGAGCGACACGAAATCACACAGTTACACATGTAAACGTAATCAAGTGGTTACATACATGGGAACGCGAAAGCGCCCTCGGGATACGTCTTCTCCGGATGGCGGCGCGTGTCCGGCCGCGATGAGAGAGCGCGCTCTTCTCGAAAAACGATCGTTCGATCTCCGATCATCGAGAGCCATCCCCTCGAGCCATCCAACGAAGAGGTGCGCAACGTCGAGCTTCCGCGATCCGCTCCGGGAGGACGACAGGAACCCGTTACTGTACGATCGTGTGGATATACGCGCGCGGGCGCACGTGGCTCATTTCGTGGCTCTCATCTCCGTGCGACTCGTTGCACGATTCGCTTGCGTCACTCGACGACTCGGCCCCTCCTCTCCTCTTCCTTCCTTCCTTCCTTCCTTCCTTCTTTTCCGTAGCTTTTCCGTTAGTGAGCTCGGGGATAGAAAAAGTCACACACGATGAACATCAACACGAGAAACGTTAACGGGGGCAAAACGGGGTCGAGCGATTGGCGCGACACGTCGCGCCGACGACGACAGGATATCTCTCTCGATTATCCTAAATCCTCACTCGCGCGCGTATACGTCCTCTCGCCTGAGGCGCGCCTGAATCGACTGCGCGCGATACAAACAGAATACATCCGTTCAGCAAATCACACTGGATAGCCGACAGGTAGCCTCTCTCGGGAGAGGGTCTCGTCCTCGCTCGGGGGGGGGGGACGCTCGTTCCCCTTTTTCCTGAACCTTCCTCCTCCTTTGTAACGCATTATTATTATGCACGACGTTTATCATTATCGACTCGTTAACGACTTAATACCCGATACGCATTATCTATCGCTTTATTAATCGGTGATAGATAACAATTAATTGTAATAAGAAATTCTGACGATATGATAGGTTGATCGCTCTCGACGGCCGCCACGAGTAAAGGCCGCGCGCGCTTTCCCGCTCCAGCACGCCCGTCTCTCCCATCGCGTCGCTCGCGACTCCTCCTCGGAGGAGCCGTCCTCGTGGATGGTAACAATGCGATCGCTGCGAGCGATGCTGTGCGTCGCGAATTGGACGACTCGATATCGCGCGACGATACCGACGTGCGAGACAGTGTGTCGTCGACGTAGAAAAATCGACGAAACGCGTAACGAATAACGTCAGCAGCCCACGACGGAGCGTCGGAACGTTATTTCGTTGTAAGATGGTGCGGGTGTATGCCAAAGCGAGTTGCGACGGACACGTCGCGTGGGAACTTTCAATAACCGCGGGACGCGATGCAAAAGGACGTTCGTGCTGGTTCGGTAATCCGGCCGATATTTACGATATTTACATGGGAATTGGAAATGCGTGACGCGCCGCGATTCAGCGCGCGTTATCCGTACGGGCGAAGCATTTGAAGAGAGAGAGAAGAGAGAGAGAAGAGAGAGAGAGAGAGAGAGAGAGAGAGATTCGGCTTTACACGTGGCGGCTCGTAATTTGGCTCCCGATTTCCCCCGCCGTCACGTCCGACACATTGAGGCGAGCTAAATTGCGTTTGCAATTATTTTTATGTACGACCGACGTCTCCGAGCGCGCCTGAAAATTCGGCGCGATTCTAATTATCGATTAGCGATTTGACTTGCGCGATCAGATAACCGCTGCCTTCGCGCAGAGTTCCGTTCGTCTCATCGTCCCGAATTTATTTTCGTCGATTGATCGTCGGTGTATTGTCGAGCGACGTGCTCGGGAATCGCGATCCGCGGGTTTATTTCCGCGCGAATCGGTCAATCTTCCCGAGCGTCTCTGACGTCGGCCAAAATTCCGCGATAAAAATTGCAACGTTCTATGCGTGAAAATCCTACATACACGCGCGCGTGCGCGCGATCACTTTGATTCGTAGGAGATAATCGAGTGTAGTCGCGAGTAATACGATTTTTAAAAAAGTTGGAGGCGTCGCGCCTTGGACTTATCGACTGTCGTACTGTCCGTCGATCGCGTATCAGTCCTGTTTTCTCGTATAAAATGGCAGATTTTCCCCCGGAATGCGCGCGCGCGAGAGCTCGCGACCGCGGTCGATGAAGTGTTAAAAGACGGCTTGCGTAATCACAATCTGCGCCCTTAAGAGCGCGTGCATTTGTAGCGTGCCTGTCGTGGATAATGCAGCGTCGAACTATATGGGCGGGAGATATCGTCCCTTGGCACGAAAACCATGGCCGTAAACGTCGTTTCTCGAGCCAGATCGCGGCGATCCGTCGACGCACGGTAAATGCCCGTCGCGAGACGGCTTTCGGAGACGGTACCGAGGAAAGAGACGAGGACGACAATCGAGCCGCGTTCACCCAGCGCGAGATCCGGACCGGCGCGATCTGGCGCTGTTAGGTACTTTATAACGCGTTTACACGAGTTTAACCTAAATCCATACGCACCCCTCTTCTCACACGTGACTCGCGCGCTCGCACACACCTTATACTCGCGATAAACGTCTATAAGTTATGTATATTTATATTTATATTCATTTATTTATATTTTTTGTATTTATACTTATATTTGCATATTTATATTTATATTTATAGGTATGTGTATATATATATATATATATGTATATATATGTATATATATATGTATACATACATTTATATATATATATATTTATATATATATATATATATATATATATTATGTACTATTCCGCTTTTTCGCAGCATTCACGCACCGGTGCGATTATACACCCCCTTTCCTCTCAGTTAAAAAACTCTTGTGACTCCGCCTCTCTCGCGGCGTCAGACTCCACTCTCGCATTGCACAAAATAGTTACCCCCTTATACAGTAATCGGTAATCGTAATTCGTATAATAATATATTTATATGTTATTATTATAATATAACTATGGTAATATTATTAATAAGAATAATAGTAGCGTCGTCGTCACGATCGACAGTCTCTCTCTTTTGGCACGCGACGTTCTAAATAACTCTCCGCGAACACGGCGAACTAACCGCCCGAATTCGCGGGCTTCCTCCTTCTCTCTTCCACCCGCGAGAACACGGCGCGTTCTCCTTTCTTTGTTCTCCTCCTCCTCCTCCTTTTCTTTCTTGTCGTTTTTTTTTTTCTCGTTATATGGCAGTAAGTAT
The DNA here is from genome assembly GCF_003227715.2 of Harpegnathos saltator. Classification (NCBI taxonomy): domain Eukaryota; kingdom Metazoa; phylum Arthropoda; class Insecta; order Hymenoptera; family Formicidae; genus Harpegnathos; species Harpegnathos saltator. The sequence continues at coordinate 49,294 of NW_020230315.1, read as the reverse complement.
GCAGTACGAGTTACGTTTGGATGCACATGCACCCATCCCAGGACCATCATTATACTATCGCAATCGGCGGCGGCGGCGGCGGCTTCATCGCCGCCGGCGATTTCGTGAATTCGTTTGCTTTTTGATTCTTATTTGATTCGCGCTTACGGTTATTTACAATGTACAAAGGATTCTCGGCCGACGGGGCCGACGGACCCCGTTCTCTCTTCACCGCTGCGGACCGGCCGGAGTTTGGGAAATACTTTGATCGTCGACCTGTCGGGCGAACGATTTCGCAGCGAAAGACCCCGCCGATTTCTGAGGGTGTAGCTGCCGCTTCCTCCTTGAGCCTGAAGTCCGCGCTTCCGATATACTTTCATCATGTGCGATTTATGCTAGCATATTTATACATACATACAGATGTGTTTCGTTTTTTCACTTGTAACGGTTAATCACCAAGAAGAGCCACCGACCGTGTCTCGTTCTCGCGACAGTGAGACGCGCTTGAAAAAAGAACGAAGAAGAATAGCGAGATGTCGCTCAGTTTTTTTCCTTGTCTTGTCTTTTTCCTTTTTTTTTTTTTTCTCGAGAGAGGTGATTCGTAGAAAATTGCTCGAATTAAACGTACACTTTCCAAAGCACGTGACTTCAGCGAAGAAAGTAGTAGCCACGGACAGAAAGTACGAAACGCGGATTTGTGTGTTCAAAGTTTCTCCAATTCGGTTGCCCCACAATGGCGACCTCGGCTGTGTCGGTCGCGAAAATAATCCGAAGCCTCGAGTGCGCGGTGGCCACTCGCGATTCGAGAAACGTGCCGATGTTATCCAATTATCATTGGCATCATTATTCTGCATTGTGACAATCGCGTTCCGATATTTACTGGGATGAGAGAGGGGGGAGGGAAGGGGGACGCTAGTCTTTTAACTTCCTAAGTACTCGCTTTCGAATGCGCCGAGATCGATGCAGCAGCAGCAGCAGCAGCAGCAGCAGCTCGTGACTGCATCGCGAATTATTACAGTGCAAAGTCGACCTCTTCCTTCTTCTCTTTTTTCTCCTTTCTTTTCTTTTTTCCTTTTAATGTCTCTTACGATTATTGCTCTATAAAAATATCAGTGCTTCCAATCGCTTCGTCACTCGAGCTCGGATTATTCGCTTCTCTGGCGAGAAACTGAAGGAGAGAGAGAGAAGGAGAGTGAGAGAGAGAGAGAGAGAGAGAGAGAGAGAGAGAGGGCTGGAGGGGTAAAAGGGGGGTAGGAGGGGGGGGAGAGAGAGAGAGACCATGAGAGGTTCTCTCGCCATCAGCTCGCGCTGATCGCGCGGCAACATGCGAACGCGGCGACACACAAGGACAGCCGAGGTCGTCACAGCGGAGAGACGCCGAGAGCGTTTCCTTCCTTCGTCGCTTCGGCGTTTACGTGATGTATTCCGGCTTGTCGTCCAGGCCGGACCAGTGCCGCGGGGACGCCGGCGTCCACGGCACCGCCACGTCGAGCGTCGCGATGTTGAGTTTCCGCTGGAAGATGAATTTCGGGCTCTTCTTCTTCGGGCTCTTCGGCGGCGACTCAGCGAAAGTGACGCTCCTCCGTGGTCTCCTGGGCGGCGGGGGTGGCGGCGGAGGTGCCACCAGCGGCGGCGGCGGGGGCGTGGGCAGCGAAACGGCGGGCGAGTCGCTCGGGCTCTCCAGGTAGTGGTTTACACCTGGGTATGTGTATTGCTGTGTACCTGCTCGCCCTCGGTATTCCCAATCGCGTTTGCTGGAGTGTAGTACTGCAAATTGCAACGGTCTGCATTACAACAGCGCGTCGCGACTTCGCTCGGGCTAGTAACCTTCTAATTGTGGCAATTTCTCGATTATCGCTTCTCGCACGACCGACGTCGGCGGGATCTCGAGTTCCCGAGGTCGAAGCGCGAGGAAAGGACGCGGCGGAAGAACGAACTTATGTTCTATACGATACGATTCGCGTATCGTTGCACTTTTCCTCTGAATTTGGTTATTGCGAACCTACACAATTTTTTTCTTTTTCTTTTTTTTTTTTTTTTTCAAAATTTGCAAAGGTCAGGGCGTAAGTTGTGCCGCGGCTAGATTATCTCAGGTGTTGAGACCCGTATATACAAATATACAGAAATATACAGAAATCATTCCGGTGCATAGCGATAAGATGGCTTGAAAGATCAGCCGTCCGGATAATCTCGAAACTGAACAATATTCGGTATACCAGCTCAGACACAGATATCGACAAGAGACAGTGGGAGTTTCACAATTGACAGAATTCTTCCAGTGGTAGTTGATTGGCAGAATTGTGTGGAAGACTGCGGGACTACGGGTGTGTGATTTCTCTAACGTGTGAGTGAGACCTGTTACTTCACCTTTTGTCTCTCAAAACTATATCTCGCGGCGCACAACTTTTCTCGCGCACTTTTCCGCGTGTCCGACTGTTGCGTGATACGCTACACACAATTTTTTCATCCACGTTCGCCGCCGTCGCTCGTCGCCTCGTACCAAGCTTGAAATTCAACCGCGAGACTTTCCCGTTGTACTTGTCTAAGCGCCTCGCTGCTCCTTTCGATTCTTTTCTCCTTTCCTTCTCCGCGAATAATTTCGAGCCGGGATCGAAGGCGTATAGGGATCGAGCGTGTAACGTAAATTGTCACGACGGACTTGTTCGCGACGGACCAAATTTTTGTTTGTCTTGCTCCGTGGACGGACACGATCGATCGAGCGCACATGCACACCGACACAAAGAGTCAACAGAAGCGACCTCGAATTCACGCGTTTGTCTGCCGGCTGCCCTGTAAGCTTTGCATAGTGAACTTGAATAGCGGCATGCAGTGGGCTACCGTGGCGTCGTAGCGCACACCTTGTTTACGGTACATCGTAACTTGCTTAAGCCGTGCCAAGCCGCCAGCGCAAGAGTGAACCGCTAAAGGCAGAAAGAAAGAAAGATCGCGCGCACTCGATGTGGGGAAAATGATCGAGTGGGCGAATGTGAGGTGGCGGGAGAGGTGGCGGGATTGAGAATGCGAGTTCGACAGTACACACACCCACGCACGCACACACACACACACACACACACACACACACAGAGAGAGAGAGAGAGAGAGACGTCGCGCGATTGACGCGTCTTGTGGAAACGGAGATTTTACAATCGTATCTCTAAAACAGAATACTACGCTATGATGGTAGTAGTAGTAGTAGTAGTAGTAGTAGTGTAGTAGATATTTATTACGACGCTCACATATCGGAAAGTGGAGAGATTCATGGGCGATTTGACCGCAATCTTCCTCGAGACGTGTAATATCCGCGAAACTTTTTTCATTTTGCCTCCGGCGAGTTGTCGAAGACAAATGTGACTGCCGATCCGACTCGAGCGCGCGTTAATGAATCGACTCGCGGAAGATTGCCGCGATCGGACGTGAAACGTCGCAATGTCTAATGTGAGACGGCTGCGAAGTGACGAAAAGTTCGAGAGGAAAGCAGCTTCTTGTGCAGATACATATACTATCCAACTCTGGGAGGAGCGTAAAGGATACACCGTGCAGAGGCATATACATCGACGTGGCAATGTATTCTTATTTTCCTTCTTCATACCGAGACAGATTCGAAAGACGCGTCGAAAGCTAACAATGCGATGTCGATGTCGATGTCTCTTGTCTCTCGCAGAGACACCGGCTATGCATCGATTGCTGGGCCATAGTTGTCGAGAATTTATCGCGAGTTTGGAGAGACGCGCCAGGAGAGATTCATACCCGTACGATGGGACAACGGCTTATCCTTGGTTGCGGGACAGACAACATTCCAGGATATTCGGTGGCGCGGTGCGGTTAGGACCGCGCGCGACGGTATTTCATGCAGAAGCCACCAACACACACAAAGCGAAAGACAGAAAAAAAGAGTGAGAAGTCATGCGAGCCCCGAGCGGAGCCGTCTAACGCACGCTCGCCGCGTAAAAATCTAGAGAAAGAGGGAGAGAGGGAGAGAGGGGGAGAGAGAGAGAGAGAGAGAGAGAGAGAGAGAGAGAGAGAGAGAGAGAGAGAGAGAGAGAGAGACGTCGAGAGCTGCAACTGTCGCTCGCGAACGCGAACGTTAGACGAGGCCGGGGAATGAGACACGGGGAGGAAAGCGGGAGAAACGAGTATCGCAAAGAGAGAGAGAGAGAGAGAGAGAGAGAGAGAGAGAGAGAGAGAGAGAGAGAGAGTGGGATTAAAATTAAGGGCGAGAGTACTCACATATGGTCCCGGGAAAGGCGCATGCATCCTCCGTCTAACTCTGCAGTCCGTACCACTAGAGACAAAAACCCAAAGTAGAACGAAAGGCGCGAACGAGCAAATCCGCACGTCGCCGCCCCCGCACGCGTGTCCCCCTCCCCCCCTCCGCCCCGTTGAGTAAAAAAAGAGAGACGAGAGAAACAGAAGAGAGCGCAACACATCCAGCCAGCCGCACATCGCACGCACGTACGCATACATATGTATAGGTATAATATACATATATGGATATATATGTATGTCAAATATCGATCGGTCTTAGTCCTCTTGGTCGATCGGTCTCTTGGAGACTCGGGCTGAAACTCTGGGACGTTAAACGTGGCCGGGTCGAAGTCCGGCGCAACTAACGAGAGTGTGTCAAACGTTTACGCTTGCTAACTGCATGCCAAGCCGTACTCTATATCGTTCATCTATATATATGTATGGATAATGTATAGGTCTCATGTATATATGCGTATGTATAATGTACGATGCTCTTGTTGCGAATGTATGTTTTATGATACATCGATACCTTTGGCTCGAGACCGAAGTAAGTAATTGCGCGACCGGAGAACGCGCCGCCGATGTTTCGCGCGCCGCGCCGCGCCGCGTCGCGTCAAATTAGCGCAGCGATTCGACAAGGGCAGAGATCGATTAATGGGCAATTAATTAATTAATTGATATGCAATTTAACGGATGGCAGCCTGCGCACGTTATCGCGCTAATTAACATAATTAATCGACAACGGTGTATGCACTAGTCGGCGGAGGCCTGTATGTGCTACGCGCGCAGGCCGTCCGCCGCTCGAACCACCGCGAATTTTATTACCCCTCGCCCCCGTATAGATATTGGCAGTAAACGTGGATACAGTCTGCGCACTTCATTTCGCCCGTGCCGGGCGATTTGACGAGCGCAGATATATATTGTTGCGCGGATAAACTGTGAGACGTTTGAGCGGTAGGAAGGCAATTGAATCGACGTCGCGCTTTGCATCTAATTATACACATGTTTCTGCCTTTTCTTCTTTTCCGTTAAGTTTCTTTCTTTTTTTCTTTTTCTTTGGATCGGCGGAACGTTCGGTCGGAGCATCTCTTGCCAAACAATCTCTACTGATACCGTATGCGAGTATGCGTATATGCGAACATAAGGGTAAAGAATTTCTTCGTTGCCATCACTTACCCGTCCATTGTCGAAATCGCGACCAGCACCGATGGTGAGTCGCGCTTTCGCCTTCATGGCGTCCGACAAAGGTATCTAAAGAAGATACGAATAGTATTTCATGAGTGTCCTCTGCATAAGCTTTTCTCCTTCATAATCATAAAGACGTCCGAAAAATTCCAAGTACTCGAAAAATGCGAGTATTAAATTCAACGGAATATTAGATTTTACGAATAATACGGTTAGAGAATTTTACATTCTTACATTTTACATTCAAGCTGTGATCACATTATTATTGAACGCTCCTTCATTAAGAGTGTTGAGAAATTTTAGGAGAAACCTCTTTTTTTACGCCGAAATCAGCCGATTGATTTATTTGAGAAAAGTAAGCGGTATCGCACGAGCACATCGGACGTATAATTCACGATGAAACAAATTAACATTCAAAATTTGCCAGCAGATAAATTCTCAAATGTATCGGAAGCTCCTTCCCGTTATTGTTACTTTCCTTTTCCTTCAAATCGCACTTTACATCCATCGATGACGCAAGACTGACGTTTCGTATTAAAAATCTGAGCCATGCTTTTTCATCGGTCTTTAACGTAGATTAACGTGTGCACTTTAACGCAAGCACGAAGATCGATGTCTCTCGCGTTTACGCGACTGCGTTAATCGATCTTCTTCCATGGAGGAACGATTACACGTTCACCAGCAGCGCGATAATTTTCCCTTTCCAACGATCTTCGTCCCAAGTCGCTACGACGTCTAGAAGTGAAGTTAGAGATTTTTGTAGTATCGATCCGCGCTCTCGATCGGACAGCGCTGCGCGCTGCCGTGGGCGTGGGGTAGGTCGCGTGACGCGTGATCGAAAAACAATAGCCGGATTCCGCAACGTTGTTCTCTCGTAACACTGTATCGCCGCGTCGTACGTGACGGCACGCGGCCTTCCCCCATTCACGCGACCTTCCAGCATGGCCGCTTCGCCGTTGCTATGACTACGCGCTGCACCATGCGGTCCCCCCACCACGCCGGTCATTCGCCTCAGTCACAGAGACAAGTGCAGCACGTGACAGACGTAGCGCGGCGAGGCCGAAGCCGAGGCGCCTCGCCGAAAACTGCTCTCGTCGACGCCGCGCGACTCTAAACGACTGAAACTCGCTAACGAGTCGACGTAGCGACGTGAAACAAAATTTATCGACTTCGCTAAAAGTTCTCGCACGTGTTCACGCCGCTCTTTTATCGCCGCCATGAAGGAGTCGAGCGCCGTGATCGGCTAAAAGGGCGAGAAACGAGCGACTTAATCGCGACAGATCCTTCGCGAACTCCTCTCCTCGTCCCGCAGATTATTATAACGAGATTATACGCGCACGTGCAGCCCGTAAAAAAAAGAAGATTGTAAACTCTTTAGACGCTCTCGTATCTCGCCGGAGAATCGACGTGATTGAACGTATCGTTACGTGATACAAAAATATCGGAACTATCTACTAATATCTAAACGCGGGCATATAAATCATCCGAATTTTTTGTCATTATAAGACACGAAGTTTCGCTTCGTATTTTGTTCGCGCAAAGATCCTTGGGTAATCCGTCACGTTTTTGAAATGATGCGCCGCGTGTAATTTGGAGATCCGATGTTCGGCGAAAAATTGATCGCCCGCATCAGGCCCGGGTTATCGTTTAATCGTAATCTATGCTGGGTCAGTAGCGGCTGGCAGTATCGGGCCGATATGAAAAATCGGGCACGTAGTAATGGCCGCGAGATACCCTATATGAATTATTACCTTCGCTCTGGTCGCTTCTGTATGCGACTTGTAGCAGAATTCCAAAAGAGCCACGGCGAGTGCCAAGAGAAGGCCACCGATGAGGATATAAAATAGTCCCGCCACGTTGCTCAGCGATAACTCGTTTCGGGTGGCGTCCTGCTTGTCGCCGTGCCGACATTCCGTTCTCTCGTACCACCATCGTTCCACCAACTTTGCCAATTCTCCGTTTTCCTTCAGTGACAGCACCGCCAGGTTTATGGGATCCCTGTTTCGCGAAAATATTGTTGAAAATAAATGCCGTACATACAATACAATGCGAGCGTACACGCGACAGCGTATATGCACGGCACGGAGAAAGAGAGAGAGAGAGAGAGAGAGAGAGAGAGAGAGCGGGGGAGAAGAGAGAACAATGCAATCGCCGAGATCGCGCAATTATATTATGTCTCGCGATAATTTCACGTCAAGCGACTCCTCTCCTCATATTTCGCCACGTATTTCAATCACCGAGCACGAGGCATGTTCGAGATCTTCCATCTAATTAGGCGCGAATAGGTAATCGGGGGGGGCATCTCTCTCGAGGCACAATAACGGCAATGCGCCTAATAAGGTGTGTTTGAAAAAGTCGAGGGAACTTTCTTTAATTAAGCTTCAAGGAATATCCCGAGTGAAGTTTCCCCTCCAATCTGCCGGTAAAGGCTGCGATGAGGAGAGAGGGAGCGCGGCAAGCGGTCGGCTGGGGAACGTCGGTAAAAAAAGATGGAGACGAAGCCACGCGCGGTGTGGTGGGCGCTGTTGTTCGTCGGTGTGCGTGCGTGCGCGCGCGCGCGCGCGTGTGTGGGTAGATATAATAAAGCTGCTGTTTGCATAGCACCGCCAATTATCCGTCGGTCCGCGCCGCGCGCGCGGTATTGCTTGAACGATCCGAAGACAGCGTGTGAGTCGCGAGGGATGAGATCGCGCGAGCATGTTGCACGAAACGTCAAGGGTCGCGCGGTTAAAAAAATCAATAACATGCAAATTTGCGCGTATTTACCGGCGCCCGCGTCCGCGGTAAGCCTGCTCGTCACATTATGGAAATTAACGTGGCGACAAATGCTTATATTCATACATTTTTTCCAGCCCGCTCTATTGTGTGCGCGACGCTCCGAGATTATCATACGATGCCTTAATAGCGCGCTTTAGAGCTTAATTAGAACCCGTAAATCCCAAGATGAAAATGTCGGGGCCGCGGTGGCTTTCGAGTCGGAAACCACGATTCCAAAGTCGCACGCGCATCATTACGTTTTCAATTTTAATACATTAATTTTATCTTGCTACATATTACAGCGGCGTGTTCGAAAATTTAATCAAAGTCAAACATTTCCGCACGGAGAAAACGCCGGGGAGTCATTACGATTGAATTTCGCGCGGATTTCTGTGGGAAATAGAAAAGGCCGTCGGTCTATAGAATGTGATGTATTACCAAAAGATACGTCGTAACGAAAGTTGAGGTTCATTAATCAATATCAGTTCATATAGTTGAGTTTATAAAGTCCCGCGACTTTGGGATTCAAAATAAATTATGCGATCAGCAATCGCGCCAAATTGTCGAAATAAACTTCACATATCTCGGCGTAGGAACAACGGTGTATTTTTAACACGGCTGGAACAAATTGACATGTAGTTAATCACTCGAAAAGGGTGCGGAATTAGTGAGCGTAAAATGAAAGGGCGAGCAGATAGATCCGGCTTGTACGGGCCAAAGAGTCGGGGATGTTAACGCCATGTCGAAACGCGATACGCGAAATAGCGTTGGTCGATGGTAAACGTATTCTGTAAAGGGTAATGACACGGAAAAGGGGGCGCGAGAGTTTTTCCATGCTAATTGCGCGTAATGATGTGCGACAACACTCCGCAACGCGCAACGGGACGAGAAGCGGAAGCCACAAAAAGGCTCGAAAGAGACAAAGACGAAGTGATTGCGCGAAAGAGTAGAGAGAGAGAAAGAGGAGCGGGGAGGGGGGGGGCCGCGCCGGGAGATCTCGGTGTTTTACCTTGATGACTACAAAACCTCGTTAATTACCTGCTCTTCTGTTCAACGAAAATATATCAAGTGTCCCTTCCGTCGCGGCGCGCTGCCGTTTCGCGAGGTGTGGAGATCGATTCTCCACAAGGGTGTAAAATCACTCGCAGTCCAGCTGTGATCGGACTGAATCGAGTCGCGACAGAGACGAGCGTGACTCGTCGATCTCACGACCGCGATCGCAACAATCATCGGAAGCGGAAGACGGACATTACGTCCGGCTGTAATATCTTTTTATCCCTCTCGCTTTATTGCCCGTTAAAAACAGCGGCCGGAAGGAATGAGGCGCGCAGATCTCGTCGATACGGTATCATCAGTCGTGGTAGCTCAATTACGACACATCGTCAACGGGAACTCACTTGAGCGGTGATCCGAGCGGCGTCGCGATGCCAAATCCCTTGGCGTCGAGATTCCTGCCGACCTTCATCGTGTCGCAGGGCTCTCTCTCGTTGATGTACTCGTTCGTCGGGCTCTCTATCAGAAGCGCGTACTTGCCCTTACTCGTTCGCACTCTTCGTATTCCCTCCTCGTACGACTTGACGAACACGTGCTTCCGCGAGTTCATGAACTCCCACATCTTGCTGTAGAGACTGATCTGAGATTTCTGCGAACAGGCGAGAGTGAGAGAGAGAGAGAGAGAGAGAGAGAGAGAGAGAGAGAGAGAGAGAGAGAGAGAGAGAGAGAGAGAGAAAGAGAGCGGCGCGAGGTAAAAGCGGTCCTACATCGTCGAATGCGTTGAGATTCAACGACGCTCGTAACTCGGGATCGCGCGAGAGAATGAGGCCGAGGGTGGGAGGGGGGCAACATCGTTGGCGAGTACTCACTCGAAAAAAATCCCAGGTGGAGCCGTGGGCGAGGGTGCCGTATTGTACCTCCGTCTGCGACGCCAAATCCTCGGGCGAGTTGATCGGCGTGACCATCCTCTCGATAGTCAGAAACGCGGCGAGATTGGCGGTGTAGGAGGATATCAAAATCAGAGTGAAGAACCACCAGACGCTGCCGGCGATGCGGCCGGATATGGACCTGTCGATGATTCGGCAGACATCATCTCGGAACAACGATTCTTACACACGGTGTGCAAACGGCATCGCGGATATCCTTTGAGTGATTATGGCCGTTGCGGGATCAAAGTCGTAACACATTCGCGAAAATTCGATCAATCTGCCGGCTTAATTATGTGCGTTCACGTCGTGGCCGGTCGGCTTTGCGAAAGATGAGCGTCGAGAGGGCGACGGAAAGGGCGGGATGAAGGGAAGGAAAGAGAGAGAGAGAGAGAGAGAGAGAGAGAGAAAGAGAGAGAGAGAGAGAGAGAAGATGGGGGCAAAGGAGGGTGAACGAAAGAGAAGAGGAGGAAAAGCACAGAGAGAGAGAGGGAGGGAGAGGGAGAGAGAAGGAGGACAGAGATGGTGGGCCGCCTGGGTTCCACGAAATTTACAATTCATATCGCCACCGGGCGAATATTTAAACCATTAATCAAGGGGGCTACTAGGATGGGGTGGCGCACACTGGATACAGCCAAATGTAAATTAATTGAGACCCAGTTTCGGAGTGAGCACGCGGTCTGCTCCGCGTAAACGACAAAACGCGCGCGTACTCGTAACGATCACTTTTGTTGCGACTCCGCAGGAATGCATGCGGCTCCGCGGGACAGTGTCTCCCAACCCGTTGTGTTAGCGTTGCGTTAGCGTGTCGCGGCGCGTGCTTCGGGCGTGACGCGAGGCGGGGTTTCAGCGAATAATAGAAGGTCGGAAATTAAAATGTAGCCAATCGCTGTGTCTTTTCTATCTTTATATAAATAAATCGAGCGAGACTAACAACTGGCGATAAAAAGCGAGTCGCTTTTTTCGCCGCGCGCGTATCGTGAGGATTATTTTCAAAATTCAGCACGAAGGACAGACATGCACGATGAAATGCGACACGAGGATTCTCGAGCAGATACGAGCGCGCGCGGTTTGCCTTCGCGTACAGCTTTGCTCTGGAAAACTACCCTGTCTCGATTTAATGATAAATCCTCCGACATGCGTGGAAGAGATTGACTTGTTTACACGCGTCGCTCGTAACGCGGAGATTTGTGCTAATTGATCCGTGAATCACAGCCGAGAGAGAGAGAGAGAGAGAGAGAGAGAGAGAGAGATGATTGATTAAATCATTGGAATTTCCACACGGTCTTGTGCGATCTGGCGATCGCGATAAACATCGAATGCTATAATCTAGAATCCAACGGGTGTGTGTGTGTGTGCGCGCGCATTGAAGAAACGCGAGATGTCATCTGAATTCTATCGCATTACTGCGCGGTGTGCTTTGAAGCACAATGTAGCGCTATCGCGCGGAATATTCTATTCATGCTGGGCGCTCCCACCCAGTGCAACAATGTTTTGAATATGCGAGCAAATTGTGCTTTGTTTATAGATGCGCCACTTGTCTGCAGCCTGAAATGTTTGCTCGAAAATCGTTATCCAAGCCGCGGCATTATATTCTAAGATCATACACTGCGTGACGGGACATTTCGAAGCGCGGCGCCGCGCTATACATCTTCGCGACAATGGCGACTTGCTTACACAGAAAATTATTATAACGGTTTCGCGGTTCTCAGGGAATGACGCGCGAATCGCGCAGAGCGTTCGACTCCCCGCGAACTGAATAAAAATCATCAATAATCAAGTCAAGGGGGAGGAGGAGGTGAAGTCGAGAATAAAAACGAATTAAAGTCAGGGAGGATTGCAGAGTCGTTGAATCGGCACTCGCCGGTGTCATCGCGCGATTCGACGCTGCTCGAAGAAGGAGAAGAAGAAGAAGAAGAAGAAGAAGAAGAAGAAGAAGAAGAAGAAGAAGAAGAAGACGGAGTACGGAATGATGGCTCGCGAAACGTTGAAAGATGTGCAAACAAATGCTACACGTGTCGCGCTCGGCATTTTTGCACGTGCGGCACACTTTGTGCAAATGAGTCGACCTCGCACGGCGACCGCCATAATTGTCCGGCGATTATGAAGCCGATCTAAATTACACGTCGCACGTGATAGCGCCGTGAATTTTTATCGCCCCGCCGCCCGGCGCGGCCGGCGGCGGCGCGATCTCTCTCCGCGAGTCGCGCGAGCGCGCGCTCGAGTTCGATTTAATTTAGGTTGTAATTATCGCGCGACACGAATCTAATGAATCCGCTCTTGCCCGAGTTACGGGGGCTAATATTTATGTCGTTAAGCGCGCTACATGGTCGATCTTGACGAATAGAGAGCGATCGCCGACCGCACGTGCGAAGGAGAGTACCGCGAGATAAGGGCGATTGAAATGTTTACTAACGAGAGTATAATGACGCTGCTGATGGCGATAACGCGCATTTATCGCGGGAATAATGTACGAGCGGGGCTGGCGCGGTCGCGAGCACACCCGGAGAGACTGAATATAACGCGCGTGATTTATGCCTTTCTAGCAATCGTTTTTCGTCTCGAAGCGAGGCGTAACGCGTGTATCACACTAGCGACTCGCGACTGCGACTGCGGCTGCGATTGCGATTGCGATTGCGATTCTTTCTCGACCAGTCAGAAAGTAGCGACTCGCGGCTGCGACTCACGACTGTCGTTTGGACGGCTGTCGATTTTTCGAGTCATGACTAATCACAGAACTCCATATAATCATCACGCGCTCGTCATAATCACATTTACTTAATACGTAGGCAGTCTGAAAAGTTCTCGACCTGACACGTAACATACATGGCATTAGAAACTGTCAAACTATAATCGTATTGGAAAGTGGCATCTCTGATATATAAAAACCCATGTAAGATTTTATTCGGTCTGTCAAATCACTCGAGTAGTAGCACCACAGTTGAAAAAGCTTTGTGCAAGATGGGTGCCGCATTTGCTTTGACCAAACAATTGACCAAAGACGCGAAATTCGAATGCGTATTTCTCAAGCGTGTTTGGATCGTTTTAAGCAAAATAAAATGGATTTCAAGCGTCGTTTCGTAACTGTTGATGAAACTTGGATCCACCACTGGCCACCAGAGCGAAAAGAACCTCCCGGAATCACACTTTAATGATGGTATTGAATTATTGGAAAAAACGTTGGAATAAATGTATTGAAGTTTCAGGAGATTATATTGAAAATTGAAACATAATTCACGGCAAAAAGAATTTTCTCTCGTTGGTAGGCCGAGAACTTTTCAGACTGCCCTCGTAGTATGTAGAAGTCGGTGATCATTAATCAAATAAGGTTATATCTAGTGTTGTTTTATGTGTTACATATTTCTTTTTAAATGTCAAAACAATTTAATACGGAGATAGACTGTTATTTGGTAGATCTCGTAGAATGTAAACCCCATCTCTCTGGGATTGTACGTGTGACAGTATGTTAACAGTATTTAGCCGCAGCCGCGATCGCTAGTGTGATACAATCTTAACGCGGCTCGCGGCCCGCGGGAGATTCCTCACTCGTGATACACGCGCCGTCCCGCGCACGCACGGGCTGTTCCGTAGAAACCTAATCTCAATTTAACGATACATCCTCCGTGGCGACCGTGAGAAATCGGCTTCTTTAGATGCGCCGCTCGTAATGCGCGGTACGGGGTAATCGATCTGCGAATCACGGGCGAGAGGGGCAGAGGGAGAGAAAAAGGGAGGTCGTTCTTCAAGATCGAGCTCTCTGTCGGCCTGACGCGGTCGGACGTGCCCGCCGAAAAGCGCAGAGGGAGCTTTTCGAGTGACACGCACGAGCGCGCCAAGGGCGACCGACGCCCCGACAATTTACGCGAGGGATTTGAAACGTCGACGGAGGGGAGGGGGAGGAGGGACTCTTAGAATCTTAGCCGATTCATCCTATTACCGGGCTGCACGCTCGACCTGTCCCCCGTAAAGCGAGCTATTCTCCTTGTGCCTTTATGTACTTACCTGCGCTTATACCGCGGAAACGGAAATGGAGGGGGACTGGAGTGGGCGACTATAATTAGCCCCGAGAAGAACGCGGCACTGCCTGCCACTTGCTGCGCGCGTCGATCTGCCTCTCTCCTCTCTCTCTCTCGCTCTCGCTCTCGCTCTCCTCTCTCGCAAAGTCGCATCGGTGTGAGCTACCCTCCGAGATAAATATCTGAGCCCGGCCGAACGCCGGTTAATCGCGAAACTGCGCGACACACATGGCGCGACGTCCGCTTACACCCCCGGCCACCCCCGCCTCGCTGGTGGCGGTGAGACGATTTATAAGCGTCGAGGTCCTTCATAATTGCGCGGAATTTTCCTCAACGACACGGTCAACGAAGCGGTCATTCTCGTCTGAGTCGCGTTTGAATGTTTCCGGTAATGTTGGATTTTTGCGTGAAATTCCCGCCGGAGTGGGCGAGATTAATTGAAGGAGGGGAGTTTTGTCTCGAAATAAACCTGGAATAGGGGAGGAGCTGCGAGAAGGAACGTTGGCGAGGAACACCGGTGTTTGAACGCGATATCGCGCTGCCGCACACGCGAGCCGCGCGAGATTGCGTCCGCTCGTTTATTGCGCGAATTTCAGAAGCGCGGAGCAACCGTCGCGTCAGTTTGCCGCAATCCGCGACCGGTGATGATGAAGGGGAAGAGAAAGACAGGGGGGATGAGCACTCGAGACTCGCGGCGTGAATGAGAGGCGACGTTGGATCCGGCGATTAGAAGAAATTAAACGTCGAGTGGACGCGCGCGCGCGCGCGCGCGTCTTCCCGCTCCGGCACGGTAATTGCCAGCGGAAATTAATAACGCGCACGCCTGTGTTTACCTGGGCGAGATATCGCAGCCCTGTTGCATAAACGCCGCCAGGGCGAACCAGAGGCTGTTTACGATGCTGAAATCGTTGGCCATGCTGGAAGTTGGCACGTGGGGCGAACCTTGCGGTGTGTGAGGATGCTGCAAACTGGGCTCGTTGCGTCCGCTAATGGCCGAATCTGTGCTACCGCTGATGGTCAAGACCCTCCACTCGTACGGCGAGAATCTATATTATCAGTCAGAGCGATCGGTCGACCGTTAACGACGATATTGCTTGTCGAGGGACGTGGAAGGACGCGAGACACACTTCGACGAGGCTCTCAACGAGATGTTTGACGCGGTTTGTCGTGTCCACACCGCACGGTCATCGAAAAACAGTCGCCGACATTACTTGAAGAATAATGTCGCTGCCTTCCTGTGAATGCGGCGAGATTGCATGTTCGCGTGAGAGTAAATACATTGTTTGACGCAGCGGCAGCACGCGACGGACTGCCTTGCCGATGCCGGTAAGTGGCGAGAACTGCCTCCAAGCCGCGCGATGGCGACGTCAAACGCCGCGTATATTTCGGGGCTGAGACTCGGCGTTTCTCGCGAAAGCGGCGCGACACCTTGGTGTATGGTTGGCGGTGATATTTATTAGTTGTGCAAAGAAAGTCGAGCCCGTGTGTGCTTTCCGCTTCGTGCGCCCTTGGCTTAATCGCACCGAGCAGAAAATCTCGAGTCACCGCGCGCGCGGTGTCGAAAGAGTCTCGCGTTGATTAAAGGAGCACTCGAAGAGTTTTCGTGCCTTCGCAACGTTCATTACGTTCTCGTTAGAGCGCGTGGAGAATCCGCGGCCGAACGCCGAAGGCGAACGCGCTCGCCTCTCTCGGGATAACTCGAACGGTGTACACGTCAATTACTCTCGGCTTGCTTGCTCGTCGGAGCGGCGTTAATTGACAAGGTGGAACCGCGGCCGTTTATCTTCGTGACGTGGTGCTTTAATATCGCCGCAGCGATCGTGGTTTATCGACGAAACGCTGCGTTTGATCGCGCTAGCGCGTGATAAGAAACGCGTATATGCGCGGGCGCTCGCTCGCGCAGGACGGGACGGAGAAAATGGAGAAAAAGCGCGGCGTGCCGGCGGTATAATTTGCTGCCCGTATCGCGATAAACGCGTCTGTAATCGTCGCGCCTTGACACACTATTGCGACGCAAGGTGGGCGCAAGGCCTGCGGAGAGACGGAGTAAAAGCGCCGCGCGAGCAAGGCCAATTCCTCGAGTCTCGCGTTGTGAACGAAGCCAGCGGTTTATCGTTTCGTTGCGGAAACCTAACCGAGACGCGTCGGGGCTGATCTTGTTCGTCCGTAATGAACGTCTGGTGCGGCCGTAATCGTCGACTTGTGTCTTTTTTTCTTTTATTTTTTTTTTTTTTTTTTTTTTCTTTTTTGCCACGGCGGGAATGAGCGATGACGGTCTCGCCGTTTGGCGATTGGCTTGCGTTATTGCAACGAGGCATTCTGCGCTTTCTCGCGTGTTCTTCGTAAAAGCACATCGCGTAGATCCCGCGAGAAGAAAAAAAGAAAAGTTCCTTACCTCGAGACAATAAACAGGACGATGGAAACTGCGATGTAGGCGAAAATAACGCACACCCAGATCTCCTTGCTCAGCGGATTCAGGAAGCTGAAGACCCCGGGCTTTTGTTTGATGGGCTTTTTTATCATGATGCTGATGCCGAGAGACATGAACGGCTTGCTAAAGTCGATCACGCGCTCTCGCTCGGAGGTGATGGTGATGGGAGCGATCGCAATGTCGGCCTCCTGCGAAGAAGTAACGGTCAGCGTGAATCGTCGGGTCGCGTGAAAAAATGTAACCGCGGGCGTAACGCTTACCGCTTAGATTGGATAATTTCCAAAATTGACGTTGAGTTAAAAACATGTTACGCCCGGCGATAAAACGAAATGCGTGGGGGGGGGGGGGTTGAATCGTTGAAGTATCGAGAAGGTAAAAGCGCACAGTTGATCGCAGCTACCCAAATCTACTACATAAAATAGTGGCTTCAAGTTCACCACGCAGATGCAGTTGTACCTCTCGATTGTTGCACGAGAATCGTGCTTTTTGTCGCGTAATCCAGACTCTAGCGAGCGAGCGAGCGAGCGAGCGAACTCGAAACGAAAGACGACATGACATCGGCATAATCTGAAGCGTTTACGGTGGACTCATCGACTTCGTCACCCGCTCGATTTTTATCCCCGACGTCTCGGAGACGACGTGAACGGATGTACCTACATCGGATGTTACGGAAAGCTCGGTTGTGCCTTCGGCTTATCCTAAGCTCCCTCCAGATGGAGCTTAAAATCGGCTGGCAATTGACGGCGGAGCTTGCAAGCTCCGGGCATCTAGTGGGGCGCATTCGAACCTGCTGCCGGAAGATAAAACAGCTCCTTCGTAGCCCGTTTCGAGTACGGCCCGTCGCGCCGGCGATCAATAGTTAGTCCCCTCTTGCGCGAAACTGAGTCCAATTACTCGCGGCGTCTTTTTCGCGCAAACTTCCGGGACCGGCCTCGAGATGGGGAAAAAAAGCGCGCCCTCCGCCGCGCACCCCCGCGGATGTAGCGTATACAACGAAATTACCGGAACTTACCTTTCTGATAAGCTCCCCGACCATGCCGTCCCAACCGCCCGGCACATCCGGGTTCTCTGTGCCGTATTTTCCGTCCTTCACGATCCGCAGCTCGTCTGAAAATTCGTAAGAAAGTACTTTACGGGGCGCACGAAACAGCATTTCTTCCGCGGAACTTTTTCCATTATCGATCCCGCGCGCGCGCGCACGAAAGAGGCTTCGTTAGGTCTTTTAAGTTGTCAAGGGTGGGGCTGACTTCGGCAAATTTCGCCTCGCGATAAAAGTGATTCTTGCTTGTACAATTGCTGCCGCGCGAGTCAGCCGGCGGCAGTTTGCATTGATAATCAGAGATTGTGCGCGCGCGGGAGCGCGTACGCGCGAGCGGCGCAGGAGAAGTCGCGAGACAAAGTCTCTTTCTTCTTATCGTTCATTTCAGAACCGCGGGGAATCCAACGCGATCGCGCGGCCCCAGCGGAGATAATCCACGTCCGGCGTGAATTGAATTGTTTAACATTTCGTGCGACGGCGATTGAAATTGCTCGCGCCGGATAACGGGATAATGCGAGACAATTTGTTTACTTATTCAAGTGATATAATTCAATGACCAAAT
Organism: Harpegnathos saltator; assembly: GCF_003227715.2. Classification (NCBI taxonomy): domain Eukaryota; kingdom Metazoa; phylum Arthropoda; class Insecta; order Hymenoptera; family Formicidae; genus Harpegnathos; species Harpegnathos saltator. The sequence goes on along the minus strand of NW_020230315.1, from coordinate 31,161 downwards.
GATGTAATGCAACATGAATATATTTTAATCGCCGTCGTCAAATATTGAGCGAACGCAATTACGATCGTTTTTCAAAGAGGGGTTAGGTAGTGCGCGTATATTTGCGCGCATATATTTCCTATGGATTTGTTAAGAATTCACCGTGATGCTAAAACTCCAATTCAGGATGGGTGACAATATTTTGTTCGAGCTTTAGCAACTTGCAACTTTCACGATCGCAGATGTAATTTGCGCAAAAGAAACAGCTTTCGTTCATCTTTCCTCTCTCTCTCTCTCTCTCTCTTTCTTTCGGTTTCTCTTTCGTCGCAGACTTACACGATATGCCCAACTTTTTGGCGATGAGCTCAGCCAGGTCCTTGCAGTAGCCTTCGTAACTATCGTTCCCGACTAATATTTCACCCGTGTCCGACATTTTCCTCATGATGTATGGGTCCTCCTGTGCGAGGAAAAAGTCACAAAGTCAATGCTGCTGCACGGAGAGACGCGCGGCTCGGTCGAAAACATTCAGCTCGCTCGATCGCTCGCTCACCAATATCGTAGTGACGATGTACGTTTTATTCTTCTCGATCTCTGTGTGCGGACGAAGTCGCACGTATTTTGCGGCGATCGCTTGAAAGCCACCCTCGTCGGTCCATTCGGCAACCTGCAATGACCGATCACGATGCAACCTGCTCGACGTAAATTTCGGAGAACGAAGATCGCGCGAATTTTCACGAACAACATACATACGTCACTCTCTCAGACACGAAAGGAAACAGCTTTCCTACGCATGTGTGCGCGTTTGTCCGCGAGTTTGTTACAAAGACTCACTTTTACCATGGCGCTGTTGACGGTCATCTCGACGACGTGAAGCGTGTAATTCTGTCGACGGCCGTCGTCGTTGAACCGTATCTCTCCCGTTAGCCCTTCGATCTCCACCTGCGACGAGGTAAATTTTAATTGCGTGCAGCTGCTGATCGCAGCTGCCTTGTTATCGCGTTATAACATCGAAATATTATGGAAATGTCAATTACGCGCAGCCTTCGGAATATCCCGACTAGAAATTTTGATCAGGTTCATTCAATCTAACATTGATAAGGACCTAATAGAGTGGATGAAAAGTAATCCTAAGTAAATCAGTCCTTATAATGTCCTAACGACAAATGAATAAGGAAGACCTTTATAGAATTATAATGTTTGGGTCCACATTAGGACCTTACTTAATGTACCAACCTAGTGTATGATATAATATCAGGTCCTTGTCGGGATCTTATTCATTGTACCTAATACGATTTGCATTATCAAGTCTTAACAAAAGAATTTTTGAGTGTCGTTTCCAAATATAAAGATGTTTGCATTTGAAGAAAACACTTCACATCACTTGAATATATTTGTAAAATGCTGTAGAAATTATCCTTTTTTTAGCAGTCAATAAATAGCTGTAAAATTAACGTGACATGCAACTTTTCTCCTTAACACTACTTTATGTCTTTTGTCACCTTGTGATACTTAATGATCTTATGATATTCACTTTATGTTTCTTTTTCCGAAACATTTTACAAGTATGCACACTCAAGCGATCTAAAATATTATTTCGTGCAAATATCTTTTTATTTGGAAATGACATGAAAGAATTCTCAGCGTGTCATTTCTTATTTCTAATGTCGTCATCCAATATAGCCGTGGCGAGTAATCGGGAGCCATAATTTGAAAAAAGAAACGTACGTAATAAAGATCCCATAAGGTAATTCAATAAGGACCAGACTATGAATCCTTACTAAGGTCCTGATATCCACGCTGCGTTACATGACTTACTAGGACTAGGATAATATTATCTTATTGGGACCTGGATGAGGTTAACCTGATCAGGACCATGGGATAAATTTCTAGTCGGGATGGGCACAAGTGCGCGTTTATGCGTTATCGCCAGTATCCAATAACATCGTGACCAATTGACGATAGCGAGATGTTGGAATCGCGAATCGCGAGATGTTGGGACGCGCGAAATTAAAGTCGGAGCGAGGAGAAGGCGATGCTGTGTGCTCGAGGCGAGTCGCGGTGTCGCCGTCCTCGCGGAATTCGTCGCGAAAATCGCGTTGATCTTGGGCTTTCTTCCGCCGAACTACTTTGTCGTCGCCGGCGCGGATTTAGCCGTGACATGACAAATTGCCGGGGTAAAATGCAAAAAGATCGGGCGATATATAAGACGGAAGAGTGTAACGGCAACGTATGCGTAAGGGACGGAACGGCGGAGGACTATTTGACGCGAACGCAGGAATGCCGCCAGAGTCGGAATAACCGCCAATTACTGTCAGGAGCAGAGATACGTCGAGAAGGGTCCGTGGCAATTTCGGTCGCGATGGTATTTCGCAACACATCGCGGGCACCCCGCCGTCCTTTGGATCGCGTCTCGAGAATTCGAAGATAAATCGAGCGCGCTCTCGCCCGAAAATAAGGTGGCCGCGCGCGGCATTATCGTTATCGCGCGCGCCGCGTATATCGGAATATCGAGATCCGCATGTGCGTAGCGCACGTGCGTGCGACATTGCGTTACGCAACAATACGCACAGGCGATTCGGAAGAATGCGAACCCCGCGCGCCGCTGTTGCCGTTGATTGTCGTATTTGTTTAATTTAATCACGCGCTCCGTAATGACTGAACGGCGCGGCGCGTATAGTAATTTATGCGTAGGATTACGCACGACGAGGCGGCGATTGATACCTATACAACCGAGCTTGATCCGCAATAATTATGGAATTATAATATGCGCGCTAGCCGCATTTAGCCGCGCTGATGAGATTCATTTACCTTTCTCAAGAGCCTCGAGATTTTGTCGCCGTACTCCCACGGAGTCACCCAGCCGCGGTTGTTGTTGCAGTCCAGAGATCTCGTCCCGTTTGTAGGCTGGCTGCTGCCGGGCGTCGCTATTCGCCTCGTGTTATTCTTATCGGTCCTTTTTCTCAGAAACTTGTTAAAGGCTTCGACGAGGACGAACACGGCGTCGTACATCAGAGCGGCTTGTGCCTAATTTCGACAGCGAGTTAGTTGGCGCACTCTCGATCTCGCGTAAGCGTCGATCTCGATAAACGAGACCGATCGGGAGGGAGGGAGGGAGAGAGGGAGGAAGGAAGGGCAAGAGCCGTAAGCTTCTTTCCACTCTCACTCTCCTGCCGATCCGTCGATTTACACGAGAAAAGAGAGTGAACATTTTCGATAGCGAGTTTTCTCTTCGGCGTTCGTTTCTCCTCTCTCGAAGATTTCCTCGTCTCGCGAGTGTTCTCCGAAGTGAGATCGAGCGGTTGGCAAGATCGAGAAAGGGGCTCGCCGTCACGTAGGGACATACGTAAATTCGCGAAGACAAGAGCGCCTCGGGCACTTCGCCAATGTTGGAAAACCGCGCTTGCTGCTCACTGAGTATAACGATCGGGCACGATAATCGTTGCATTAGATCGCATGCGGCCTGTTTCCGGGCTTTCAGATCCATAGATAGCATTCCGCCCAACCTTACCCCGTTAACGGTGTATCCATTTTGGGGATTATAGTTCGCCGTTGCTCGCTGTCGCACGGCGAAAATCACGCGAAACCGCCGAGTGTGTTTCTTAACTCTCCGTGGAAATCCGCGGTTGCGGATGAGCGTATAATACCGACGATTCCGTCCGTTCGTTTCGCACATGTTCCAATTTCGTGTTTCGACGAAACACGATAGGCGAACAAATAAATCCTCGCGGAAATTTCACGCGATAAACGTCGCGCTCCGTTACAAGCGCGACTCACCTTACCGCGACGACTGGAGGACTCGCGTCGCCACGTGAGATTCTTTCAGCCTCTTTCAATTAGCCCGGTTGATCCCCCCTCGCGCGACACGCGCGTCGATCCATCTCAACCGATGCCTAATTTGAGCGTCAATTTATCAGCGATCATCGGACGAAAAAGAGTCCGGCGAAACGACACGGTCGCGCCGCGCGTCGTTAAACGTCAGTTAGTTTTTGTCAAGTCCGCGCGCAAGAGGGAGAGAGAGCGCGAGAAGAAAATTGTTAACGCGCCGTCAGAGGGAAGACTCATTAAGAGGAACGTGAAACAGGTCCGCGCGCGGGCGCGCAGGCACGGTCGAACGAGCGGCGCTTTATAAACGCGCTGGAAAGTCCAAGTTTCTACATACGGGTGCAGTTTAACAAGTTTAGTCTCAAGCCACCGTGCACACACACACACAGAGAGAGAGAGAGAGAGAGAGAGAGAGAGAGAGAGAGAGAGAAAGAGTGCGAGCTGGAGAGAGCGGGCCGTGCGACTCGCGAACGGACCGACACCCGCGACGATCCTTGTTTGATTCTCGTTCCTCGCGCCAAACTTTCCTACCACCGTTGTCGTCGTCGTCGTCGTCGACGGCGGCGGCGGCGAATAGCAAGACAGGAGGACAACGGGGAAACCCGAGAAAGTATTCGGTCCATCGGGAAGGAATCGGTGCGCTCGACGGCTGCTCGGAGAGTCTCGCGCGCGCGGAGGGGTAGTTTTCTCCCTGAGCGCGACACCGTGCAAGTGGCGAGAGGCCATCGTCGCGCGCGCGAGAAAAAGATAGGAGAGGATGAAGTCTCGCTGCAGAGTGTCGCCGTAGTGACGAGAGAGACGACGTGTACGCGCATACGTACGTTTGCATGCATGCACGCGTGCGTATGCGTATGTATGCGCGTACATATATGTATATGTATGTATGTATGTATGTATGTATGTATGTATGTATGTATGTACGTACGGAAATGGATTCACGACCGGCGCCTTGAGACGTGGTGGGATCCAGGCGATGCCAGCCGGCCAGGAAATCCTTGACGTGAGGTCGAGTGGCGTCCACGATACGAAAGCCGGTGATGTTGATGGCGCCGTACTCGATCACCTCGCTCTCCCATCGGTCGTCCATTATCTGATTACAGCGAAACACACGCGGATTGAGACGCTCGCTAACGCGAGCGAGCGCGGCCGTTCTCTCTCTCTCTCTCTCTCTCTCTCCTCGGCACGCGCGACCGAGTTTTCTCGCTTTGAGAGAGTCATTTTCTACTTTCGGCTACTTCCGAAGACACGGGGCGAGTCTTAAATGCGAAGAGTCTACAGTTTCGTGAGAAGCTGTCGCGCGTTCTCTGTGTCGCTCGACGGAGAGCAAGAGGGAGAGAATGAGAGAGAGAGAGAGAGAGGGAGGGAGGGAGAGAGAGAGAGAGAGAGAGAGAGCGCTCCTTGATCTGCCGTCGCGTTTAAAGTCGACTCGAGGGCGCTCTCGGCCGACTCGAGAGTCGCCGTAATATTATTACGGGCGCGCGTTATTACCGCGCGCGCGTTTCCTTTGTACCCTTATGAAAAAGGGTAATAGGACTGACGGTCTCGATTTCAACTTGAGAACCCGCTCGTATTTGATTACTCGAGCTCGAATGCAGCGCGCGTTTCAGTTTTACGCCGATATCGCGTTGTTATCTGGCGTATTATGCGCGCCGGGATCTCGAAACCGGCGAAAAGCTCGCACCGTTGGTGTTAACGCGCGCGCCAGCCTCTTCCCTGCCGACTACACGAAGGCGGAGCGAGGGCGAGGGTGGGGGGGGGGAGGGGTGCATAAGGCTCGGGAGAGAAATTGATATGTCTTGGCGCGCGCAAGCTGCCGAGGAGGTTGTAAGCGAGTATTGCGCTCGTGAAAGCGATAAGTCCAATTAAAATCGCGATTACTTACTTTCGCGATCGTTAAACTAACGAGCGAAGTATGGAGAACAGGAGGGAGGTGGGGAGGGGGAGGGGGGGAGTACGCGTAGCCGCGGCGCGGAAAGTGCTGCGAGAGGAAAAGCTTCCGAAGACAGCCGAACAAGTGGCAACGATTTCCGCCCGAAATTGGACTAACGGTGTCCGATATCTGATTACGGCTGTTATTATTAGACCCTCGCAGCTATCCTGCCGCCGATCCTGCCCGTTACTTTGCTGCAACAACCAGCACCGCCACCACCGTCACGAGTGCGCGCGGCCGTCTATCATCATCCATCAACCGGCCAGAGATAATACACGACCGTCGTTAATGTTGTATGCGTGTTTAACTTCGTCGCGAACGAGTTCGGCGCGTTAGCAGTTTAATTTGTCGGCTCCCGGCATCGCCGCGTGCGGCGCCACGGCGACGTTGACTTTTGAACTTTTGCATTTGCGGCCAGGCAGTAGATAAAGTTTTGTAATATCCAACACCGCGGCCGCGGTGCTCGACAATTATTAACCCTTTAAAAAAAAACAGATCGAGCTTTAAAAAGAGGGAAGAGGGAAAGAGGAGGGGAAGATAGCGCTGAAGTAGCATAGTCGGTGGCTGAATGAGCCAGAGTATCAGCTCCAACGATCATCGGCAGAAATTGCAATGTAAAGCAGCGAGAGTCGCGGCGGTCGGGCGAGAGGTACAAACGCGCGAGAGCAACATTTTTAAGATCCGATGGGAGGCATGTTTATTTATCGAGCGACGGGACTGAAGCACCTTCAGAGAGCAAATGCTGTAAGACTTCGCGATCCGAGAGATATTTATCTTTTAATTACGTAATTAATTAGCGAGAGCTTAATTAGCAAACGTAGAAAATTTCCGAGTCCCGATTCCGTCCGATTTGCTCTGAAAGTACAACTTCTCTTCTGTTTTATCTGTCCGGCTTCCAGAGGCGCACGAGTTTAGAAGCACGAGCGAGTTTTGTGAGGATACGCGCGTCAATGGGGGAATCACGTGTCAAGAGAGAGGACGATTATCTCTGAAGGGGGAGGCTAGTTAGACATCGGCGATTGTCCTTCGAGTCGATGGACGCGGTCAGGACAGGGGAGGGGACGGGGGAGACACGAAGGGTGAGGCGAGTGGAACACGACGAGATGAGAATGGCGAGGAAAGCGGGGGAAATGTGCGAATCGACACGTCTACGCCTCGGCGCGCGGCGCGCGGTAAGCAACCGTTTCGAGAACGACGCGATAAATGACAATGGCGTGCCTCGTAGAGACGGAGGTAGATGTACATGCAGGTATGTACAAAACTATCTTCGCCGCTCGCTGCTCGGGGTGTAATGTCGCCTGCTCTCCTTGCGACTCCTTGGAAGCCGCCAAACACAAGCAAACCGTCCTCTAAATTCTAAAGTACCGCCGGAGACATCACCGGCGAGGATCTCGCCCCTCCTTGCCCCGTTCGTGGCCCCTGTTGAGCGTCTGTGTCAGCTCGAGCCGAGGTACTCGGTTGTTTCGAAAATTTCATCGCCATGCCGCAAATTAATCCGTCATCCCGCTAAAACGGCGAGTAAAGCGAGAAGCCGCGCGGTTGTTTTGCATGTCGAATCTTTACGGCTGAAGAGACTCCGCGCCGCTGGAGGTCATCGAGTTTCGATTAAAGCGTAGGAAATTGGATTTTTCGCGCGATGGTAGCTCGTTCCGCTTTACATCGACACGAAACTTTTGCTTTATAAACTGTCCGCTGTCCTTGTTGCATTTTTTCCTTTTTTCCTTTTGCAAGAATTCGCCGCCATCTTTGAATCGAAGACGATAATTTTAACGTTGCACGGTGCAACTATAATATTTCGTTTCGCGATTTGAAGCGAGCGGTGCGATTGAATCGCGGAAGTTTCACACGACTCGGCGAGAGTAATTAGCGTTGTAATGTTACGCGTGCTACGTGTTATACAGGGTGTCCCATTTTAAAGCACCCACTCAAGTATCTCAGAAACAATGCGTTAAATCGAAAAATGCTCAAGACAAAAGTTGTTTGGCTTGAAGGGAGACGTAAGACAGCGATGGCATTTTGATTATAGACGGCTCCACTTTCGAGATATTCACTGATCACCAATTTCCATTTCTTAAATGGAAATCCCAATTTTTTATTATATCACCTTTTTCTACCAATTAATTTTCTATCACTAATTAATTTGAACAACTTTTGTCTGAAAGAATTTTCTTATTTGCTTAATATATTTTGAGATATTTAAGGAAAACTTGGCAACTTCTCCAACATTTACGATATCTCACTAACTATTCGCCGAAAGAAAAAATAATAATATTAAACCTTTTTACTTTATTTACTATCAAGAATATAATTCTATAATAGTGCCCTAACTTTTGTTAACTTATCGACCTTTGGAAATTTCAAAATTATTAAATTAATAAAAGTTAGGGCACATTTATAGTAGTATATTCTTGATGGTAAATAAAGTAAAAATGTCCAATACTATTTTTTCTTTCGACGAATAGTTAGCGAGATATCGTAAGGTAAATGTTGGAAAAGTTACCAAGTTTTCCTTAAATATCTCAAAATATATTAAGCAAATAAAAAAATGTTTCAAACAAAAGTTGTTCAAATTAATTGATAGACAAAGATGATATAATAAAAAATTGGGATTTCCGTTTAAGAAAATTGATGATCAGTGAATATCTCGAAAGTGGAGCCATTTATAAACAAAATGCTATCGCTGTCTTACATCCCCCTTTGTCCTAAGCATTTTTCGATTTAACGCAGTGTTTCTGAGATATTTGAGTGGGTCCTTTAAAATGGGACACCCCGTACATCCTTACGCGAGACGTATCGAAGCGACGCTCGAAGAAGATACTCGGAGCGAACAGCCGCCGTCGGTTGGAAAAATTCGATTGCTGCGACTTGGAGAATTAACAACGTAGCGGGACAGAAGCGATATTTGACAATGAGCGATCGAGGAAATTAGCGAGGCGTGAAAACTACTCGGAGGAACTATGCGCGTCGATCCAATATGCATTTCTCCATCTGCCGCCGATCTGCGCGCGGCGGGAGGATGGTAGATAAGGATGAGAGAGTCGTTCGCGCTTCGCGGAAGGGAATAAATACGGAGAGGACGCGGGCGGGTCGGGAATGAAATTCCACTGTTTCATTGCACGATTTGCAGACAGACAGAGGCTGCCGCTTCGATTGACTTACTTACCAAGCCACTCAGCAGATAATGATACGTCCTCTTTCCCAGAGCCACGTCTCTCACGTGGCTCACGACGATATCCTTCGCCATGTCCGTGGGGCAGTCGAGCACGACGTATTTGTTGCTCCATCTGAAACAATCGGTCGACATTTTCGGCATCAGTCGCCAGCGCGTCGGCGATGTCATTGAAATTTTCCATTGGATGAGAGAGCGAGAGCGAGAGAGAGAGAGAGAGAGAGAGAGAGAGAGAGAGAGAGAGAGAGTGAGTGAGTGAGTGACATAAGTCCGGCTAGCGCACGACCGCGGCTAGCGCGCGGCTTTGTCGCGTTTGATCGATGCGCCGCGGAGTTTCCATGCTCATTTCGTTTGTAATAATTGGATATTGTATGGCAATTTGCAATAACGCTGTTGTTTTCGCTAACTACCAGCATCGGCATCATCGCAGCTACTACTATTACTCCTACCACCAGCAGCACCCTCGCTCGGCCAATTCAAACCGCCGCGATGGCGATTACTCGCTGTTGTTGATTACTTGCATCGCGCAAATGCGTAGTCGCCGGTGAATTGTAGCGTGAGCTCGCCAGTCGTATCGCGACCAACCTTATCCGTCACACGCCCGGCGCGCTGTATTCGCAGGGAAATAATAGTCGCGCCATATAGCGTCGTCCCGCGCGCGCGGAGCTACAAGATTGCTCCGTTACCGTTCTCTTCTTTTCTGATTGCACCGCAGGGAGACACACGGAGCAAACTCGGGAAGCGTCGCGTCGCGTGTAATCTAATCACGTGAATTTCTATATCGAGCGATACATATTTCTTTTTTTCTTCTTACTGCCACAATCCTTACGCGGGGCACATACGCGCGGAATAACATCCTCTCCGCGAGGCGGTTCGCCGCCGCCGGCGCGTTCGGTACGCTCTCGTATTTATGCGTCGGATACGCGTTGCTCGTAAATTCACGAAAATAATGACGGATTTTGTGAAGTTGCCCGATGAAACTTATTTTTCTCTCGTAATATCTACGAGCGAAGTGTGTGCTCTACTTGGCGCGCGTACTGCATATAACCGTAAAAGGAGAACGGGGCGAGGGGGGGGGCGGAGGAGAAGGAAGGAGGCAGAAAAAAGAAAACAGTATTCGTAGCTGGGAACGGCGGCAGGCGCGGCCGCGCAATATTCTTAGCGAAAGAGGCGCCGCACTTTTATGTGTGTTATATGTTTCGACGGAAAGACTCACCGGTTAAGTTCCTCCAGGCTGCGCAGAAAATCGATCGCCTCTGACATGTTCTGTATTCTCTTGACGGTTTCGACTTGAAAGGACTCGTTGCCTGGCTTCAGCCCCTGATAAATCTGCTGCAGCCTGAGCAGTCCTGAAAGCCACGGGCGTTTAATTAAATTATAGGAAACGCTTATACGCGCGCGCAATATGGCTTCGACACTGGCTCCGGTTGCCACTCGTCGATGTGTGTGCGTCTTCCGAAAATTACATACGCACGATTGCGCGTTACACAGACCATGTCGTAATTCATTGGCAGCCTCTGTTCAGTCTGCGGTTTCTCGCAGCTCTGTGAAATATCGCCTGTCTGTGCCTCTAAGTTATAGGGAGTGTCGTAGATTGTAGATTCGATTTGGATCGTCGCGTATTTTCGACGGCGGCGAAATTTAATTCGCGTCACGATGCAGCGTCACGCAATCGCGCGCTGTTATTATTATTTGCGCGCACACGCGCTCGTCATCGACATCGTCGTCGTCGTCGTCGTCGTCGACGTTATCGCGATGTCGGAATTCAAACGCGATTGTTCCTCTTTCTCTCTCTCTCTCTCTCTCTCTCTCTCTCTCTCTCTCTCTCTCTCTCTTTCTCACACTCTCGCTCTCGTAACTTCTTTTTTCGCTCCGTGCTCCACTCGAAATCGCATCAACGCGCTGTTTTATATTTCGATGCGATACACTGCGAAACTGTTAAGAAGTGGATCGCGATACTACCTCCCTCTTGGCCCGTAAGCGACAGTTTGCCTTCTGAGACGCTACTCTGAAGAAATTAGTGTTTAAGTGTACGCGATAGCTGTGCGCTCTCTCATTGCCTCTCACTTTCCGTTCTCTCGTGACGCGGAAATAATTCCGCGTTGCCTCCCAAGAAATGGATTGCATCGAGAATAAGAGGGAAAGAGAACAGGAACCTCTCGCGAAACATCGAGTGTATACGTGTATGCTTTCCGTGTAATATCACACGGAATATAAATTTCTCTCTCTCCCTCTCTCTCTCGCTCTCGCTCTATCGCATGGCTTGCTCGCGAAGCACGGTTGTGGATTTATAGATTCGCAGTCTACGGATCCAAATATTCATAAATCCACAAATACATAATTATACGCGCGCACGCGTAGCGTGTGTTTCTGGCAAATACACAGAGCCGCACGAATTATATGCGGCGTGTTATCGCGAGATACGATCAAATATCGGTAGACGCTCGCGCGGCCGCACATAAAATCGCGCGCACGCGCGCGCGACGTGAGGAACGAGTTACCGGCTGAACCGTTCAGCGGATAGGTCCTGATCGGACTGATCTCGTAAATTGACGAGGAATCCGCGCCGTGTGATTTGTTAAAAAAATAGAGCAGCGTCGTTTAGTCGCGCTCATCGCGCCGACGTCTTAACCGCGCGCCTTGCCGCGCGTTTCGGGGCTGTTCGCCCCGGCGCGTAACAACGCCCTCTCCGAGAGCTCGCCCCCGAACTCGTCTCGTTACTTTTACGATCGCGACCCAGCCGGCGTAAGTTACGGCGGCGTATTGCCCGACGTAGACGCGCGCGATGAATTATGGGCGTGAGAGAATTTTTGCCGGGGCGGCAGCGCGATGAAAACATCGGCCGGAAAAATATCGGCGGGAGAAAAAAGATTGGCGAACGACGAAACGCAGCCGCCGAAAGGAAGGGGGAGCCTCCTCGGGTGCCGGGGAAAGGGGAGAAATATGAGGGGGTGTGCGTTTCTTAAACATATCTTCCGGAGGGTAATATCTACTTCGCGGGGAAAAAGCGGTCGAGATGGCGAGCGAGAGTGACGGCGTGGCGGGAGGGGGGGGGGATAGGCGAGAAATACGTGTGCCTTTAGCGTTTCAGAGGAGTCGCAGTTAGCGCGCGTTCAATGTACAAACGATAAAGTCCGGTTCTCCAAAGTGCGCTGGACGATGTGAGTCGGGAAATCGCGCTTGAAATCGCGGAGACGTTTAATATCGGAGTAGCGTCGTACGTTACTCTGACGCGCGCGGACAATGGCGGGAAAGTTGCAGAGTCGCTTTTCTCCCACGACGGAACGCGTGTGTTTGGTCAAAATAATTGAAAACGCGCGCGCACGCGCGCGCGAGAGAGAGAGAGAGAGAGTGAGAGGGAGAGAAACGCGGCGCGGCGCGGCGGGGCGACTTGGACCAGCGAAATTCGCGCGACAACGAATCCTTGGAATTTTTTTTATTCGGTCGCGATAGTCATCTGCGGGTGTAACGGGGCGTATCCCGATATTTAAATGAGGGGACTCGCTGGCGCGTGCGAAAGAATCGTGATAGGCGGGAAAGCGCGCGGAGCAATAATGTAGGTTAATGGGACACCGGATGCAGGAAACACGGTACCAGAATACGCGAAATGTATCTGGCCCTATCGCTATATTTTTCCCGCCGTCAGGCATGAAAAAGATGACCAGGTTAACGAGCGCGAATCTGAAACTGCGCGCGTACATACACGTCCGCTCGAGCGTTGCGAGAGAGCTTGACATCCCGATGAGTGCTATTGGTTTCTCGCGAACGCCATTCTCACTTCGACTCCGATCCCTTTCACCGCATTTTTCTCTCTTCTCAACGATGACTCTGACACTCGCTCGCCGATGTCTGGTCTGTAAATCACTTTCTTCCCACCGACTACCTCATATTCGACTTGTCGCCGCTCGATAGGGAATTTTTAGAAAAGCACACTCCCCGAACCGCCGCACAGTGGGGCCAGATGACATTTTTTGGTTGGAAATTCTCTAGAGACCCGAATTTCCAGCCGATCATCGACACCAGTGGATGAGGTTGATTTTGAATAAATTCCAAAGAGATCCGTCTAGGCGAAATTTTGAAAAAATTATCGGATCAGGGCTCATGGGTTTAGGGTTTGTCTTAAAAGTTCATCGTTTAAAGTACAGTGTGTCTTGGGTTCGAGCCTAGATAGATACTAAATGCGAGTTGATGCATCCAAGAATATCCATATATACGGCTTCATGCGTTCACGAGCTAAAAAGTTCTCGGATTGATAGGATTGATTCCTAGGTTGATGGGCTTAAGACTCAAAATCCCTCGGTTTTGTGCTTAACGGGTTTATATTTGATGTTTTTGTATTTTGGGCATATGAGCTTTGGGTTAATGAGTTTCTGCTTCAAGATCGATACATCTCGAGGTGTCTGTTGATTAGTTTCATAGTTTCAATCCGCTGAATACGCTATATAGATAGAAATAAGTGTCGAATAATGAGTATTTCACAAGTTTCTCGCGCTTACCGATACTTTTTCCTTTTTCGGAGCTAGTAATTCGACAAAAAAATTTTTTTTAATTTTGGCAAGACAGGATCTCTTCGGAATTTATTCAGGATCAACCTCATCCATTGGTGTCGATGATCGGTTGGAAACTCAGGTCTCTAGAGAATTTTCAACCAAAGAATGTCATCCGGCCCCACTGTGCGCCGACCGGTGTTTTTCTTATCCATGAATTGAATCTCACACATTTGCGCGCGCGATTCCATCCTCGGGACGGATTTCCTCGGGTAATTTCGTCAAGCGACGTAACTCTTACTGCCGATCGCGTCGCCGCGACCTCTCTCATTTTCCGTCGGTTATTCCAGCGGACACGTGCTACGCGCTAAAATCGACCGCGTCGATCGTACTAATTAATTACGAGATTGCATTCCCCGTCGAATTTTCATACGTCGGCTCCTCCTTCGCATTTCCGCTACGCTGCGGCGAACTCTTGCGGCTCATCGAACATACGATTTATCCGCTCTGCACCGGAAACGCGCACATAAGCCACCTCGTTACGGTGCGGCACGTGTGTCGAGCGCCGTCGTGGTACAAGCGTGTACACGATCTCTTTAGTCGCTGCAGTGTCGAGTCCCGGCAAGTGGAGAACGCGCCGGTAATCGCGGGACCGGCTTTGAAGCGCCCGCGCGCTCGTTTGTAAAGCGTACGTGTGCACAATATCCATATCGTCGGGATCTACATGCGTGTGCAGAGTAAATAATAATTTTGAAACTTCAGAGAGGGAGAGAGAGAGAGAGAGAGAGAGAGAGAGAGAGAGAGAGAGAGAGAGAGAGAGAGAGAGAGAGAGAGAACTCGCGTGGCTCGCGAGTCGAGTGCTTTGATGTGTGTCGTTCCGTCAGCGCAACAACGATTGCAGCCGGCGCATCTATAATCACGCTCGCGCATCGTGCGCTGAGGATGTTTGCGTTGCATTAACCGACTCGCTCGCTTGACGTCGTAATCTCGAAAAAAAGAGGAAGACAGCAACGTCACTGAGCTGTCTGCGTTTGCATTGGATCGCGCGCTGTTTCGAGTCCGACTGTACAGGCGAATCGATACGACGTGGTGTATGTGTGTCTGCAGGAAATCGGAAATGCGCTTCTTCCTTCGAGTCGCCGATGAGACGCTCGGTTTTCGCGTTTCGCCTTCTTGCCGTGTGTCCTGATGAGGATAATGCGCCGTTTCCGAAAAGGTCGAAAGGAAGAGGAAAATACAGTCCCATTGTACACGGTAGACCTTGGTCGCTGCTGACACGGGTGACGTCAGCCCGCTCTGACAATCGGCGCGACCGCGGTCGCAGAGACGCATCTTTCTAATGACGCAATTGTCTGCGGCGACGATGATTTGTCGCGCGCGCGCGCGCGCGGAAAAAAGTGCTCCGACGTGTGTGACGAGACGAGATCGGTTTAGCCGTGCGAGACGCTTTGAGAATTCCCCGTGCAATAAGAATTCGTGCAAGCTCGTCGAAGCTCTCGCGGGTGCGCGCGAGCGCACCAAGCCGTGACAAGACACGCCCCCCCCCCCCCCCGTCCAATTGTTCGGCCGATGTGACATTCAATATGTCCCGAATCACGAAGCGACCTGCCGATCTCCGTGTCCCATTTCCAGCTACGGCACGACTAATTGTCGACGCGTCTCGCCGGCGTCGATCGGCAGGTGCGGAAAGCCCGGAAGGAGAGCGGCGCACCTCTCTCTCTCTCTCTCTCTCTCTCTCTCTCTCTGCGTGCCGGCGTCACTGCTATCGCAATATCTGCGAGCGAGAGCGAACAACCTCTCGCGCGCGCACGGCGCGAGATAGCCCGAGAATAAACGCCCGGGCCGAGCGCGAGCTGTGCGTTAATAATGCGCGTTTCCGACGCTGAAACTTACACCCTGGAATATATATTACGTCGAATCGCTCCAGGCGGCATTTTTGCGCCGGAAGCGCGCGGGGATCAATAATTCCGCGACATTTCGTCGGCCCGACATTTCCGAGCGCACCGAGAGAACGAGCGCTCTCTTCTCTCAACGCTGCTTTCGTCCCGCGGCGAGAGAGTCGGCGGGCGTACGTGTGTTTTCGTTTACGAGTCAACTCTGTCGCCTCGCGCGGAAAATTCACTGGTTTAATCGTGAGACGAGAGAACCGGCCGGGAAGCGATCGGCGGGCTAATTGCTGAAAGAAGGAAGACCGACCTGGAAGTGTGCCCGATCGTATTTTTGCAAAATGTGCCGCGCGCCTGGCCTCGTTGTAACTTAACGGTCTTCATTTGATTGTACCAGCCTGGCGTTTATCGTTGAGATGATGCGGAAAACGGTGCTCCGTTATGTACGAGTATGAATGCCGCTGATTTTCGGTTATCTAATTGCGGGCAAATGTACAGAAATTTAAACGGGAAACATACTTACTAATCAGCGCCGGCTTAGCGCGTGTTTCCGCCTATGTTTAAACCGGCCGAAGCCGATTAAAATTTGAAATTTCCCGTTGATGCATTCTGTTGCCAAAAACGGGGGGCGGCTTAAGCTATTGCAATCAAGCGGGCAGGCTCGGAGCGAGTTTGAGAGAGAATTATATTCGGTAATACACTGTGACGCGCGCTGTCTAAAAGGAGAGGAGAATTGCTCGTAATTAATACGAAAAGCGTAAGAAATTCGCAGCTAAATGTATTTTACGTGTCTTTGTAGCGAAGAGAGAGAGAGAGAGAGAGAGAGAGAGAGAGAGAGAGAGAGAGAGAGAGAGAGAGAGAGAGAGAGAGAGAGAGAGAGAGAGAGAGAGAGAGAGAGGTCGCAGAAGAGAGAGCGGATTTTGCAACTCTGCCGGGGCTGCATTATGTCAATTATATTTTTGCTTCCTTTTGTTCCGCGAACTTTCTTGTTGCTCGCTGCGCCGTTTCTTCCCTCGTCGAATATCGAAGTTTGTCGACGCTCTTAAATCAGGATTTATTTTAATACGAGGGAAAAGAGCCGGAAGGAGAAATGGCGAGAGAAAGAGCGAGAGAGAGAGAGAGAGAGAGAGAGAGAGAGAGAGAGAGCGAGAGAGAGAGAGAGAGAGAGAGAGAAAGTGGGAGGCTCTGCTTTCGAAAGGGTAACTGTTGAATGTTTTTTCCGCGCGTCGGATTGTCATCGGAGGAGTTTGGCCGAGCACTTTCTCCCGCCGCGCCGGTGGCGCAGTCCCCCGGGACTCTGTTGTAAGCAATAAATGCCTCAATAATCTTTTTATCCGATAACTATGTTCGCAGGCGTGATAATTCGATTCCCGGCGCCCCGTATCCTCCATTGTTATGTCCGTGAGTGCGACGTCCCGTCGTTGGGACAAACACGCCGCCCTCCTCCATCCGTTCTTCCTCCTCTCCATCCATCTCTCGCGTAACTTATTTTCGCCCGACTTACACTAAATAGAACTCGGAACTGCTCGAAGACAAAACACCGATCGATGAAAATCGCCGATCGTCACCCGGCGTCCCGTCTCCTCGGCGACTTCGACACCGACGTTATTTTTATTATCGAAGGATCGTAATACGTAAGACAGCGGCGGTAAACGACGGACTTGTACTTTTCGCGAGCTTGCCTCCCGTCGGTTCGACGCGGGGCTGAGTGTCCTTTTTTCCCCCCGCGGATGCGACGCGTATGTGGACAGCGACGTGCGTCGCGATAACCTGCCGGAATTGCGAGTGCGACAGCGTCGCGTCACACGACGACGACGACGACGACGACGACGACGACGACGACGACGTCTACGTGCGGCCATCGCGGCCGCACAAACGTCCCTCGGGCAGGCACGCAAGAGAGAGAGAGAGAGAGAGAGAGTTAGTCGAGTGTTCTCGCGCGGCGCGCGAGCAATCCCGCGTCTGTGCATCCTCGTGCACGGAGAGATGGCCGGCGGTTTTCCGTGTCGGCGTGAAGGTACTTCCACACGAAAATGCCGTCGAGACCGTCGGACGCGGCGGAAACTAACGTCGCGATGGCGAAACAAGCGGGGTGCGCCCGCGCCGCGCCGTCCCCGCGACGGAACCGGGATCGACCGGTGTCTGATTGTATCTGCGACGGGCCGAGCTTAAAGCGGAAGACGCCTTGTTACGCGCGACGGAGGCGGAATAAAAGTCACTCCCGTGTACCGGGTGTACCCGATATTCGCGCGCGACTCCCGTCGCCCTCGTCGTGCCTTTTCGTCTCTACAAGTGTCGTCGTGTCTCTTCCCCCTCGGGGTTTCTTTCATACTTCGCGTCGGTTAGCCCGACATGACTGGAGCTTCGGGTGGAAACTCCTGTTGAAATAATTAACGAGCGAGCATCGTTTAACAGCGGCCGAGTGATCGCGCTTATGATCCGACGTTATTTATCAGCGCGTTTTGCCGGCGCGATCGCATCGCGCGATCTTGACGAGTGTTCACCAGTCGAGATAAATCGTGCTTGAAACGCGCTCGAAAGCAAGAGACCATGTTCCGGCCATTTGCGCGATGCAACATTTAACGCAGCCGCGCCGCGCGTTGATCTTCGATCGCTCGTGGCTCAGGAATAATCGATTACTGAAAACATCCAAGTAATTTCTCTTTTTTTTTGTTTCTCATAGTTTCCAACGTTCGTGACCCCGGGGAGAGGTACGGGAGAAGGGATTTTTTTTTTCATGAGACACCTTGTATAAAATAGCTCGAGAGGCATGGAAATAGCGCCGGTTTACCGATGTAACCAACTCGATTTTATCGAACGATCCTTCGAGCGGTCGTGAGTAAAATTTTAAACGAGAACTCGTCTTTTTTCCCTTCCTCTCTCTCTCTCTCTCTCTCTCTCCCCCCGCCCCCCCCTCCCCACCTCCCCTGAACTGGTCGGCGCATTTCAGACGAGCTATATCAGAAGTCTCCCGAGCATACTCTGGGCGGCGCGCTGTATACCGGCGGCGTGCTCGAAATACAGCAACCGTCAATTAAACGGCGCGTTCCTCGCAGAGTCGTTGAAATTTTCACTCGGTAAGCTCGCACGAGCTTCGTAGTATCGATTATAGTTAGTTATTAAGGCAAGTAGCTCTCCTCTCCCCCCCCCCCGCTCCTCCGTTCCCGTTCCTTCCTCTTCTCTTCCTCGCTCGCTCACAGGCTGTCCTTTGTGAAGATACAGCTAAAACTGCAGCGCGAAGCTGTTCTTGCGAATCTAATTAACAAGCGAGCGAGCACACGCGAGCAGGGCTATAATAATACAATGCATAAATCGGGAGATACCTCGGTGTAATTATCTCTCGCGACGTTGCTGACGACGTCGTCCGAGACGCCGCCGGAGCCAATGAGTGCCTCCGTGTTTTCGCTCGCTGTTGAAACGCGGCGATGCTGGGGCTATTAAAAGGCGGCATTACATCCGGCTGGCTGGGGGACGCTTGTAATGTCAAAGGCGGCGAGAGAGGGATGTATGGGAAGCGAAGAGTGGCGAATTATATAAAGAGCCCGGTAATAATAATCACGCGTGTAGTCAAGGTCCTCCATTATTAAGTTTTAATATAGCGGCGGACTATTTAGCGACCGCGTCGAGGCTATGTATTCGCGCGTGCTTTGCTCGCTCGTAACTTTTATTACTTCCTTCTCCTCTCCTTCCACCTCCTCTCCTCTCCTCTTTATCTTCTTTTTCTTCTTCTCGTCCTTGATATTTTATTTAAACAACGACACCGAGACCTCGCTCGCGAAATAATCTAACTAAAGAACACGCCGAGAGAAAGAGCACAGAGAGAGAGAGAGAGAGAGAGAGAGAGAAGCGGTAGCTTCTTCTCTGTTGCATCGTATCGGAGGGGGAGGGGGGAGGAGGAAGATTACACGCGAGAGCAAACCGGCGCTCGATATCTCGCGTTTCAACATTTCAACCACCGGGTTCAAACGGCCGGCGTCACGCTCGATCACTTCTCCCGCGCGAGATCATTCAAAATCGCTTATCACGTCGCGGCGCGCCGCGTTAGCTCGATATTAACAAACGTCGTCGGGTGCTCGGCCGGATTTTCACCTCGAAGCGGTGTGCTCCGCGATTAAGGTACTCGCTTGTCTTAACCACGACGGGACATTCGGGCTAACATTCGCGGCGGGCACGTCACCTCGACGGCCAGAGGGAGAGAGAGGAACGAGAGAGAGAGAGAGAGAGAGAGAGAGAGAGAGAGAGAGAGAGAGAGAGAGAGAGAGAGAGAGAGAGAGAGAGAGAGAGAGAGAGAGAGAGAGAGAGAGCTCGCCGAGGCGGAATAACGGAGATCGGCGTGATTAGCGTGTCCCATCACGTAATCGTCCTGGAGGCGATTCCTGATACCTCGGTCTGTTCTTAATCTCGCGTGTCATATAAAACGGTGCCGTTAACTGCGCGGGGAGACGGCGAAAAACTCCCGACGGGCGTGAAAGAAGAGAACCAACGTGCGCGCGGATCTCTTTTTTCATACTTTCGTCCCGATCGCCGCGGCGAATCGGCGCGCAAACTTTGGCACGGTGGAGGGGAGGATTGGGGAACAGCAGATATCTGAGAAGTCCTGCGAAGGCGCATCGGTTTTCTTTTCTTCGACTGTGTCGCCGATGTTGCGGAGGCAAAACGGAGCGGGCAGGAGTCCCGTTTCGTTTGCCGAGACCCCGGGCGTTGATTAGGGCTTTACGCGGCTCGACAGGAGGCATATATTTACATAGTTAATTAAATTCAATACCTCCAGGATATACACTATTCATCATTGTCGTATTGATTCGAGTGACCGCCGCTATCCGCGACTAATACTAACGCGCATGAGTGATCCCATCAGCCGGAGGAGCGAGCCGGTCGCGCTGCCGGGAGCTCTTTATCGCGCTCGCGCCATGGCCGCGCGGCAGCACTTGACCGGCACGGTGAAACAGTAAACAAGTGGAAGTGATCCGGCACTTGGACCGGTGTACCGATGGGTCAGCGTATGAACGAGCGTCGGGCGAGCGGAAGGCAAAAAGGAAGAAAGCGCTCTGCCGGTGCGCTGGCCGTATTTATTTTTGTCGCGTTTTTGCCGCGGAGCGCTTGAAAGCGTTGAAAAACGGGCGGACTTTTTGAATAATCATAAAATGATATTTTCGGAAATTGCTTTTCCATCGTAGTCGTGTTTGCGCTCTCGCGAGGTCGCCGCGCTCCGGCCGGCTTTTTCGTCGATTCGCCAGCGAGTGTTCGAATAACTGGAAACCGGTTTTCGAGCCTTCCCCCGGCGCGGCGCGAAACAACCGGCGGGAAAGTGGCGGCCGCAGTATGGACGGCTTTTGAACGACTGGGCTGTATTCGGTTCGTTTGAAAATTGCGAGCTGGTATCGGTTTGAGTGCCGTCACTGGCTGTCGTGCGGCGCGATCGATCACCATCCGCGGTGGTTCGGTCGCACCCGCGATAAAGATGCCGTGTCGGGCGAAGTGGTAGCAGGTGTCGCGCGACGTCCACCTGTGCACACCGTTGCGCACGCGGCGTCCGAGGGACCGCGAGCTTATTATCCGGCGTTTGAAACGCGAATCCGCGTAATACAGCCAGCCGCGCGATTTTCCGGTCGCGTCGATTAGCGCGCGTCGCGCCGCGCCGCGCCGCGCGGCTTTGGGAGAGCCGCGAGAGCGGGGCTAATTGCCGCGTCCTCGCCGCGGCTGGCGAGCTCCTCGAGCGGCAACGACGTGGAAAATAGAGAAGAGCCGACGTGTGTACGCGGGCGCGTAAATGAGGGCGTAAAGGGCTCCGGATCGTGGGCCGCGCTTTATCGTCGGTAATTCCGTTTCTCGCTCTACGCCGCGGAATCCGCTTCTCGCGACGTTCGTTATGGAACTTTGTCGTCGATGGCGCGGCACAAATATTTACGTCGGCCGCGTGTGCGCTCTCGTCGCCGCAATCGTCGAGTTTGCGGAGTAATTGGAATAGAACCGCGAAAACTTCCGTGGAAATGTCAACGCCGGACTCTCTGCCGACGGTCATTCCCGCGCCCTGAGGCACGTCTTTACACACACACACACACACACACACACATATATATATGTACACATATTGGTCCCAGAAATGCCTTACGTATCCTTATGCAAATTTCTCAACTTAGGTGTAGGTGTAGGTTGATTTGCCCGTAGGAATGTTTGGCAATGCCATGAATGATGCACGCTTGATATTCTATACATCTGTGCATACACGTGCCTGGCGTGTTTTGGGTGTGTACATGTGTGTGCATTGCGGTTCTCTCGTGTATTATTAAATGACATCGTGCGTACAGACGCATATTCACGCGCAGCGTACGCACGCACACGTATGTAAAGTCGAGCAACTCGCCGCGATGATAAACGCGATCGACTGTTTCAGCTAAACTCACCGGGAAGGGGTGAGTTTCATCTCGAGTGTTTTCGCAGCGAACGCGCGCTGCGTAATTCGACGCGCAAAAAAAAGCTTTGCGAGGACCTCGTATTTCGCCGCAAAGAGGGATATGAGAGAAGAACAAAGAGACAGAGACAGAGAGAGGGAGAGAGAGAGAGAGAGAGAGAGAGAGAGAGAGAGAGAGAGACAAAAAGGACTTGCATTTTTATGATCTGCAAACGCCAGGATACAGCGTAATCCTTATAGCGCGCGAGTTGAACGTCATCAGTATATCTCTCTCCGATTCTTCAGCGCGCGACGGGACACCCGAGACGCCATTACACTCGCCGTTTTATTTACGGCCGGCGAATAATCGCGTCGAATGTATCGTACGATTAAGCCCATCGATTCGTCGGATCTGGCGACGGCGCGGGCCCCCCCGATCTTTCAGCCAGGCAAATCGAGCGTGCCAGGAACCTATCCGATCGACTTCGGGATTCGAGAGTCGGAGAGTGCCGCTCTCGTTTCGGAATCGCTGTCTGCTCGCCGCCGGTAATGGAAATTACCGGCGGAATACGGCCGCGATACCATCCCCCATTCTGGATATTCGACGATTACACGCACACACCTCTCGCACACTGCACGTACATATACATACGTACGTGCATATATATATATTTATTATTTATATATATATATATATATATACTATATATTATATGCACATTCGTGTGTCTCGCGTGTCGAGAATTTTGCGATTCGACGCTACACCGCTGAATGCTCGATATTTATCGCGGGCGGGCGTTTTAGCACGACGCTGTTATAAAATAAAATTCCGATACGTTTCCCTCCGCCTCCTCCACTTCCTTCCCTTCGCCCTCACACTCACCCTCGCCTCCTCGCGCGCTTCCGCTCCCCGTCGCTTTCCGCCTTTTCTCGCGTCAGGCTGTCCTGAATTCCGCGCGTTCCGACAATACTCGAATCAGCCTCGTAAACTGCCAACGCCCGATGCAACATTAAACGTCAATTTAGTTCGTAGACTAATTCGCAGCTGCGCGGCGAATTCGTTGAATGTACATAATCTGGTCGCGTTGAAAATGCACATCGCCCCGTCGAGCGAGCGTCGGGCGATGGCAGCGGCGGCGGCGCGCGATTCGTTTTACATGCGCTTAAAATTTTAGACGGATTAAGCGGAATTTTAGTAAGAAGTGCGCGCGCGCAAAAAGAGAAAGAAACGGTCTGGCGCTTTTTCGCACTTTTTTATGCGTTTTCACGAGTGATTTGCATACGAGGCGGCTCAAAGAGACGCCATTTTCAGCGGCTCGCGAAATTTACTTTCTCCAAATTTCGCGCAGCTGGCTATAATTGCCGACGCGATAGAACCAGCCCCGTTCCCTCTCCCCTCCCTTCCCCCCCCTCTCTCTCTCTCTCTTTCTCTGTCGTTCCCCGCTCGGAGCATTTATCACGTTCTTTTTTTTTTTTTGCGGGCGCACGCCGTTATTTCCACTGGATGGTTTATCCGCATTTTCGTTATCCTACGATGAATGCCGGCGCGATTACGAACGGATACGTGTATCCCTGCGCAGCTTGTAGCAGTCCCACGCGGAAATTAACCGGACCGCCACCCTCTCTCCCGCATTTCCCGAATGAGTGACGAGCCGCACGCCCGGTCCGAATTTCAAATGTTAATGATCAACTTTCTCTATTTTACCTTGATGTTACTTGTTAGCGAATTATATTTGCACGGGCCTTTGAAGGGCGCATCGCGTATCGTCGTGGCCGCGCGCGCGCGCGCGCGCACACACACACACACAGGGTTGTCGGCTTTCCGATTAAACACGCGCCGAAATCGCGCGCAGCAGTAAGTTAGGGGAAGTAAACGGAAAACGCAACGGACGTCAATTAAATATCGGTCAATATTAGCTGCACGTACCGCATACGTGCGCGCTCGTTCGTATTAATGTAAGTATGGCCGCGCGCGCGTACACACACACACACACACACACGATGAGAGAAATGAAGCTCGCTCGACTAATCTCAACGGACAACGAAGGAAAAGTAATTTCCACTTTTGGGACCAGCGAACGGCAGTTTTAACAAATAGTTCCTTTTTAATATCAATTGTATGGCGCTATTCATTCAATTCGCTCCGGTCCCAGCCGTCTTAAGTTAATACCGAATAAAATGGTGCGCCGCGCGCGCTGCGCCATCGATTTTCCCGAGGAATCAACTCACGCAAATCCGGCTTTCGATTGTTGTAAAATATTAAGCGCATATTTCCGAACGTAAGTGGGATGCTGTTTGGCAAAATTTATATCGTATCCTCTCGCGGATGCGCGGTAATTACAGTCGGTACATCGAGAGGCCATTGAAATCAGCGGGAAGGAGGCGAGCCGACGAGAGGCGGGAAACGAGGAAGCGCGGCGGGATAAAACAATCGGAATATTTATCAGAATTTATATATTGGCGAAATCAATAATCGTCCGCTCGTGCTCCTGCTCGTGCTCCTGCTCGTCCACCGTGTCGTTACAAACGTGAAACTCTCACGCGGGACGAATATCCCGCGTGAGAGAGAAACGTCAGGTCGCATTGTGCAGCATCAAACGTAGCGGCAGGGAAACGCGCAACGACCGGACAATCTCGTTGCCACAACTGACCGCGTTCACTCATTCTAATTTTCTTTATGGCCCTGGCCGATCGATGCTACGCGCGAAACGCGCGATTTCACGATTTGATCGCGGCCGGGGCGCCCCGCGCGAAAATTCAGCGGCGGCGGGCGCCGACGCCGAATTTTCAATGAGCCCCGGACGCGAAACCGAATTCCGCGACTATCGGTAATCAGCTTTTCGTATCCGCTTTAACGCACGCCCGACGCACGGGACACGACAACCGGCATTTCGATGAACGGGGGGAAACGCTGAATTACGCGGCTCGTAATTAGCGCCGTTAAGCCGCATGATAATCACGGTGTATCGGCGTCATGTTGCAAACGCCCGAACCGAAAGAATATAAATTGTATTTCGAAGCGTTTATAATGCGTAATGAGAGCCGCGTGCGACCGGCCAACAAACCGGGATTGCGGGAGGGAGGGAGAGAGAGAGAGAGAGAGAAAAAGCGAGCGAGAGACTGCTTAAAGCTGCATACACGCGCTGCATGGCCGATGGTGAGCGATGTATTAACGTACTTCGCCGCTGGAATTCTCGTCGGTTCGATTGCGGAACAATCGACACCGGATATCAAATCGCGGAACGTCAACGGGAACATTGTTACCGGGTCGTCAGATTTCATTACCCTTGGCGAATACTATCGGGCAATTTTTCCTTCGACACGAGCGCGAGAGCGTTCCGGCGGTGGCGGCGGCGGCGACCTTGTTAAAACCGGTAGGAACAGCGATGTCTCTCTCTCTCTCTCTCTCTCTCTCTCTCTCTCTCTCTCTCTCTCTCTCTCAGCGAAGCGTTCGCGAGAATCGTATTACTCACGCGCGTGCTCAGCTTCATGCGGGACATTGCTCGTTAAGCTCTCGACGGCGGTAAACTTGACGAGGACGAGGACGATGACGCGACGGAACGGAAGCGGCCCTCCTCCATCCTGACACCGCGAGCACGTTTCCTCGCTGGATTTTTGTTTATCGGCCGCGTCGCGACACACCGGATTGTGTAACGCAATCTCGCTGATCATTCCGAAAATAATTTCATCGACAGCCTGTCGATAGAGGGAATCGTCGCGCGTTTTCGCGCGTGCGGCGCGCCGTAGCGAATTGAAACGGGGACTCGGCCCTGCTGATACCTCCCCGTCATCCGTTTCCAGGACCCGAAGGACAAACGGAGGCCGGGTTAAACCCCGTTAAGCCCGAGTTAAACGCCATCATAGCCGGCCATTATTGCGGGCCGCTTAGTGTCGCTCATGTAGGTAAATAGAATATTCCATGCCAGCTGGGATCATTCGACCGTAGAAATTAATTCCCGTTTCTGCCAGGGAGGGGAGAGTGAGAGTTTATCAGGCCGCGGGGGCTATCGTGCGGAGAACGAGTCCGTGTCGCGCGTCGCTCGGTGTCCAAGTTATCTTAATGGAAAAGTTTCAGTCGGGCTGGCTCGCGCGCTCCTCTCCGCTCGTCGATTGACGCAACAGTTGAACGTACCGCCAATTATGGCGGGAGTACTGCCACCCGAGGAGCAACTCGGCGGGCGGCGCTCAGAAAATAACGGCGAACAGTCGGGAGAGAAACCGCGCGCAGCGGATCTCTCGTAATCCCATTGTCACGCGCGCGCGCGTGCAGCGCGGCGACGCCATCAGCAGCGAACGGCGCCCTCGACGACGACGACGCGATCCGTTGAGCCGGTTAATGGTTCGCGATCGTCGTTAATCGTTAATAGCGGCGATTATTATTTGCTTAGCGTCGATTACCGGCGCACGTCGGTCTAATGGCCGACGTCGCACGGCAGCCGCGGAGGTGCTCGCCGTGGGCGGCAGACGTTGAAATCCGTCGCTCGACGAAAATGTCGCGGAAAATGGTCGCGAATGGACGGACGGTCAAACGGATAATTGCGCGCGTCACGGCGCATCATCGCGCTGCAATTACCGGCCGTGCAGCGCAACTTTTCTTCGCCGTTCAGCGTCGGGACGGTATTAATTAAAAATTCAACCGACAGCCGCGGTCACGTCACGTCAAGCGCAATTAGCGAAATCGGGACCATTTTTTCGAGACGCTCGTGCTTTCCGAGTTCGCGAGAGCGAGAACGGGCTGCGGAGGGGGAGAGAGAGAGCCTGTGCGAGCGGCCATGGCCGCGGATTCCGACGATGAACACACACACACACACACACACACACGCGCACGCTGGAAAAGTTAGCCCGAAAAGCGAAGCGTGGATTTCCGCTCGCGCGGCGGCCGCGATGCGATGTAACCGCGGCGTGTTCGGGATAATAAAGAAAAGCGAGTGGATTACTCCGCGGAAGCGAACGCGCAACTTGCCGCGAATCTATTTATCGTCTCGCACTCTCGCGCGTCGCAATTACAAACGCCGGATTATCCGTCGCGCCGTCGCAATTCCGCTGCAAATTCCGCGACCGGAGGCGACTCGGCAGTCGCGTTTGATTCAGCGCGCGCGCGCGCGCGCTTCGTCCTCAGAATGCGAGGCTCGCGCGAGCGAGCGTGGCGGCTTAGTCACGTACGCGACACGCGAGGGATCTCTCTCGGCGCGAAATGTCCGAGCGAAGAAGAAAGGGAACGTCGCTCGTGCCGGGCAATCTTTCCGCGCGGCTCTTTGTGTTTCCGCTCAATTACCGGAGTTACGTCGGGAACGAGTCGGCCGGAAGCGTCGCGGACGAGCCGCGGCTGCCGGTCCGGTCCGATCGCGAGACGCGAGTCCTCGGCGATTTTCTAACGAACTATTCCGCGCGTATAACTTCCACAGATTACGAACTTGGCGGAACTTTTCAAACTTGCGGAGAGAATGTGTGTGTGTGTGTGTGTGTGTGTGTGTAGGTGGGCGAGCGAGCTATTGACTGGATGTTCGTTTCCTCTTCTTCCCAAGAGCTGCGATCGCGTTTTGAAAGCTGCTTCAAAACACATCCGGACGGAATTGTTATCGCGCGTATCCGCCGAGTCCCTCGGGGCGCCGGTCAATCCGGCCATTTAGGCGAGACGCGACCGCGACGCGGTGAGCAAGCTCAGAATTGTTCCTCAGGATCATTCTTCTCAATGGCCTGCGAGAGCCCACAGCGCGTCACGCGAGAGCGTAAAAATAGTTACGAATGTGCGAATGCACGACGCTCGGAGCAAAGCGTGCGACAACTCGCTCATCAGCCAAGTGTCGGCGCGACTGGAATTACCGATGTGCGAATGTCGACGGCGCGCGCGACTAATTTCTAACACGTACACACGCTCCGTCTTCATTTTTCGCCGTAACTGCAGCAGCGCCGCTACGAAGGGATGCGTCTCGTGATAGTCGTAATAGAGCTCGACGTTGATATCTTCGTCGCATTAGTTTCGCGCCGTCCGTACAGCCATGTGGATATTACGCGTCGTGTGCCCGGGCAAACTAATACGATTTCAGAAAAGATCTCATATAAATTAGGCGTTTGTCTGACGTAAGGCGCGCGGCTTTATCACACGCGATGTGCCGCGCGTGAAGATTGATATCGCGCCTTTCAACGCGCGCGGACGGAAACATCGACACGCGCGCGCGCGCGCGCGCGCGCTGTCTCTCTCATCTCGGGCTGAAATATTAGATTTTATTTTTCATTCAGCGTGTAACGTTTAATTTAATTCGGCTCGTCGCCGCTCGCTTTCGACTCTGCGAGGAATAAAAATATTTTCGCCGGTTTCGGACAATCCACGCGCGCGCGCAGAGTTTTTTTCATAATCCGCCTGTCGCGATAATAACTGTCACATCGGGATGTTCCACCGATTCATTTCTCTCCCGCTCGTTCGATTTAATATATCGCGCGGCGAGTGAACAACGCGAAATGCTCGCTACATCTCCATGATTAAATTCTTATAGTTTAAACCGAGCATTTCGAATTAGCTCGACGAGGTGGTCTTAGCCCGAAATCCGGTTGTATTCCAGTTGATAATTTATGTAAGCTGAAACCTCCGTGGCTGCGCGAGCTCGAGCATATGCCCAGGACTGTTTTCATGAAGTAAATAATGAAACATTCCTTACATAAACGAGCCGTAAGAGCGAGACAGACCAAAACTCGCGGATTGCGCTCTCTATCAGGATGATATCCTCGTAATGCACTTTTGGCCGCGGGGGAAGACGGAGGGATTGTAATTCAGCGCATTATGTAATGCGTGCCATGCATCGCCGGAAACAGCGAACAACGCTGGGCGTGTCCGCTTGAGACCCCGCTCATCGCGGGGTAATTTCGATCGGTGGAAATATTCCACGCGAGACGGGATATAAAAAAAGGACTGTCCATCGCCGTGTAATATTTTAACGAGAGGATATATGCGATGCGTAACGAGGCCGCGTTCTTTGATGTTGCGTGACGCGTTGCATCGGTTAATGCTACAAAGTTATGCCGCATGTCGGAGGATTACGCGTCATTTTCATTCCACCTCGGGCAAACACGCGCGGGAAACATGTTTCACCTTTATGCGGATTAGCGATTAATATCTCGTCTCGTCTCGTGGACGAATTTCAATTCGATGCTGGTGATTAGCAGCAGCTACAACGCGAAGAAGAGAGTCGACAGCGCGCCGTGCGAACGCGCATTTCCAATTTGGACGTTGAATCGAGTCATAATTGCTACTTAACCCTCAACAGCGCGCCTCGCTGGATTCTCGTCGCGAGCTCGCCCATATTTCTGTCTCGTGGCAAAAT
Source organism: Harpegnathos saltator (assembly GCF_003227715.2). Lineage (NCBI taxonomy): Eukaryota > Metazoa > Arthropoda > Insecta > Hymenoptera > Formicidae > Harpegnathos > Harpegnathos saltator. The sequence goes on along the minus strand of NW_020230315.1, from coordinate 2,178 downwards.
TGTCGGCAGACATCGGCAAATGATTCGGCGCGGAATTATACGCGTTTGAGGAATCATCAGGAGTGTCAAGAGTGATGATGAGAGACAATCTTGCTCGCCGAGAAGGGCTATGCGCACGTTTAGACGTGTTACATGATCGCGTACGTCGTTCATTGTTGATGATACTCCCTCTTAACGCGCAACATCTTTATTTCGGACGTCCCGGCAGGGATTTCAACGGTTTCATTCGACCGGTCGAAAGTAATGGTTGCAGGTAACGGGAAAGACCGCGTCAGAGACCGCTACGGAGAAGATTGTTTTAAGAGAGATAGCGCTGTGAGCGCGCGCGCGCGTTCACAGCGAGGTATTAGACCGGAACTCGCGCGAGGAGGAGGTGGTCGAACTCTCTCTCGAACGTCGTGTCTTGCTGGCGGTGGTAGCCGGTGGGAGATGTTTATGTCCATTTGAATTCCAATTAATGGCACGTCGAGGACACTTTGGAACGCGTGACATATCGCGGCGCATTGTTCCGCCGCTGGACGGAAATGGTGACCGGAGTCGGGCCGTTTAAAGGGCTCGTAGGATCGATCGCTCTCTCTCTCTCTCTCTCTCTCCCTCCCTCTCTCTTGTGCGCGCGCGCGCGCGACCTCCCTTCAAAATAGAATCCCGCGGGAGCTTTTTCATTATCTCGTATTTCCACAAAGCCCCGCGGCTAAAAGAAGCGACGCCGGGTCGGTATTTTATAGGAAGCCGCTCCATCCGCGTCCCACCCTCCTGCCCCCGCCGCATCATCCCCGTCATCCCGCCCCCTATCACAAACGCGATACGCCGATAGTCCACTCTATATCGCATCCGGCGACGGAAGAGCAAATTCTTCAAAATACGTGACTTCTGCCGACAATCCGGTTAGATTTCCGTTCCGCGAACATTTTTGACAAATCGCCACGGAGACGAGCGATATTCGCGGATCCCGTTTGACGTATCCGATTTAAAATTCCCGTAATAAATACTTGCTTGGTTACTCTTGATTTCTGCGCTTATTCCATTACTTTTACACAAGAGAGTTATTATTATTATTATTAATAGGAAATGTTGACGTAAATGGACCAAGTTCACAACACGCTAAAAATGTAGTTTTTCATCTGTCCTTTTTTGTCGCATGTAAATTTGACATACATTTGATATACAGATTTACAGATTTGATATACATATTTTTTTATTTTTCCCTTTATATAGATTTTATTATATAAATTTTCTCTTTTATATAGTAGATATTTCCCTTTTATATTTGGTAATATTCAATCTTGATATAATTCAACTGTGGGTCTCTAATCAGCTCGTGATCAAAGAAAAAGAGACAGAGAGAGAGAGAGAGAGAGAGACAAATTCCTCGATCACAGGCAAAGAGTCAAATTCAATTAATGGTATCTCCCGTTTCTATCCGAGTATCGTTCGCGAGTATGACGAATCGGACGTCCGATGCGTAGCGCGCGTGAGCGTGTTGGACGCGGATCATAAATGAAAGCCGCCTCTGAATTTTCACTCGTGGGCAGCGCGGGGTGACGGCAGAAAAAAAGACCACCGGAAGTCGCAGATATTACGTACGTGTTCCACTGGTCGCGAGTTTGTCCACGCCGAGGGAGAGCCGTGGAGGAAACGTGGAATTTTCGTTAGTCGGCACCCGGGTCACGCGCGCGGTGCAAATTGAAATTCTTGTTTCGCCCGCTGGCATTTATCATGACCGTTCTGCGGCTGATCATTGGATCTTATTTCGCCCGGTTTATCGATCCGCTTCAGCGACACGCGCTTTTTACTGGTCGCGCAAGCGTCGGCGGCCGATATTGTCGAGACATTCGGAGGACGCGGGAGAGAGAGGGGGGGTGGGGAGAGAGAGAGAGAGAGAGAGAGAGAGAGAGAGAGAGAGACGATTGCACCGAGCGAGCGATTATTCGTCGTGAAATTCACAATCGCCTTCTTCCTCTCGCGTGCTCTCCTCCCCCTTCTTCCTTCCTTTTCCCCTCGTTCCTCTTTTTTCGCACGCGCGATTGGATTGTGAATTATGCGCGGTGTGTATGCACAGCGCGTCTATACATCATAATGAAACATTACAAATGAATATCGATAACGGTGCCTGTTTGTCCTCGAGTGCAATTTATAACGGGACGCGACATTATTTACGAATGATAACGAAACGGTCGC